>NC_136791.1:49286335-49393835 GCF_951216825.1 Electrona antarctica
AGGTAGGTAGGTAGGTAGGTAGGTAGGTACTAGGTATGTAGGTATGTAGGTAGGTAGGTAGGTAGGTAGGTACTAGGTAGGTATGTAGGTAGGTAGGTAGGTAGGTAGGTATAGGTAGGTATAGGTAGGTAGGTAGGTACTAGGTAGGTAGGTAGGTAGGTAGGTAGGTAGGTACTAGGTAGGTAGGTAGGTAGTAGAGACTGACATTTTGTCGGGACTCCCGCGGGACACGGGATTCCCGCGGGATTCCCGCGGGATGGGATTCATATTTTTAATGATCCCGTGATCGGGACGGGACGGGAATGAAAGTTAACGGGAGCGTGCAGGATCGTGAATGACGTTGGTCGCGCTGCCAAGTTCCAACCAAAAGAACAGAAGCACCCATTTTTGTTGTAGTCATCTTTCTGTGAGCCAACACTCTTTTGCTGACACAGGTCAAAAGAACTACATAGTTACCCATAATCCAGCAGTGCTAGTGCTGCCTTCCACAACACAAAAAACTCCTCTATGCAATCCAGTCGGGCTGGACGTCTTTTACAGTTTTATATGAAAACATCGCAATGCGGCCGTGTATGATTCTGCATCGCGCCGGTGCCGTGATTTAATCGATTATTTATAAACCAGATCATCCTGATGCATTTGTTTCCCCTGGCAGTGGCAATGTTGCAACTTTCAATTGTGATGCTACGTTAGCTACATGCTAACGCTGTTACTGTTAGCTAGCTCCCTGAACAGCTCCCTGAGTGAATGTCCCATACACCAGTGGTTCCCAAACATGTTCGTGTCAAGGACCCCTAAATCGACATTTATTAGCCCGCGGACCCCCATTTGAAAAGATGCCAGGGACGGGGACCCCCATAAGAGAAGATTTTTATTACGGTTCAACTTCTAGCTGTGATTCTCAACCATTTTAATTTCAAGGACCCCCAGTTTGACATGCATTAGTCTACGGACCCATGGCATTTTTATCGCTGGGACCCCCAAATTATATTGTAAAATCAATCAAGTTAATTTAACTCTTGAGTGTATACAAATGGAACAACATTTGGTTCCATTTGTACACTCCCATAACATAATTTGTTAGACCCATAAGGGTCCATTTGGTTCCAAACTATTAATTAGCTGGGGACCCCCTGGAACTCCCTCAAGGACCCCTGGGAACCACTGCCATACACACAGACTTGTACACTGAATAAATATTCATATAGAGTTAAATTAACACTGAGGGTTTTTTTTATCTTAATTGACAAAGCACTTGTTAACTGTTAAGCTTTAAGTTCTGTTCAGGGAAAAACAGTGTCAATGACTAACAGGAGCGGGATGGGAGCGGGAGTCATTTCGAGTGGGAGCGGGATGGGATCAGGAGTCATTCTACAGGAGTGGGACAGGATGGGATTTTTTTTAAACTCTGGCCCAGGAGTGGGACAGGACAGGATTTTTTCTGTGGGAGTGGGACAGGACAGGAGTGAAAATCCACTCCCGTGTCAGTCTCTAGTAGGTAGGTAGGTAGGTAGGTAGGTACTAGGTAGGTAGGTAGGTAGGTAGGTAGGTAGGTAGGTAGGTAGGTATGTAGGTAGGTAGGTAGGTACTAGGTAGGTAGGTAGGTAGGTAGGTAGGTAGGTAGGTACTTAGGTAGGTAGGTAGGTAGGTAGGTAGGTAGGTAGGTAGGTAGGTAGGTAGGTACTAGGTAGGTAGGTAGGTAGGTAGGTAGGTAGGTACTTAGGTAGGTAGGTAGGTAGGTAGGTAGGTATATGTAGGTATGTAGGTAGGTAGGTACTTAGGTAGGTATGTAGGTAGGTAGGTACTAGGTAGGTAGGTATGTAGGTAGGTAGGTACTAGGTAGGTAGGTAGGTAGGTAGGTAGGTAGGTAGGTACTTAGGTAGGTAGGTAGGTAGGTAGGTAGGTACTAGGTAGGTAGGTAGGTAGGTAGGTAGGTAGGTACTTAGGTAGGTAGGTAGGTAGGTAGGTAGGTAGGTACTTAGGTAGGTAGGTAGGTAGGTAGGTAGGTACTTAGGTAGGTAGGTAGGTAGGTAGGTAGGTAGGTAGGTAGGTAGGTAGGTAGGTACTTAGGTATGTAGGTAGGTAGGTAGGTAGGTACTTAGGTAGGTAGGTAGGTAGGTAGGTAGGTAGGTACTTAGGTATGTAGGTAGGTAGGTAGGTAGGTAGGTAGGTACTTAGGTATGTAGGTATGTAGGTAGGTAGGTAGGTAGGTAGGTACTTAGGTATGTAGGTAGGTAGGTAGGTAGGTAGGTAGGTAGGTAGGTAGGTAGGTAGGTACTTAGGTATGTAGGTAGGTAGGTAGGTAGGTAGGTAGGTAGGTAGGTACTTAGGTATGTAGGTATGTAGGTAGGTAGGTAGGTAGGTACTTAGGTATGTAGGTAGGTAGGTAGGTAGGTAGGTAGGTAGGTACTTAGGTATGTAGGTAGGTAGGTAGGTAGGTAGGTAGGTAGGTAGGTAGGTAGGTAGGTAGGTACTTAGGTATGTAGGTAGGTAGGTAGGTATGTATGTAGGTAGGTAGGTAGGTAGGTAGGTAGGTAGGTAGGTAGGTAGGTAGGTAGGTCGGTAGGTAGTCTTTATTCATCCCCATGGGAAATTCAGGTATCCCATTAGTGCTTACAGGATTGCTGATATGCAGTCTAACAGCAGTGCACAACCTTGATTGGGAACATTGCTTTTATACAATAGCTCTAAACTATTAATCAAGTAATAATGGGAGACAACATTTTATGGCTCTGCCAACACATGTAGGCCTTGTTCCTTCAGGACTCCAGCAAACATGTTGCTGCAATCAGCCCTCCTGACCAAGTGTGTAAATAACCGTCTAACATTAGCTAGCTGAGTGACAGGTTCAGTGCTGTTACTGAACATCATGCAGCACTGATGGAATGCCTCTTGGCCAATCAAATTAACTGTCATAAAAACTGAGACAACATGCTTTTCTTCCCTCAGTCATGACGACCAACAACAAGGTCAATGTCATGTGAGTGGAGACAGGGCAGAGTGCATCAACGATGTTGATTTGATGGACTTACTGTTGTAGTCATAGCAACAGTTGCCATAGTACCGACAGGAGCTGGAACAGGAGCAGTTTCCCAGGTTGTAGCCACAGTTGTATTGACATGAGGGTCGGGCTGAGGGAGACAGGAGCATAATATTGCAACACTTAACCCATTTACACCTGAGTTAAAAACATTCACTTTGAAAGAATATATATTCAAAGATTTGCGCCACATTTTTACAATTTTTCAAAAATAGCAGACCTACAAGCCACGCTATGAGCTTGTAGATCTGCTATTTTTCAATAGCTAAATTATAACATAATTTTTAAAACACCAAAAGGGGTTCCCACCCAAAATGGGTTCAACTCATTCACTTGTCCAACTTGGAATCCTTGAGTCGCTTCCAGATAACAGCTCTGCTCGTGTGGGCCCAATAAGGTGGCAGAATGGGATCAGGGCTTTTGTCCTGATGTGGATTACTACGAGACAGTTAGAAACTGCACAGAATTGAATAAAGGAATTGAATAAAGAAAGTGGAATGTTGGTTGTCAAAAGTATATGGACATACAGGACATTGGACTATATATTCTGTGGAGATAAGCGGCTGACGGCAGGCGAAGACCTGTCCTACAAGGTTAGGCTGCATAGTGACCAGTAAGTATACATCTATTGTGTCCTTGTTATTCTCTATGTTTAAAAAAGAAGACAGAAATGATTTTAACCAATAGGCCTACACACTGTTTATTCTTTAACCCATTTAGACCTGACATCGAAATTAAAAAAAAGTCTTCTGAAAGAATATATATTCAAAGATCTGTGCCGCATTTTTACGATTTAAAAAAATAGCAGATCTACAAGCTCGTAGCGCGCCACTCGGTGGCGCACTATGAGCTTGTAGATCTGCTATTTTTGAGTGGTGTAAACCACTCCTACAACTGGCTTTTTTGTGCAGAAAAAATGAGCAATGGTTGCTATGTTCACCCTGTTGTAATGACGTAATGAAATCACACCCGGGTGAACAGGGTGAACATAGCAACCATGCTAATTTTTTCTGCACAAAAAAAGCCAGGTAATGAAATCACACCCGGGTGTGATTTCATTACGTCAGACATGATTTCATTACGTCAGACAGACCTTACACCACTCAGTTCACACGGGTGTGATTTTTTAATAGCTAAAGCATAACATGATGCTTAGTTAAAACACCAAAAGGGGTTCCCGCCCAAAATGCGTTAATACCTAGGTGTAAGATGGACCATATGGGTTCCCGTATCAGGAACCACTGTTGAATTGGTTTCTAACCGTTAGATGGATATTTGCAAAAGAAAGAAAGAAAGAAAGAAAGAAAGAAAGAAAGAAAGCATCTGAGACAGCAGTGACAACGCAAGTAACTGTCAAACATAGGCCTAGTTGTGAATACAGTTGGCCATAGTATATACCTGGATATTTTTGCTTATGTGAAAATAACGAGTGTAAATTATAAGTAGGGCTGCAATTATTGATTATTATGATAGTGATTATTATATACTAGAAGTTTGCGCGCCTAGCGCCATGCATCCGTGTTGTTTGTTATATTATATTGTGTGTCCGAGTAACTGACAGACACACACATTAGGGCATTCACTTCTAGTCATTTTTACTAGTTGACTAGTTGCCTAGTTTACTAGTCGACTAGTCGACTAGTTGTTTAACTACCTATTATGTAAAAAAATTAAATACATTTAAAAAAAAAACTATAACTATAATCTACCTGATCTTGAGGCCTACAAAATCGGGGAAAAAATAAAAAGAATAATCTTTTTTTTTCTTTTCTTATCAACTAGTCAACTAGTACCAACAAGGTCGACTAGTGGATTTACTAGTCGATTTACACACACACACACACACACACACACACACACACACACACACACACACACACACACACACACACACACACACACACACACACACACTAGTGTGTGTGTGTGTGTGTGTGTGTTAGTTGCTTAATGCCCTAACACACACACACACACACACACACACACACACACACAGCGTACATTTTGAAAGGCAGGTCTTTGGCCAGTGGCCATGTTTTGTCTGTGCTGGGCAGTTTGTGTGGCCGCTCACGATGTGTCTTTGGCCACTGACCATGTTTTTTACTTTTAATTTATTTGTTCAAACATTGACAAACATTACAAATAAATGCATCGTAAATACACTGGAATTAAGATGCTAAATTTCAGCTGCAGTCACCCACACAAAACATAAAAACTAAACAGGCAGGCAGTGAAGCACATTACCGGTAGGCCTACATTACGAGACATAAAAACAAACATACAAGAAACAAAGTACAAGGTATAAAGTGACTCTATATGGTTTAGCAGCGTTTTTAAAGGACAACACAGAATTGTAACTAAAGTAACTAAACTTTCTACATCACACCTCTCAAGCCTGTAAATCGTTTCCTTTTTTAATTTAATTGCCATTACCATTCATCCCTATTCTCTATGTTTGAGAAAATAAATGCAGAAGTGATTTTAGAAACCTGTTGGTGGTTCTGTTCGTGGTTCTGTTGGTGGTTCTCTTGGTGGTTCTGTTGGTGGTTCTGTTGGCGGTTGTGTTGGCGATTCTGTTGGTTAGATGAAAGTTTGCAAAAGAAAGAAAGAAAGAAAGAAAAAAGTTAATTATGTTCAGCACCGAGACAACAGTAACAGTAAACAGGACAGTTCAATTTAACCATTATTCACACCATTTTACAAAATGGCTTGACATGTCAATATGATAAATGTTACATGTCCTGTCTGTGGGTCTATACAAAGCAAGGCTTTTGCACACCTACGGGCAACAGGTGCGTAGGAGAGGGTAAGGTGCCCGACAGTGAAAAAGAACAAACACCTGCACACTGTCTTCAAATGCAGTGAAAAAACTTCAATAGGGAAACAGCAACGTTTCGGTTAGGGTTAGGTTTCGGCTGCAGAGGCCGAAACATTGCTGTTTTCCTATTAAAGTTTTTTCACTGCATTTGAAGACAGTGTGCGGGTGTTGTTTGTTCTGTCTGTGGGTCTGAAACACATACAACAGTTGATAATACAGAGATTAAAATAGGGTGCACTTTGCATCCCAAAACGCAGTTTATAGTTAAGGGACGCAATAAAACAAACAACCTCTGCATCCACGGGATGCACTACTGTACTACTGTACTGTTTTTTATTCTAGTTTATTTTGCTAGCTATAGTTACAATAATTATTTCTTCTTCTGTTTTCTACATGAATATAACCACATTATAACCATATAAAATGAAATGGGAGTTAAAAGCTGCAATTTGTAAAAATGGCAACATTTTCATACTGAAATTCCCAACGTCGTTGAAGTGGGACTCATAAAATGTCCCAGGGACTCGTCTAAAAGACCAACCCTGCATCCCGGGACTCATTACATTGAAAACCTATTTACATCACTGAGTTAGCCATAGTATAGCTGGATGTATTGGCTGATGTGAAAGCAAAGGGTGGCAAAGGCCAGACTAATTACATTATACAGTAGGGCTATGCCTGCAACTAACTGTAACTGTTTTTTTGTTTTTTTCTTTTATAATTTTTATCCCACGATTTTGTAACCCATCTTTCACCCCTGTGTCAATTATCTAATGTGATCATGGGCTCTACACACCCTCCGCCAACCTAGTCCCCATATATGGGGGACATGGGGATAGCAACGGACTTGAACTCATGCTTCCTTCATGCCTGAGTGTCCAAGTTGTCCAACTGTATTTTTTTAATAATAGATGTATTCAATACCGTATTAACTGGTGCACCCATATGTCCAGTACAATCTACATGAAAGTTCATCAAGACTCACCTGTGGAGTAATCGTGCCACCCTGAAGAAAAACAACAATAATTTATGTTGTTATTAAAGAACAAAAGTTGTCATTGTAATGTGAAAGGGTTATAAACATGACCAGACAAAAATGACTACACATTACCTTGCACCCCATGCGAGACCACGACACACCAAAGAACCAAGAGAGCCTGCATTGTCATGGTTCACCTTCCCCTTCAGAACAGAACATGCCTCAGCCCTGAATCATAACAGCTTATATACTCTGTCACCCATGAGAAGGTTTCCTTATAGCCCCCATAAAGTGGAGAGGACTGAATTTGACTGATCCCTCAATAAATAATGTGTGTGAGAAAAGACACACCTGGGTCATTTCATCATATCATAAAGTGAACACTATACAACTATATTAATAACTGTTCACATCTTTGCTTCAGGTTAAATATTAGACGCCATTAGATACGGCTTATTAAGATTAATTATTATATCAGCAAACAGAACATTTTGGGCGAGGCAGTGGCTCAGGAAGTAGAGCAGCTGTCTTTGATCTTTATTTATCTTGAACAAACAAAAAGTACAGAAAATTCCATAGGCCTACTCCTTTTCACAACAGAGAAGAAAAAGCTAATTTTGTCTGCCCCTTCTTACCTTGTCATGTTACATAATACAAAATGTTAATATGTTAATAATATAAAAGATTTTCAAATATTGATTGGCTCAGAGGAGATTGCTCAATTGTGGCAGAAACATTATTATGAACTGTTCAATTGCGTTCAAAGCAACTCCTTTATAGTGGGCAACATTGATAACAGTGAGGATGTTACCATTTCCCCACAAGAAATCTATGATGCAGTCAGAGTACTTAAAGATAAGGCATGTGGTATGGACAAAATATCAGCTGAGCATTTAAAGTTTGCAGGCAGAGAACTCTGCCCCTTACTTTCTATCTGCTTCACTGGGTTTTTAATTCATGGTGTTTTACCAAGTTCTATTTTATCAGTTTTATTAGTGCCTGTTATTAAAGATAAGTCTGGGAAGCTGAATAGCTCAGATAACTATCGGCCAATAGCCCTGGCCAGTATTTTATCCAATGTCGCCGAAAACGAAACGGTCCAAAACGATCGAGAAATGACAGAGTTACTGTGTGGGGGAATTAGCAGACAACACACTCTCTCTCTGTCTCTCTCCCTCTCCATCTCTCATGCACACTCCACATTGTAATTAGCAGGCAACAGTGCAACACTATCTCTCTCTGTTTCTAGCACAACAGCGCCACGTTTGCCCGTATTGGTACCATAGGGACATACGGATGGACATAGGGAGGGACGGACATTGCTGTTCCTTGGAGTGGTTTCACCACTCATAAATCGTGTCAGACAGAGAAGCATTGTTTTCATCTTTATGGATGACCTATCTAAACAGCTGAACAGCTGTGATACAGTGTGTCGGGTCGGCAACACAGTCATCAACCACTTGATGTATGCAGGTGATTTGGTCATCCTATGCCCATATAGTGCTGGCCTTCAGCAGTTACTGAGGGTCTGCTCTCAATATGGCTCAGAATGTGACATTATTTATAATTCTTCAGTCTTTTTTCTGTCTGGTACAGCCCTTATGAGGTCAAGTACTAGGCCATTATTTAACAAATGATCTATCTGATGATAGGAACATATCTACAGGCATCGTAGAATGTTATATGCACAAGCAAACATCATTGTTCGTAAGTTTAGTATGTGTTCAGCTTCTGTGAAGTCCACACTACTTCAATGTTTTTGCACATCGATGTATACTGCCCACTTGTGGAGACGCTACAAAAAGAGCAGTATGCAGAAACCCAATGTGGTTTATAATGATGCCTTGAGACTGCTGCTTAAAGTGCCACGGTGCAGCAGTGCAAGCGAAATGTTTGTCAGCATCGGTGACGGTGGACCCACCTGCTCCACTGTGCTGCGGAACCTCACGTACAAATGTATGTGCAGGCTGTCTGATTCTGCCAACGGCATTATTTTAATTCTGACTAACCCTTTATTGAGTTCAGTCAGGTTTGTTTCTAAACTGTGGAACCAATAGCGTGTAAGCCTGTATATGAATTTATGATTGTATGTGGACAATGTCTGCCTTTGTTGTCTCCACCAGGCTGAAGGCATGGGGAGAGAGTATGTTTTGCACTCCGTCCGTGTGTGTGTGTGTGTGTGTGTGTGTGTGTGTGTGTGTGTGTGTGTGTGTGTGTGTGTGTGTGTGTGTGTGTGTCCTTCCTTCCGTCCGTCCGTTATCAGCTAAACTCTGGCACCGTTGGCCCGATCCATGCCAAACTTTGCACACACACTCCCTGGATGCCAACGACGAACCTCTGCCCCAAATATTCCTCAACGGCCTGTTATAGCGCCACCATGAGGCCGATTTAGGCAAAACACATTTCTGTAGATTACTCGTACACATTTTATCCATACATCACACAATTCGGTATACACTATCTCCATAGTCATGTGATCAACACGGCACCATTTCCCATCTTCCATCCTGATTGGCTAAGATTGGCTTCCAAAGCTCACACGATTGGTCCGTTTCGAACAAAATGCCACAAATCACAAACACAGTGTGCAATTTCCGTGAAATTATACACGCACATTTCCACTAGGCCGAGGACGACATGCCACAAATCTTTTCCCCAAATCAGCCTCACGGTGGTGCTATAACAGGCCAATTCCTGTTTTTAGCTATAACTGCATCGATCTGTATACAACTTATGTATGCACACTCCCTAGAGGCCATGGAAAAACATTGTCCCTGCATCCCTCCACATCTGCCGGTTATAGCGCCACCATGAGGCCGATTTCTGCAAAACACATTGCTTATGTTAGTCGCACAGATTTCATCCAAATCTCACGCAAATTGGTCCATATGATCTCTATAGTCATGTGATCAAGACGAGTCTGTTGGATTTCTCAGATTCTACACTGATTGGCTAAGATTGCCTTCCAAAGTCCGGCTCATCCAGAATTCTATCCTCAGAGATGCTATGAGTGATCTGGCTCTGCATTTCCTCAACAAAATGAAGAAAATTGTTGCAAAAAACTAAAACAAAAAAACATGTTTATATTACTCCTAAACATCTCACACAGTCCTATCCTCCTGATGGAGGAGACCTGTTCCCAGAAGGGCACTTTTTCTAGTTTGTCTTTGTATTTGTACATTTTTTAATGTCACTATGGACCATGTGTCTCTAATAGTTTGATTGATTGATTGATTGATAGTATATTAGTATATGTTACACAGCCTTCATTGATCAGAGCTGCTGCAGTGCCCCATATACAGTATGTGCAATTTTGGTTTTTCGATGTGACTAGTCGACCCCTAAACAGTGTTTGTGCCAAGGTTGGTGCGTATTGGAGCACGTGCTGTGGGCCCTGGTCGCAACACGTTGCCCCTGGTGGGACTATTGTCATGGGGCAGGCCCCTGAACAGTGTTTGTGCAAAGTTTGGTGCGGTTTGGAGCACGTGCTGTGGGCCCTGGGGGGCAACACGTTGCCCCTGGTGGGACTATTTTCATGGTAGGCCCCTGAACAAAGTTTGGTGCGGATTGATGTATCTGGTATCCACTTTCTCAATGCCAGCACAGCTGTAAAGAACTGATGCTAGTGGTGTTTCACTTTTCCCCACACCTAATATTGCTACATGTTCAAAGATGCAAGTGCATAGTCTGATTACTTTGGAGCATCAAGAACAGTGGGCAGATACTTTTTTTTCTTCTTTTTTTAACAATGTTTTCCTGATGTTTAAAAATATGTTTTTAAAAGAAGATCTTACTACATATTACTTGTGTTCTTTAGGTCCTGATGATGGTACTTGTCTGACCGTAATGATGATGACAAATAACACAGAGAAAAGTGTATACAGGCTTTAAAAAAATCCTTGTCTTATCTCAGGGGATTTATTTGCAGCACCACAAACATTGATAGAGTTGAGAGAGTGCATGTTGATCTCTCTCTCTCTTGTTTTGTATTTTCAATTCATAGCATATTTCTCATGATGTGTTTCGCCCTAACAGAATAGTAAAAGGTTACAGCTCATTGGCCATGGTTGTCATTTATGTAAGGGATAATATCTGGCGAATTTAAATAAATGTTTTATAATCCATATGCGCCAAAGACATTGAATTTATGTCCATGTTGGCGTGCCACAGTCTGTTTTTGCCTCTATCATTTATCAATAATACATTTATAATTTCCCATATGCATTGCTGTGAACATTTAACAATTTATCACATGAATGATATTTACAAAAGAGCAAACCCGGACCCTAGAGTACACAGCATAGAACGATCCCTCTTATCTCATGAGAAGATCTAGTCTGCCAAGTTCTGTTGCACCAGATGTCACTGAAGGACTTGTCATCTTCAAGGATGTACAAGTCGCATAGTGTTACATAACAGCTCATAAAGAACACTTGGTGTTTGTGTTCTTTTCCCAGGACAGGTTAACCCATTTTCAGATTCTAATGTCTTCTACATCCTGACAGTTTTCTGAAAAAGCTATGTTTCTATGTCAGTGGTTCTTCGATTTTTCAAAAATAGCAGACCTACAAGCTCGTAGCGCGCCACCGAGTGGCGCGCTATGAGCTTGTAGATCTGCTATTTTTCAATAGCTAAAGCATAACATAATGCTAACACCAAAAGGGGTTCCCGCCCAAAATGGGTTAAGTCATTGGTTCTCAAAATGGGGTCCAGGGACCCCCAGGGGTCCTTGGGGGGGGGGGGGGGGGGGGTCCCCAGCAGAATTAGTTAATGTAGCGTCACAATCTCTTTAACCACTTTATCCATTTATATGTTGGCTATTCAAAATTAGCACTTTATGCCGCAGGCTTGTAGATCTGCTATTTTTGGAGAAAGAATTATAATTTTATATATATATACACACACACACACACACACACACACACACACACACACACACACACACACACACACACACACACACACACACACACACACACACACACACACACACACACACACACAGTATATGTTTGGAAACTTATAATAGATATAATATATAATAGAATAGAATAATTTCGGTATTACATACCGGTATGGGGGTCCGCAGCTACATCATCATACTATAATTCACTCAATGTCTGAGTGAATGTCTGAGTGAGTGAGTGAATGAAACACTGTGTAGCTCCTGCACCAATCGCTCCGGCATTGACCATACCATAATATTACGGAGATTGAAAAATATTGATTAATAATGAATTTATTAGTGCATTAAAATTACCCTTCCACTTACATGGGGAAATGCGAAAAGTATTTTTCTCTCAGAAACCGTCCGAGCTACAGTCACAACACTTGGAGGTGAGGTTCATAATAATTATTAAAATGAATGTAATAAATAATTACATCAGTTTTTTTGATTGATTGATTGAAATATTTATTAACAGTTTGCAGAATTACAGTACATCTCAAGCACAAACTCAATACAAAGACTGTTAACTGTGAGGGGACGACCCAATTAAGCATTACACTTGTTTACAAGAGGGTCCACCTTGTTCAATTCATCAAAACATTTAGAGACGTACAAATAGACACTTCTATATAGTCAAAGAACAGAAAAGGAATTCATCATAAAAGAGGTAAAAAGGGAAAAGAAACATATTCTGTGAGGGGTAAAAGGGGTGGGGGGGTTTCAGATTTTACGGGGGCCAGTTTCGAATTGCAGCCGTCCGTAGTCTGCCTCATGGTGGCGCTATAACAGCCCACTTTACATTTCGCCTTATAACTCTTGAACCGTATAGGTCGTAAAATCAAAATTTCACTTTCACTGGATTCCTTGGGACTTGGGTCATGACGCATCTCCCCATATAGGCCACGCCCATTTGCGTCATGATAGACTTTCCGCCATTTTGACTTTTCTGCAAAACACACTTTTTGCTCTTCCACCTACAGCTATTGTGCAGATCTCACAAAAACGGTACACATGATCTCTGGACCTATCCCATTAAAACACCACAGGCAGAATTTCCATAGTGTGTATCGTTCGGCTGTAATCGGCGTCCAAAGTTAGTGGGAGGGGCCTGTTTTACAAAACAATGACCCACATCAAAAACGGAATGTCCAATCCGCCCCAAATTTCATTCACATGTCGAGGGTGGTTTAATCAACGGAGAGCCCAAAGCAATTCCATTTTCATCCACAGGGGGCACAAACGTTTATTGCAAAAACATGCTTTTTGGGGGATAAATCTGCTATGTTTGCGATAGAGTAGCCTACGTGAGCTATAGCGAGACAGGACAATTCCCTCCCAATCAGTAATGTGATCTATTACATCGCATTACCCACACTGCACATAATTTGGTGTTCATATATTCAAAACGGGTGAGGTCTAGTATATATCAATTTGGGGGTCCTTGACACAAAAAACTAAGAGGAGGATATAAAGCTTGACACACTTGTCTTGTGGTAACATTGTAAAGTTTTAATTTATAGAAAATAACTGATTTTCAACTGAAAAAGTATATCATTTATCAAAGTATAAATTGGGCTCAATGGTTCGTGTTATAAGTGGGTCTGTGTGTCTATATGTTTATGTTTATGTTTATTGAAGGATCCCCATTAGAGACACATGGATGAGCCTCTAGTCTTCCTAGGGTCCTGAATAAAGTAAATACAATACAGATGTACAACTAAAAATACAAATTAAAATAAAAACTGAACAATAAAACAAAAATAATACAAAAACAAATTCACATTATAAATTCAAATCTAGCAAACAAATACACAAAGTTATGTATTTCACAAATTGACAAGGTATCGTTTGATATGTGTTTTGAAAGTAATTGTGTTGTTTATTGTAGATAAGATGTTTTTGGGCAGAGCATTCCAGAGAATTATTGACCTAGGCCTATATATACCAGTGTTTTTTAGACAATTTGATTTTGGTATTGTTTTTATTCTTATGTTTCCAGAAGCTGCTCCTCTATAGTGTCGTAACCATGTTCAGAAGTCATTTTTAACTGGTGAGCCAAGCTATACGGCTTACCAGTGGTAATAATGTTCTGCAGTAGCATTAGAAGACTCACTGCTAATTTCTTTTCAACCATCAGCCATGCCAGATGTTTGTGCATATAACTAATACTTGTCCTGTATGAACAACAGCCTAGTGCCAGACGAGCCGCTTTATTCTGAGCAACCTGCAACTTTTTCAAATCAGATTTTGTAGCTGATGATCAGATAACAGGGCAGTATTCTAAATGAGACAAACCCAAAGAATGAATATAACAGATTTCATTATAGAGGGAGTGATGAAAACAGAACACTTCCTAGTCGTACCGATTCATCTTCCCATTTTGATAACCATATAATTGATATGTTTAGACCAAGATAAAGAGCTAGCATATCTATAGTTACTCCCAGAAGTTGTTCACCTGTTCAATTTGTGTGTTGCCAATTGACAGTTTTAACATTCTTGCCCAACATGTATCTAGATGTCCGACTGTTCAAAGCACTTTGTAACTTTGTTTAAAAAAGTGCTATATAAATAAAGTTTTATTATTATTTTATTATAGATCCAAGCACAATGGCCTTTGTCTTGGAAATATTTAACCAGCTTATTGCACTCAATCCACTCATAAATGTCTGCTAAAGCCCTGATTAATGTGTCAGTTACAGCTTTCTCAGATGTGGCCGCACTGTATAATGTTGTGTCATCATCAGCATACAAAATTGTATTAACATTTTTTACACCCAATGGTAAATCATTAGTGAAAATGGAGTATAACAGAGGCCCTAGGCAACTACCTTGTGGAACTCCACAGTTAATGGGGTTCCATTTTGAATAGCTGCCATTAAAGAAGACCCTCTGCTGTCTCCCTGAGAGATCATGAATAAACCAAGACAATGCATTGGAGGTGAAACCGTAACACTGTAGCTTATCAAGCAAGGTATGATCAATTACATCAAATGCTGCACTGAAATCCAGCATAACAGCACGATAAATATCATCATTAATTTGTAAAAGTGCAGCGCTTGTGGAATGGCCTTCCCTGTATGCATGCTGAAAGGGTGAGAGTAGATAATTATTGGAGAAGTAGTCCATGACTAACCTGACTCCGTCAGCGGCAGCTAGAGGCGGGATCAAGGCATACACAGTGCTGCCTTGATCCCGCCTCTAGCTGCTGCTGATTGGCCAGGCCGTTTTGTGGCCGGGCATCAAGTCTGCCTGAGAGTTCCCAGATGGGAGCAGGAGGGGGGAACCCCATCTGGCGGAGTCAGGTTAGTCCATGACCTGTTTGAATCAAAATGTTTCCATTATTTTACTTAGCAACGGTAAAATACTGATAGGACGGCTGTTTGGACCACATGTTTTATTCTTATCTTTTGGAAGTGGAATGATTTTAGCTTCCTTCCATACTGTTGGATGAACGCCGCTGTTTAAACACTGGTTGACATATAGGAGTAACTAAAGAATTGCACCAGTTTCAATATTCTACTGTCTAAGGGCCGATTCATACTCCTATTTTACCGCTGTTTCGGCGCTGTAGTGCCGAAATGATTTCGGCTCGTCAGAAATTTTCAGTAGCACCGAAGAGCCGACTTTAGGACGGTACCCGCCCCCCCGAACGTCAAATGACGTCACATTGTAGGCTCTACAGCGCCGAACCGACTTTTATTCGGCTCTAAAATAGGAGTATGAATCGGCCCTAAGTTGTCTGTACCAGAGGAAGTGTTTCCCTATCAACCTGATTAAAGCTAAAGAGACAGTTTTTGTCTTTTGTGTACGTGATAGTGAACCATCACTACTTTGTTGACCTTCTCTTAATTTATCAACTTTAAATGGTTTTTTTTTGCGGCTTCCACCTTTATTTTATATTTTTTATAGAGGGACAGACAGTAGGTTGACATGAAATGGGGAGAGAGATGGGGGAGTGACATGCAGTAAAGGCCGTCGGGATCGGGAGTCGAACCCGCAGCACACTGCCAGACTGGACCACCAGCCAAGGTGCCTGGACCGCTGAGCCACGGCCCAGGCCTAATTTATTAACTTTATTTAAAAAAAAGAAATCATTGAAGTGGTTTGCAATATCATAAGGTTTTGTTATGAACATTCCTTCAGATTGTATGAATGAAATTGATATATTTGATTTCCTGCCCATTATTTCATTCAGTGTTGACCATAGTTTTTTCCCCATCATTTTTTGTTTCATTAATCCTATGTTTATAATACTCTCTTTTTCTTTGTATTTAACCTTGTTACTTTGTTCCTTAATTGACAGTAGATTTGTCTATCTGATCTCAATCCTAGTTTGTTTGCTGTTTTCTTTGCATTATCCCTAATTGCCATTACGTCAAGGATCTCTTTATCCAGCCATGGGGCACCTTTCGACCTAACAGTACATTTCCTAAATGGTGCAAGCCTAATATTGCCTATTTACTATTTGCATGAGCAGATTCATAAACACAAGTACAGGTAGCTATAGCCTACGTAGCTATAGCCTACGTGCATGCACTGTACATGTTTCAGTATGCATACGTGCCTAGATGAACGGATTGTGTTGGGCCAGCTGTTTGAACTCCAAGTTGGTGAACAAAAAGTTCAACAAACAAAAATATTGTCCCACGTCACTACTGGACGACATGACTTCAGTCACGATCCAGTCAGAAATGAAAAGAACACAGCCAAACAACCCCAAAACAACCCCCACTTCCCTGTGACTTCCAATGAAGAGGACTTTTCCCAAGTCAACATGTAGCTGGTAGAACACCATTGGGTGGTCTCTCTCTCTCTCTCTCTCTCTCTCTGACTCATTCATCTAGTGGCAGCTCAACAGTACAAAGCTGATTATGAGTCACGGCAGCAGAGCCCCATGAGTCTCAATGTGTGGGTTAATGAGTAACCCAAGGAGCTGAGGCTGGCTGCCTGGAGTTAAAGCCAGGGAGTAGAGCTGAGGACCGCACTCACTACATCACATCAGCAGCAGCAGCAGGACACGGTAAGAGAATCTCTGCGGTTAAAATGGCTTTTGATTGTTTCATGTGAAATGCAGTGATTGTTGGATATATGGAGAGAAATATGGTACCAGGTGTTTGTGTGTTTGTTCTATGCCTTGGTTTGATGAATGGTAGTTTGAATGTCCATGTGAAGTGAGATGCAGAGTGAAATTCTTATAGGGCCTTTTGTAGAAATTGAGGGTTTTGATAACAATTTCCTTTAAAGAACGACACTTTAAACACAATTAAAGGCTGATCATCGAGCCAATGTTAGGACAAGTCAGACTCAGGAAATCCAAAACTTAAGCCAAAACTTTCAGCGATTCACAGTTGATGTGTTGTCTTGAGGTTGAGGGTCATGAACCATCATCATGTCATTTAACATCTGTGATGAAGTCACCAGCGGAGGTGGACTGGCCATAAAGTTGAGCATTACAGTGTACAGGATGTATTGATCAGGAAACCAAGGCCATGTCCTGCAGTGCATGTCCAAATAAAGAAGACACTGCTGTTTACTCTTCTCCTCCAGGAGTCCAGCGGTCCATTCTGCTCCTGCTGGATCACATCCAACTCAAAGTATAAAGTCCTGTTTTTATGTAATTGAGCTTGAGTAATCTGTGTGAAAGTAGTCAATTGATCATTTCGAGGCCCTTCTGCGGTAACTTCAGTGAATGTAACAATCTTACTTCCTTTAGAGGTGGTTAAGCCATTACAGGAAAAATCAGTACACAGAGCAAACTTATTTATAACATTCAAAAACATATGAAATAAATGAATAATCATAGCAAGTTTTAACATCCATCCATCCATCCAATTTTGTTCAATTGAGCCAATTATCCTTTATGTGACAGTCATAATTATTACATAAACTAATCTGTGGTGCTGAAACTTTCACTAGAGGCAAAGAAGGATAGATAACATAAAAAGAGAATACTGACCATATATTGAACCTTATGCCCATCTCACTAATGTGTGGCAAAGTATCTGCAGGATCTTCCAACTATAATACTGGATGGTGAACAGGGTATTTTCTTTACACGTTAAGTTTTTCGGGGCTGATTGTTAATATGTTGAGCTCAGGGGTATAGCCACATTTAACATGCACCATATTTTAGCAAGTGCTCGATTTCCTTTCTCTGTGTGTGCACGCAGGCGGCGCCCACGCACGCATACACCCACACAGACAGACACACAAAGATCCATGCTCCTCTTCATTAACTCTGCGACCTCTATTCCAGAGGTTAAAGCCTTCTTTATTCACTGGTCACCAGGAGAGAGAGGGCTCACAATGAGCAATGAATCAATCATTGACATGGTGCTCTATAGTCTATACCTACACTGCAAAATACTGAGTGTTCATTTGACTCAGTGTGCACAAATATACCCAAATGGACCCATTTACAGGTCCATTTGGTTACCTTTATATACTCTTTGCGTTACATCGACACTGAGGATTTTACTGTGTATAGTGACCCTACCAGGCAAGCCAGATTTCGGAGTAAAATCACACCATAGAGGCACGCAATTCACAGCACTGATGCACTGATGCACTCCATGTTCTGTGTTCTAGAGACGAAAGATGTTTGTTGTGTTGCTTGAAATGAGACAATGTCATGCATCCCAAACTAATGAAATCTGTGCCCCCTCTCGTAGACGGAGCAACCTCTCTAAATACAAGAACAAGGTGCAATCGACAGCTAAGGAAGGTAAAATGCAGAGACTTTGGTCCCTATCTCTTCTCCTCCTATTATGCTGCTGTTTCTTTGGAAGTCAAGCCAACCGTGTGTACGTTCACCCCTTCTACCTCTTTGCCGCCGAGAATGCCAGCTGTGAGATTCTAAAGGTCCAGCCTGACAGGCCTCTGGACACGCTTCCTGTGGCGGCCCTCGACATAAACGCTCTGACGCCTGACAACAGGGCGTCTGACCAGGACGGGCGGAGGCCAAACTTAATCACCCAGAGGACAGCGGTTTTGGCCGAGCTGATGAACGCTCTGGGCCTGAGGATTTACCAGACTCTCGGCAAAAAGAATCATGGAGCGAACACACTCTTCTCTCCAGTCAACGCCTACGGATCCCTGGTAACCTTCTACCTGGGGGCCTCCATTAAGACCGCCAGCTCATATCAGGTTCTTGATTTAATTTATTGTTTTGATTTTATGTAGGAGCCTGGGTGAAAACACACAGCCGCATACTTTGAGCCCCGAATTTGTATTTTTGACAGCACTGTCTTTATCTGGGTTAGCCTTCTTTCTCTTCCTTTGTCATTTTATGGCATTGCAGTAAAAAAGAGAACATCGTTCTACGTTGAAATCATATAGGTTCCAAAAGATCATGGAAAAGTATAGAACGAAGAAGTGAGTCAGCTGATAAGATGTCTCAACAATGAAATTAACCCATTTTGACCTGAGATCAGATTCTAAAAATGTCTTCTACATCCTGACAGTTTTCTGAAAAAGCTATGTTTCTATGTCAGTCGTTCTTCGATTTTTCAAAAATAGCAGACCTACAAAATCGCAGATCTACAAAATAGCAAAATCTACAAAATAGCAGATCTACAAGCTCATAGCGCGCCACCGAGTGGCGCGCTATGAGCTTGTAGATCTGCTATTTTTCAATAGCTAAAGCATAACATGATGCTAACACCAAAAGGGGTTCCGGCTAAAATGGGTTAACGAAAGGGTGCGTTCGGATATAGCGCGCTGAGCGCACTGTGCAATACAAACTAATAGGTCAGTCTACCTATGAGGATTTCACATCATAAAGAACAGAAATTCAATCCCAACCCTGTTTCCCCATCAACTAGAGATTTCTGGGCTTGGGCTTGGACACAGACCGAGAGGACTGTGTGTCGCTAGTGGACGGACACAAGGTTCTGAAGACCCTGCAGAGCATCAACTCTCGAGTGGACGGCGGACCCAAAGATGAGATCATAACCCGGGTGTGGGCCTTCACGCGCCGGGACTGCCGTCTGTCAGAGGACTTTATCCAAGGTACGCAGGACTTCTCAGATGCATCCTTCGTCCGCGGCGTGGACTTCTCCGGGCCCCAGGAGGCAGAGGAGCAGGTGAACAACTTTGTGGAGAAGACGTCAGACGGAACCGTGAAAGGTCTCTTCAAAGATCTGAGCTCCGATGCCAAACTCCTGTTCTTCAGCTCCTTCAGCTTCAAAGGTGCGTGTGTGTTAATCTTCATGTCTGTTTTCCTTGTCTTATATCACTGGTTCCCAGAACACAGACTGATTTCAACTAACATTTCTTGATGAATCATTCAGTGTGCCTGCCCTTAACCTGTGACTATGACATAAACGTTTGTTTAGGGTTTCTTTTCAAGGTCCTAGTATTGTAATTAACATTGTTCAATATTCCAAGTTAAATCCAAGTTAAGAGATTTAACTTTGTATGTGAAACTGTTGGGTAAAATGCGTATACATCCTAGCCCAGAGTATCGTAAAATCCATTGTAATCCATTGTCTATTGTACTTAGTATCTGAGGGTTTTCTTGGCTGCGTGTCTTTAGGTAACTGGAGGACAGCTTTCCAACCGGAGAAAACATCCATGCAGGAGTTCCATGTAGATGATACAACCACAGTGCTGGTTCCCTTGATGACCCGCACAGGCCTCTACAGCTATGTCAATGACAAGGTAATTTGGTGCAGTTCTTAATAGTCTTAGTCATTTTGGATGCTGTCATTTTGCACGCGAGTGTGGGGTGGGGTGGGGGGAGTGGCAGTGAAGCAGTTGTATGTCAGCTCAGCTCAGTGGCCTTGTTGGTTAGTGTCCACCCTGAGACGGGGAGGTCAGGGTTTGATCCCCGGGCCGGGTCATACCAAAGAAATGGGACCCAATGCCTCTCTGCTGCTTGGCATTCGGCTCCTGTCCTATGGGCCTCATGACTTGGCAAGGCTTACTAGTTGTACAGAGGATATTATGCCAAGCATAAACAGTATCACTATAGAGCGTCGCAGTCCCGCCCCCTACCATGGACCAGGAAATGATTCTCCGTTCATTTTCCTCATAGACATTTCAGAAAGTATTTATTTAAAGACGTTTACGCCGTGGACAAAGCCAACTCGAGTCGTGACAAATCATGACAACAAACAAAAACTTTTGGGCCGAACAAAAAAAGGTTACAACACTTTTTTTGTTGTTTTTCTTCTTTGTAATTATTTGTTTGGTCCAAAATATTGTTTGTGTTGTCATGAGTTGTCACGACTCGAGTTGGCTTTGTCCGCGGCGTAAACGTCTTTAAATAAATACTTTTTGAAATGTCTATGAGGAAAATGCATTGGGATTCATTTCCTGGTCCATGGTAGGGGGCGGGACTGTGACGCTCTATACCTTCCTCACTAGGGAGCCACAGCTTCACATACAGTAAATGTATCCCCCACTGACTTGATGTCTGTACTTGCTAGTAAAAAGTGTTGTTGTTGTTGTTGTTTGACCAAAAAGAGTCGGCGATGCACGGTGGTGAAGTTGCCTCTGAGTGCACAGACATACATGCTGCTGGTCCTGCCTAACGTTGGGGTCAGTGTCCATGACATAGAAGATCAGCTACGCACCGACGTCATCTTTGGCTGGAACCAGACCTTCAAGGAGGGGTGAGTTTAACCCATTTTGGGCGGGGACCCCTTTTGGTGTTAGCATTATGCTATGCTTTAGCTATTGAAAAATAGCAGATCTACAAGCTCATAGCGCGCCACCGAGTGGCGCGCTACGAGCTTGTAGGTCTGCTATTTTTGAAGAATCGTGAAAAGTGACATGAAAGTGTTTGAGAACGACTGACATAGAAACACATAAGTCAGGATTTAGAAGGCATTTGTAGAATCGTTCCCAGGTCAAAATGAGTTTAATGCCTGACACACATCAAAGCCCAAAGCCCGGAATATAGTCCCACTATATACGTTGCGACAAAACAAACTGAAAGTACGGTTCTTTGAAACATCAACATGGTCTATTAGGCCGTGCAGGGATGCCACCAAGTCAATCAGAATATACACTACAGCAGGGAGCAGCCAGCGAGAATGTTTTATTTTATAGTGGAAGTCAAATAGCATTTGAATCTGCCAGCAATACAGTCATTGGTTGTGTCCGAGCACAGAAATAGCATATTATTTTCACCACCAAGTCTCACTGTTGCGCAGCCTAACACACACACACACACACACACACACACACACACACACACACACACACACACACACACACACACACACACACACACACACACACACACACACGGGAGGAGAGCTTGTACAGTACAGTACAGTACAGTACAGTACAGTACAGTACAGTACAGTACAGTACAGTACAGTACAGTACAGTACAGTACAGTACAGTACAGTACCACTCACTTCAGACAGGTCTGATTTTTTGTTATAGGATTCCATCCCACCACAGACTGTTTGCAATGCCTGATTGCTTAGCGTTCTGATTATAGTACTATTACTAGTTTGTTTAGCTTATTTCTTTTTAAAATACCGTAGTCAGATACTATCTGTCAGCCCCCCCCCCCCCCCCTCTCCATAGTCAGTCAGTCAATCAAAGATATGTCCAGCCATGTCAATGTGCAGCATACGCTATAGCAGCCATGCATTTTGGAATGTGGAGGTGGATAGGGTCAATCAATCACATGTCAACATGTCAACTCACCTCTCCTTTCCCTCTGTCTCTTTATACATGGATCCATTGCAGCCTGTTGGAACTCTCTCTGCCCAAGTTCTCCATGTCTACTGTGACTGACCTGCGTGGTCTGCTGAGCGACATGTCTGAAGAAATAGAGACCAAACTGTTAGGCTCCGAGGCAGAGTTTGACCGACTCAGCAATACCAAACCCTTCACTATAGATAAGGTGAGATATAGACGGCCTGTTGTTGTCTCGACACATCCGTCTTCACAACCGCTTATCCGTAGTCAGGTCGCGACACGCTATGCGGATCTATAGTGTGTCTGTATCTGCATGAGCAGTGGTGGAAAGTAACTTAAGTACGTTCACTTGAGTAATGTACTTAAGTACAGTTTTGATTTGAGTATTTCCAATTGTCCGTGCTTGGTGTGAAAACACCCGCGTGCATACTTTTACTTCTACTCCACTACACCTCAAGAGGCAAATATTACACATTTACTTCACTACAATATTATTTGAAAACTTTTGTTTTCATGAGTACTTCTATTTATTTATTTTTAATTTACGTTGAGTACTTCTATTTTTGATACCAATAACCTTTGTACTTTTATTTAAGTACATTTTCAATTCCGGACTTTTACTTGTAACAGAGTATTTCTCCATTGCCGTATTGATACTCAAGTAAAACATTTCAGTACTTTATCCACCACTGTGCACGAGTACGAGTGTCAATAACTGGTCATTATCTCTCTCCCAAGGCACTGTACAAGGTATCAGTTGAGATGTCAGAGGAAGGAGCAGAGCAGGACAATAACCAGGAAGCAGGCATACCTCTGAAGCTGTCCATCAACCGCCCGTTCTTCTTCACTGTCATAGAAGGAGACTCAAATGCCATCCTGATGCTGGGGAAGATCACCAAGCCATCTCTATGAAGCCACACACACGCTGCTTAAAGGGGCATTCCACTCATTTTCAACATTTTACTATGTCATTAATATACCTTAGAGCTGTTGTGTGGAAATAATAAAACAAGTCCCCCCATTCTGTGTTTCCTAGAACTGGAGGTCTGGAAAAAATCATTAACATGGTGAATCACATCTTGATGATGTCATCAAGATGTGATTCACCATGTTAATGATTTTTTTGTTAATGATTTTTCTAGGAAACACAGAATGGGGGGACTTTTTATTATTTCCACACAGCACCTCTAAGGTATATTAATGACATAGTAAAATGTTGAAAATGAGTGGTATTCCCCTTTAAAGACTAAAAAAAAAACCCGTAGAAATGACACTAGAACATGTACACAAAAACCTAAGAGGAATGAGGTCTGAAGCAAATTGTTGCAAAAATATTATTTCCACTTATGTCCCAGACCTCATTCCTCTGTCCCGTGTGAGGCACTCATTCATAGTTGGCTAACATGCAGATACTGTAGTCCCTCGTCAAGAAACACCTTGTGCCGTTAAAGCTTCTGTACATGCAAGCACTAGGTTTCTGCTGTCTATCACCCCATTACGCATCTCTACCCTCTCAGACTAGCTAGTGATATTGCTCTATCCTACAATGTGGATAACTCCCAAGTTGAAAAGCAGAAGTTCAGCTGAATTTAAACCCCTCATAAGAAGGAATTATCAGTGTTCTATTTGTATGGTCAAAGTGTTGAGGGAGAAAACCGATATTATGCTCTTTTTTCAGTATTTATCAAAGGATGTTACCGTGAGCAGAGTCAACATGTTTCCAAAAAAGCACATTGAAAACACGTTTGTTTCCTCTACAAATAGCAGTGTTCTGTATAGTACGTACAGTAGATAGACAATTGTGTGTGACATAACTAATACTTAGTTGTATTGTATTAACAAAGATTCTATTTTAGTTTTTCTATGATTTGTAATTTCTGAAATAAAGATTTTTTTTCCCAATATGGATGAAATGTCTATTTTTTTCCCCATCAGCCCCCATACCCCCTTGTCCAATACTAATTGTATTTGACTTGACTGATACACTTTAGTTAAAGGAGAATTCCATGCTAGAAGGCTTTTTTTTTTTTTTACCTTTCTTACCTTTCTTTGTAGTTGTTACGTCCCCACCAAAGAGGTCCAGGTGTTTTTGTTGTGCAAAAACTCCTTATTGGCTATTTCCCCTACCATAAGCCCTCAATGAATTGCATTGAATTGAATGGGAATTGAATGGGGCTATGGGGTGTTGTGCTAATTCGCTTATTTCCATCGATATAAGTAGTAAAGTGTGCCGCTTGGGATATTATTTACATTATGAAGAGAGGATATATACAAAAAAATAATACGTTTGAGCGATGGAAATAAGCGAATTAGCACAACACGCCATAGCCCCTTTCAATTCCCATTCAATTCAATGCAATTCATTTAGGGCTTATGGTAGGGGAAATAGCCAATAAGGAGCTTTTGCACAAAATAACACCTGGACCTCTTTGGTGGGGACATAACTACAAAGAAAGTTAGTATGGAATTCTCCTTTAATACTTAGTGCCTATTGGACCTGAAACTACAGTACAGTATCGCAGAATGTCAGTGTCTTGCAGTATTTCATGAGCTGTGTTACATTTTCTAAAACCATTTTTCACAACTCAGCCAGTTGCAATTTTCACATCACATCATGACACCTGCGTCAAATAACTCAAATTATTATTTAATTGGCCATACGGCATCAATCACAGTGCCCAATAGTTACAGTAATGTACAACAGAGAAAATTACGATATTTGAATGTGTTTAATATTACCCTGCACCCTATTGGCAAAGTATATCTAAATCACTGTCAGACATTGTTGAAAACTCCTATGCGGCCTTCATCAGGCTAGCTGTATAATCTTTATTTCTTTATCATAAAGATAGCCTGATGAAGGCCGCATACGCCGAAACGTTGCTATGTTTCCCTATTAAGTTTTTTTTTTACTGCATTTGAAGACAGTGTGCAGGTGTTTGTTCTTTTTCATTGTCGGGCACTCTACCCTCTCCTACGCACCTGTAGGTGTGCAAAAGCCTTGATTTTTATTGACCCTGATCCATTAACAGCAGGTCAGGGAGTCAGAGGGCCGGTGTCAAACTGTCTAGGCCATTTTTACCTAAAAATTTCTTCTACATCCTGACAGTTTTCTGAAAAAGCTATGTTTCTGTGTCAGTGGTTCTTCGATTTTTCAAAAATAGCAGACCTACAAGCTCGTAGCGCACCACTCGGTGGCGCGCTACGAGCTGTAGATCTGCTATTTTTCAATAGCTAAAGCATAACATAATGCTAACACCAAAAGGGGTTCCCGCCCAAAATGCACTATATTTCAATATAGCATGGTAACATTTGTGACTCTAGTGGCTTGCAGACCTATGCAACCTATGAAAGATGTTATGCACTATTTACAATTATTATTACACTGTATGCAAATACTTGAAGCCTGAGGAGTTGAGCACAATGTACGTTTGTTTGTTACACAAGGTGACACCACTGACCCCTCATATGACCTCAATAACAAACAAGCAAATATTGTATTCAAAGTTTTATTTTATTACCAATGAAGTCCAAGTTAATACCATAATATAGATATGAGAAATGTACATAATTCACACTAGTTATCTACTTTATTTACAATACATCCTTCACCAGATAACAGACAAATGTGGTTGGTTTTGCAGAATAACAGATTTTGGAAATTATTTCTTTAGAAAAAATGTATTAGAGATGGACTGGAGATGTTTGCATGATCTCCACTGAATAGTGCATAGGAGGAAATACCCAAAAGCATCATTAGCCATTTTCTGAAAAGCCACCATCTGTTAGCTTACTATAACCTCAACAAGCTTTGCTCCCCTTAAAAATAAAACGGTACCAGCGCCAACAAATATGCCCTGCATTAATCGTTTAGTTTAACCCATTTTGGGCGTGAACCCCTTTTGGTGTTAGCATTATGTTAAATAGCAGATCTACAAGCTCATAGCGCGCCACCGAGTGGCGCGCTATGAGCTTGTAGGTCTGCTATTTTTGAAAAATCAAAGAACGACTGACATAGAAACATAGCTTTTTCAGAAAACTGTCAGGATGTAGAAGACATTTATAGAATCTGATCTCAGGTCAAAATGGGTTAAAAATAAACGGTACCAGCGTCAACAAATATGCCCTGCATTAATCGTTTAGTTTAAACAACAAAACCTGCACCAATGATTATTCAAATCTCCCAAATAAAAAAACTCCTATATCTCCTACAAATGTCAGTGTGAACTGACAATGAAGTACATCATCATATCATATCTCTCCACCCAGTGCTATACTGGCAGGGCTTGGTAGTATCGATGCAACAGTTATACTCGTTGATTTAATAAATTATACAGAATAATACATTGTAGTGAAACAACAAATCATGAGATTATTTGTGTCACAAAAATAGCAGATCTACAACAAGCAATGTCACAATGCAACTTGTTGTGAGCTTGTAGATCAGCTATTTTTGCGTGACACCACTGTATGACAAAGAATATAACTTACACCAACAAAATAAAAGAGAAAAAGAAGCAGGTTGGGTGAGAGAGACTTCACAGGTTTCCACTAACTTTCTATTGGCCTGGGCCTTGTTTATAGAAATACTTTCTCTGACTTTATCCTCTAGCATTCATGGAACAACTGTTTCAGAGCATGTTGGAAACAGAAGGAGATAAGGCCTACAGTAGAAATGAGTATTGGCTTTTGATATATTGCAGAAGGCTTCTGGTCTTAAAAACTCAACTTTATGCAAAGCAACCAAGTGAGGCTCACTGCGTTTTCATTTTATTAATTATTTTTTAAATGTTTTTTTTTGTGACTTTCGCCTTTATTTTAATTTTTTCATGGAGGGACAGACAGTAGGCTGACAGGAAATGGGGAGAGAGATGGGGGGTGACATGCAGTAAAGGCCGTCGGGATCGGGAGTCGAACCCGCGGCACACTGCCAGACTGGATTACCAGCCAAGGTGCCTGGACCGCTGAGCCACGGCCCAGGCCTTCATTTTATTATTTAATGGGAAGTCGGTGCACCGTCCTAACCAGATGTCGAACCAAATACAACGTGTATTTACCAAATACACTGCGTGTTTGGCCCCAAGTTTTCAAACACGAGACGACGGATGTAGTTGTTTGCACTTTGCAGAACTGAGCTCGGTGTGTAGACGGGGTTTTTGGTTCCGACAAGCCACGCAGCATTCTACGGGTTGTGTTCGGCCAACTCCCGAGCCTCCTGCACCAGCTCCGTCAGGGTGGAGAACATTGTGATGTCATTTGGCTGGAGACCCATCTTCTGGATCTGAGGCACAGATGACAGCGACGTTTAAGAGAGAGAATCATCAAGAATGATCAAGAAACGCAACACTTAAAGGGGCATTCCACTCATTTTCAACATTTTACTATGTCATTAATATACCTTAGAGCTGTTGTGTGGAAATAATAAAAAAGTCCACCCATTCTGTGTTTCCTAGAACTAGAGGTTTTTTCATAATTACAGTTCTAGGAAACACAGAATGGGGGGACTTTTTTATTATTTCCACACAACAGCTCTAAGGTGTATTAATGACATAGTAAAATGTTTAAAATGGGTGGTTTCCCCTTTAAGTGTCAGTGACTGAAGTGTCTGATTGGTACCAAATGTCAAGTCGTACCAAACTAATTGGGTTTAAGAATTATTATTTTAAGATAGCCTGAATCTAAATGATCTTGGAATTGTATGGCTAGATTTCCCCAATGTGTATCATTTTATAAAGTTTCTGTTCTATATAATTTTTGCATTTACTTTCTACCATTTGTGATGTTACATTATCATCATCATCATCATCATACTATAATTCAGTCAATGTCTGAATGTGTGTCTGTGTGTCTGTGTCAGAAACACCGCCGTATCTCCTCACTGCCTGCACCAATCGCTCCCACTTTTCACACAGGCATTGACCATAATAATATTGAGGTCTTAACAAAGCCCTTTTTCCAATTTAACAAATTATAAATGAATAATTAATTTATTAGTGAATTCAAAATGCAAAAACGCACGGGGGGACAATATCTCACAACGGGTAAGGACTAGTCATTAATAAACAACTAATATGAATCAGGTTTCTACCGAAACCATTTTTTATCTATATTGGCACAAACACATTTTTCTTTTACTTGACATGGCTGTCGGAGTTTGATGCCAGTCATTTATCGGAGACTTCCACATGATGACTTGTGTACATTTAGAGGGGCAAAACATAATTGGTCAGTCTCATTTTTGGTTAGTTCAATAAGTGAAAGATATCTTGTCATTCATCATTTATTTAGGTAACAGTTGTTTACACTACAGTGTTCAATTACCACTGAGATTGGAGTAAACAATTCACCAAAAGGCATATTTCATAAGCATTGGTTCTTCCAAGTTGGTAACTCAAAGAGTACGGTAGAAAAAAGTAACTTCGTAAACTAACTAGTTAGTTTCAAGTCATGTTTTCCAAACAATGCCCAATGACACCAGTCAAACGTCTGGAGAGCCAGAACTCTGGATGATTATGGGCTGTTTATGCCTGTTTGCAAATGGATGTGTGTGTGTGTGTGTGTGTGTGTGTGTGTGTGTGTGTGTGTGTGTGTGTGTGTGTGTGTGTGTGTGTCAGACTGCCACAACAGCTTCGTTCGCTTCCCGCGTTTACGCGTCTTACTTGTAGTATGATGATGTGGCTGTGGACCCCCATACCGGTGTGTGTGTGTGTGTGTGTGACTGTGTGTGTGCTCGTTCCTACATGCAAGCATATATATTATGCATGGTTGTAGTGTGTATGTAATGTGTGTGCACTGCACTACCTGCTCTCCCAGATATTCCACATCCAGTGCCAGCTGCAGGCGGATCTTGCTGTCATCTGTGAGTCCTCCGTTAGTTCCCGCCGTGGAGGCCGTGACTGCGCCCTTCCTGGCCTGCTTCAGTCGCTTCAGGCTCTCCTCCATCTTCCTTACTGAGCTCAGGACGTCCGAGATGGTCTCATAGTACCTACACGGACAGCAAGGGCATGCCGGGCAGGAAACATGAGTGTACAGACACTCAAAAACACTGGTTGCGCACTTCTCTTTACATTACAAAAGGAATATAATCGAGCATTTTATAATAGGCACAAAGAAAACGTTGTAATGCTAAACTGGGGAATGTTTCTGGGCTGGACTTGTGTGCCTAATTCTTGCTATCTAAAAGGTAAGGATGTCTTCTTTCACGTTAATGGTCTCAGAGTCTCGAAAGATCACAGGTACACCAAAGGTCATTCATGTATTAGCCTCGGGGACCGCTGGCGTTTTGTTAAAAAAAAAAAAAAAAAAGCCTGGGACAACGCCCAGGCTGGAGGCGGCCACATAGGTTGGTGAACCAATAGGGAGCTGGTGTCCGTTTCCAGCGCTAGTTTGATCTGCTCCTCTATGCCAAGAAAAGAGAGCGTTCTTTCAGGCTATTCATGTATGTATGCGCCCTCACACTACTAAGGGACAACAGTTTTACTCAACTCAGGTGATTATCAACAATGCCAGCTTAACTCTTACTCCGCTAGTATTTATTGAACAATTAGGATCTAATTCACACCAGCATTTTTTTAATTTGAGCTCTTATTTTGAAAAGCCACAGTTCAAGTCTACCGGAAGTAGCTTATCCTAGGACGCTCGACGGAGCCGAGACAGGCCTTGTTTACATGATCGATCTATGCCGGTGCACCGGAGAGCTCCACATCGCCGGCTCTGTGCCGTCAAAGAAACGCTGTTTTGACCAAAATGCCATCTGGGACAAGGAATAGGAGATACAGGCGATTGAAAGAAACGGATATAATGGATTATTATGGCGACGACGATCTAAAATGGACGATCCAGTGCTGTGCTAACAATAGAGCTAGCTAACCGGCTAACGTAAGTAACATTATGGCTCGATCGATCGAATGCACTATAAAAGCGCAATTGCCATTAATCTTCGGCAATGGCGTTAAGCGTCAAAAGCGAAATTAGGCTTCAATTGACAATAATATTCGGCAATGGTGCTATAGGAGTTAAGTTCCCATTTAGCAATGTTGCATGTTTTTAGTTTTTGCTATTTTGTGCGCTGCCGTTGACTGTGTGCAAGCCCACCTCTGTGTGAAGACCGACAGTGTGACTCGCAGCCATTCCTGTGCTGTCGAAGGAGTGACCAGTCCCGTTGCATCCGTCAGTAACTGATGTAATGGACGCAAGGCATTGTCCATGTACGCCGATGCACGCACCGGCTCTTCCTGCTCAGAGAGGAAATAAACTCAGTTAGGGCTGCAACTATCGGTTATTCTTTCGATTACTTTTTACGCATTTAATTTGAGAAAATATCTGAATGAATGAATGTTTTAAAAAAAATAATAACAATACAATACAAACTAAACATAAATTGTTCGAAAAGGAGTAGAAGTGAAGCATGAATGAAATCAATGAATCAACTTAAGGGGTATTTTATACATGATTAAGAATGAGGGGCGACGGTGGCTCAGGGGTAGAGTGGCTGGACGGTAACCGCAAGGTTGCCAGTTTGAACCCGGGCTCCCCCAGAGTTAGTGTCGAAGTGTCCTTGAGCAAGGCACTGAACCCCTAATTGCTGCTGATGTGCAGGTTGGTGCCTTGCATGGTTTCTGCCGCCATCGGTGTATGAATGTGTGAATGTAATGCACAATCTATGTAAAGCGCCTTGGATAAAGGCGCTATATAAATGCACCATTTACCATTTTATGATTGATTTATTGCAAAAATAGTGAAAACAGCAGATCTAAAAACTCTGTTTGTCAATAGTCTAATTAAAACAAATATTTCATTGAAACTTTTCACTTATAATGAGACCATACAAAGCACCATATTTGAAAACTTGAATATGTAGTGTACAGATGAAACAGGGATACATTTTAATCTATGATTTTATTACCTCATTATAACCGGGAAAGCATTTTAGATTTTGATGCGTTGGCTATTCAAAAATAGTAATGTAAAGATATACAAGCTTCACTGCAAGCTTGTATTTTAGAAAGATCTTGAAAGAACTACTTGGTTTGGAAGGCATTTGTAGAATCGGCCCGGTTAACCCATTTTGGGCAGGAACAACATTATGTTATAATTTAGCTATTGAAAAATAGCAGATCTACAAGCTCATAGCGCGCCACCGAGTGGTGCGCTACGAGCTTGTACAGTAGGTCTGCTATTTTTGAAAAATCGTAAAAATGTAGGCGCAAATCTTTGAATATATATTCTTTCAAAGTGAATGTTTTTAACTCGGGTCTAAAAAGGGTTAAATGATCTTTTTCTTTTGTATAATCAATTAGTTGCACCCCTGGACTCTCAGTTATCTCAGGGCAGCCTTCATTAGGAATTCGCTGCATGCAGGGATATCCATGTCAAGCAACAGCTGGCTGTGTTGAGAGAGCCACCACACATAACTGGGATCTATGTACACATCACAGCATCCGCTGAATAAACTTCAAATTCACTCAGCCTAGTGTTGTCCTATACCCTTTCCATAAGGGTTTTCCATCAATAATGTGATTTGTGTTTTTTTTAAATAAATAAACAGCTATAGTGTGGATTCTGTCTGAACACAAACATTAAATGCCATTGAGCAAATCGGCATCTGTATGTCGGTGGGAACCCTTGGCCAATAAGGGACCACCATTCTTGATGATGATGATGTACGATGATTAGAGCCCCCCTCACTTCACACGGGTGTGATTTTTTTATCCCACAATTTTGTACCCCATTTTGTGACCCATTTTTCACCCGGTGACAATTGTCTATGCTGTAATCCTGGGCGCTACTCTCCCTCCCTCTCCCTCAAATGTTGATTCTGTCAATATCTTGCAGTTGAAACAAAGAAAGTGTATTCATCCCGTCGGGATCGGGAGTCGAACCCACGGCACACTGCCAGACTTGGACTACCGGCCAAGGTGCCTGGACCGCTGAGCCACGGCCCAGGCCATCTGTGCCACTTTCTAATGACAACTGCTGGGGTGCACACACTGACCTTATTGGTCCTGCGGTAAAGACGTGGTACTTCAGAGGCACTCTTCAAGAAGCGGCAGCAGCGCTCGGTCAGATGCTGGGTCATCTTGGCGTTAAGAGTAGGAATACTGCCCGACAGACAAGCCTTAGAGTCTGACAGAGCGTCTGGGCATGGAGAGAGAGAGAGAGAGAGCGTGAGTAAACATTAGGTCTGTCAATCGTTTCCATTCATCTGCAATAAATTAATCCGTTGAAAAATAGCTAGAATTGCCGATCTTCAAGCGTCGTGTTGTGAGCTTGTAGCCTAAAAGGACAACATAAATGTACATCCAATGCACTAGTAAACATACGGCAGGCACCAGTCTAGTAATTCATTACACTGCATGTTTCTGCACAAAGAAACAAAATAAAATGGCATACATCATTTGAAACAGACTCATAGCATGTCATGTAGACAGCACAATAATTGCATTGTATGTAGTCATAGCACTTCATAGTACATAATACATAGTATAGTATATATGTATAGTTTATATGTAAAGTGTCATTATATAGATATGTTCTAGTTAGGTTCTTAGCTTACGCATGTTTCATGATAAATGCATTTTATATATGTGATGTATTCCCATGCTTTTTTTGTTCTTGCTTAATGTAAATCGCTCTGGATTAAGAGCGTCTGCTAAATGCCTAAATTGTAAATTGTATACTAATCTACGAGGCCCAGGGGACGTTTGCCATGTGATGTGCACTTGTGTCCAATAGTACTTTCACACTGACTGTGTGGGGTTGGCTTACCTTCCACGACGGTGACGTTTTTGAAGCTTATGGCCTCTAGCCTCCGTCTGATCATCTCTGACAGCACTGGGATCTAACAGAGAGCAACAGGCACACAGTCAGGCCGGTAATACATCGACAAAGAAATTGCTATCGAATGGGACAGAAATAGAATATATATCTCTGCTGTCTGGAAGAAACCACCTAACTCCAAAATGTTCATTTTTCAGGAATTGAAAAAAGATCCATCCAGCTTAAGTGGAGTTAGGAGGTTTTTGTCGAAGCGCTTTTTAATACTTTTCATTGGTTCAATATTTTTGTAAGCAACACACAGACGTGTGTTCAATAGTACTGATTTATGGGGGGGGGGGAAGATGGCTAAACGGCTGTTTGAGGATCCAATGGAGTTAGGAGGTTTTCGTTGAAGCACCTTTTAATACTCTCCATTGGTTCAATATTGTTTTAACACACAGACGTAAAGGGTGTTCAATAGCATTGATTTATGGGGGGGGGGGGGGGGGGGGGCAGGAGTTAGGTGTTATTTTCCGGACAGCAACGAATTATGTCACTTGTGATCAGTTTAGATTAAAGAAAGCACTCTAATGATGGGCATCAGAGCAGGAACTTCCTGCTTCTCATCGTGGAGACTGGGATTCATTTTTACAATTACAAATACATGCCAAAAACACGTCCCCTCGCAAAATACCGGAATACATTACTTACATTAAATACTTTATAGTGACACATGGATGTCACGTAAAATGAGTGATTGTGTGTGTGTGTGTGTGTGTGTGTGTGTGTGTGTGTGTGTGTGTGTGTGTGTGTGTGTGTGTGTGTTGACCTGCTCCTGCAGCTTTTGGATATCAGCTGCGATGTAGACCAGCTGTTTGGTAGAGAGGGAGGCGGGACTTCCGCCTTCGCTGCCGGCCTCGTCCATTGACGTTCGGCTGGAGGTGGAAGAGGCGGAGCTGGGCAGAGGCCTTATTGGCTCCTTGGGCACATCAGGGGTCGGAGTCTTTGTCAGCACCTATCAGAAGAACGCCGGTCAGGATGAAGACAAGGGGCGGCGGTGGCTCAGGGGTAGAGTGGCTGGATGGTAACCGCAAGGTTGCCAGTTCGAACCCGGGCTCCCCCAGAGTTAGTGTCGAAATGTTCTTGAGCAAGACACTGAACTGAACCCCTATGTTGCTCCTGATGTGCTGGTTGGTGCCTTGCATGGTTTCCGCCACCATCGGTGTATGAATGTGTGTGTGAATGGGTGAATGTAATGCACAATCTATGTAAAGCGCCTTGGGTAAAAGGCGCTATATAAATGCACCGTTTAGAAAACTTACATTTTGGGCAATGTTGTATATTATCACATTTATCCTAGCCTTTATTTGCTATGGGTGAGGGGAGTGATAAATGCACCAAAAGGGTTATAAGCCCAAGGGCTGATATCTGATGAACCAGTAGCTAACCAAGGAGCACAAACTAAAATGCCACCATGTCACTGTGAGAGAACTTGCTGCAGAAGCAACCCATACATTTATAGATGTGTATGTATGATATCAATATAATAAACCTGGATCTTGCTGAACTCGTTAAGTAAATTTAATTTCTCCTACAGAGAAACCCTTTTGTTTGGTTGATATTGGAGTTGTATTGAGAATGTAGTGTACTAAGTGACTCTAAAAGCATTCAATCCACTTATAGAGGGTATGCGTGCGACATCATCGTATCTGGAAGTTATGCGGGAACGCCCACTGAGTGGCAAAAAACTACTTTCTGGCCTCGACAGCCCATTCATCCAAACAGAAAAGTCCTGTCTGATTGCATTAAACAATGTTAAACTCACCAACATTGCAGCTGTACGAAAAGCTTGAATTATCCTCTTTCTATCTGCCAAATTTTTGTTTCACAAAAATCCACCATAGAAACGTTATGAGCTACTTTCTGTCAGGAAATGCCCTGCATTTGATTATTTTTCTAAGTGTCAGAGTTTGGAAGTGCTTGTTTTCAATAACACAACATTGTGTTGCCTCCTGCATTGTGACATTTAGAAACAGGTGGTACGCAGGACGGTTGAGTGATTTCCAACGAGCGCTTCCAAACTCCAACACTCCATGCTGCTCAATGTTTTGCCACTCAGTCTAGATGAGGGGGGCGTGTCCTGATGGGAAAATCATGCATGTGCATACTCTCTATAGTATTCATCAGTTCTGCTCTTGTATAATAACTGTTAAACTGTCCATTTGTATCTGTCCTGGTGCTGCTTGTTGGCACATGGAGCTGCAGTACTCTGAAAGGACCACTTCACCACTTTTCAATATATCTTCATATAATTGGTCCTCACTAATATTCATGATAAAATGGCACGATTTTTTTCTACTCAGTCTGTGTCTCATAGGAGGGCTGTGGGCAGTTTATAAACCGTCTTCCAGTGACATCATCATTAGGCAGATTATTTTATTTTTTACAAAAATGTTTAGATTTTCATTATCGTGAGAACGATGGCTTCCATTTTCGCATTGCAACTTTTCAGGACTAGAAAGCCTGCAGTTTTTATTAACTTGTATTCCCCATCGATGATGTCACTGGAAGACGGTTTATGAACTGCCCACAGCCCTCCTATGAGACACAGACCGAGTAGAAAACAAATTGTGCCATTTTTTCATGATTATTAGTGAGGACCTATTATATGAAGATAGGTTGAAAAGTGGTGAAGTGGTCCTTAAAGGGTGCTGTGCATATTATGAAGAATATTCATTAGGGTTGTAGATTACCTCATTGAGGAAGACGGCGTATCGCGAGTAGAGCTGCAAGGTGAGCTTCCAGAAGCGGTGGGACAGCTGTGAGAGGTAGATCTTATCTGACCAACACCTCACGAGACAAGACCACAACACCTGGGACACCTGGAGGTGGTACACACTGTCCGCTGGATGGACAGATGAACGGACACACACACATATCAGTTAAAGCAGGTGGTGGTGGTGTGTGACTAAATTGGTATTCAAACAGTGAATGGGGGTACAAAGGAATTGCATGAGGTAGGGTGGTGAGACGGAAAATAAATTAACAGTTTGACGGCCGCTAATTGTTTAATCCAGTGTTCCACCGCGCGTAAAACGCTATCCCCGACATTTGTTTAATGCGTTTATTTTTGCCGTTTTAAAATAATTAAAAAGAAACAGCGGATTTATCCGGGACCTGATGACGAGGCCGGCGCGTTATGATGACGAAACCGGAAATCAAGTCATCATCTGGGCTGCTAGGGCTTCTGGGAAATTGAGCTCAATGTAAGTGGACGGGGGGTTTGTTTGGACTACAATGCCTCATGGAGGCGGATCCTGTAGCGCATTGTAATGGCCGCTGGTGCTGATGATCATAACATTTTTCGCAGGATTTTCGTCGTTGAAAGCTGCAAATACTTCAGCGTATGCTCTAAAGGTAATAAAACAATCTCGGCAGCGTAGAATATTTGATTAAATATCGGGTAACGCGTTTTATGGAGTCAAACTGTTAATATGGTTTTCTTATATTTTGGCAGAGTCCCCATGAGCCCCTCTTGGCGGGAGGGATCACAGGGAAAACGTTTGAATACCATTGATGCAGATTGGAAATGCTTATACCTTGTGCTGCCTCTAGTCCATCACTAATGGCATTCTCTAGACTCCCAGCTATCTCCTTGTACCTGAAAGACAGGAGGAAGCCGGCCAGAGAGAGAATGAGAATGAGAGAGTGAGTATGTGAGAGAAAGAGAGAGAGGGAGGGGGGTTTGAGGGATAGAAGGAAAAGGACATGGAGCAGCAGTGAGGGTAGAGGTTTTATAGAGGGAGAAGCAGGTGGAGAAAGAAAGAGAAAAAGAGGAGAGTGTAAAAACGATACAGAAAGAATGAAAGTCAGGAAAGCTAAACAAAAATGTTTCTATAACAATCAGTGACGGGGCTTAACCCATTTTGACCCGAGATCAGATTCTAAAAACGTCTTCTACATCCTGACAGGTTTCTGAAAAAGCTATGTTTCTGTCAGTGGTTCTTCGATTTTTCAAAAATAGCAGACCTACAAGCTCGTAGCGCGCCACTCGGTGGCGCGCTATGAGCTTGTAGATCTGCTATTTTTCAATAGCTAAAACACCAAAAGGGGTTCCCGCCCAAAATGGGTTAATATTGTACTCGTTGTGAACACTGCATCTAGGCCTGTCACAATTGTTACATAATTGCCTAATCGCAAATATTGAGATAACTCTTGTATCATCATAAGAATCTTCATATATTTTCAAACAGTTTAAAAAATGGGAGGGAAAATAGTGGTAATATCAGATCTACAAGCACAAAAAGCGTGAGTTTGGCGATCAGCTATTAATGAATGATTTTAGTTATTAAATACTACAGTGGGATCCCATATCTTTGTTATAGTAGACTATTTGAAAATAGCAGATCTACAAGCTCATAATGTGGCACATCACGACATATTGTGAGCTTGTAGATCCGCTATTTTCAAATAGTCTACTATACTGAGGAAGTGGTTAATGCATGTTTTTTTATAATAATCAAAATCTCCAAAGTAACTAGTAACTAAAGTTTGCAAATAAATGTAGTGGCGTACAAATACAATATTTGACTCTGAGATGTAGTGGAACAAAGTAAACAAAACACACATTAACAACTTCAGCCCTATACACAATTTGGCCATTTTAAAATAGCCGATCTACAAGCTCACAATCACCATGGTGCGATGCATTCCGAGCTTGTAGATCTGATATTTTCAAAATATTTTTATATATAAAATATATTTAGAAGATTTCCTTCTCTTTCTCTCTCTCTCACTCCCCCCCCCCCCCCCCCCCACCCCCGTGATATCTCTCACACTTTTTTGATTGATTGAAATATGTATTAACAGTTTGCAGAATTACAGTACATTTCAAGCACAAACTCAATACAAAGACTGTTAACTGTGAGTGGACAACCCAATTAATTGAAAATAATAACTTTAATAATTGTGTTGCTTCTTTGCACCGCGCGTCTCTGTCTCCACAAGCCCACAACGCGTCGCTGATGCTACGCGGTGTAGGCTTGTAGACCCTGCACTTCTATTAAAAGGGTAGACAATAAATAAATAGCGTGTGACCGCGTGTGGGAACCGATAGAGAGAACCGAAATGTGCCACGTGAATTAGACTAATGCATAGCTATTTGTTCTGTCTGAGTAGTACCAGCAATCTACAGTAAACAGGCAGATTCTTTTGAGTTTGTTATATCTTCCCTGTGAAACCTTTGTTTACAAAGCTTAAGAGCCAAACAGAAATGTATTTTCTAGTTCTATTCATAATGTTCACAATGTTCAAACACAATCTGTACCAATAACCAAGTTGGAAGGAAGATACTGTGTTTTACTGTGCAGGATGTTTGTGCTTGTATTGTGAAATGCAGGGTACTTACCTTCGTCATGACGCACATTGGTGTATGCACATGTGGGCTGTGTCCATCAGTGTGTGTGTGTGTGTGTGTGTGTGTGTGTGTGTGTGTGTGTGTGTGTGTTGGCAAACAGTAAAAGACAGTGTCCAGATGCTCTGTGCATTCTAAAACTCAACAGCCATGCACGTCAAACCAATGGCACCCTCTAGTGGCATAGTTCAGTATTTGCCTCTTACAAGTTTTCACTGCTACTGAAAAGATTTTTTTTCCCCCATACTCATTGAGTGAGCCTTTGTCCTTTAGTTCTAGCACGTGAACATTGTCAACATACAGCATGCATCAAAATTTGCGCTTGTTCTATATAAGCCGATATACAACTGTCTTGTACGTAGATTTGTCTTCCCCTGTAGTGTCCATAGCGTATACATTTCCACTTGTGGCTGATTGTTGCGAGTAGAATTGTTTGGGGTGTGTGTTTGTACTAGGAATGAGTTTGTGATTTAGTGATGCACCGAATATTCGGCCTATTCGGTTTCGGCCCGAATAGGCAGAAAATATATCACCGAATAGTGTATGCAATGAATGCATTCAAAAGAGCTGAATAAATGTTTTATGGACCCATAATAGTGATTATTATTTAATTTAAGTTTTGCCATAACCATTTCTTTTGCCATAAATCAGGTAGCTTGAATCCATTTTGGGCGGGAACCCTTTTTGGTGTTTTAAGCATTATTATACTTTAGCTATTTAAAAATAGCAGATCTACAAGCTCATAGCGCGCCACCGAGTGGCGCGCTACGAGCTTGTAGGTCTGCTATTTTTGAAAAATCGTGAAAATGTGGCGCAAATCCTGACAGAAAACTGTCAGGATTTAGAAGACATTTTATAAATTTCGACGTCAGGCCTAAATGGGTTAAGGTACGGCCATGGTAGGAAAAAAGATATATAATATTAATCATATTCGGGTATTCGGTTTTCGGCCAACTGTTTCCTATATTCGGTTTCGGCCAAGAATTTCCCTTTCGGTGAATCCCTAGTTTGTGTGTTGTGTGTATAAACTAGGATTACTTTAGTTTAGTTTATTTAGGATCCCCATTAGCCGTTACACCTGGCAGCAGATATTCTTCCTGGGTTCATCACAAGGATGCAGTGCATAATGCATAGTGTGTGTTATAGAAACATAAAAGTGAAATGGCCCACCGTAGCTGAAAGTAGACAGTCAGGTTCCAGTGGTTGTGGAACCTCGTATAAGAAGGGTGAACTCTCAGCCTCTTGACGCTCGCCTGGGAATTGCACTGGCGCTCGTACCTCCGCACAAACTCCATGGTCACATTGTACCGCTGGACACACACACACACACACACACACACACACACACACACACACACACACACACACACACACACACACACACACACACACACACACACACACACACACACACACACACACACACACACACACACACACACACACACACACACACACACACACACACACACAAATAGTTAGGCTGACATACCGTATGTACGTATGCGCACACATATACACAAATGGGGTTACAAGTTACAACATATTATGCAAAAACCACAAAACACAATACACACACACATACAGTGTGGCAGTACCTCATAGAATATGTCGGGGTTTCCAGCATTGAAGAGATAACTCATCCTGTCCTCTATCCCTCGAATGATCTCCGGCCACACAGAGTTGACCAGGAAATCATAGCCAGGAACGATGTCTGCTTTGTCACTGTGGCAAGAGGGGACATCAACACAGAATCATGTAGCTTCAGAGGGCTCTATACCTGCATAAAACCTTTACATCCACACAGAATCATATAGCTTCAGGGGGCACTAAGTAGTCTTGCCAAGCCATGAGGCCGCCCATAGGGCAGGAGCCTATCTCCTGTTTCTGTAGCGTGAGGCAGCTTGATGTACAAGTACACCCCCTAGACATGACGCTAGTATGTCGCAGGGACTTACCCCCAATCCAACCCTTGATGCTGAGTGTCAAGCAGGGAGGCACTGGGTCCCATTTTTTAAGAGTCTTTGGTATGACCCGGCCGGGGATTGAACCCCGACCTCCCAGTCTCAGGGCGGACACTCTAACCACAAGGCCACTGAGCTGGTCTTCAGAGGGCTCTATACCTGCATAAAACCTTTACATCAACAACAGAATCATATAGCTTCAGAGGGCTCTATACCTGCAGAAAACCTTTACATCCACACAGAAGTAGGCAGAATACACCCATCTTGAACATGACACTCTTTAACACAATCAGCGCCGGGATTCCTTCAAAATAGAAGCTCTGGGGTGCCGGGAAGACATGGTCGCTTTTACTCTGTAAAGATTGGATTGCTTTTGACGTGTGGGCACGTCGGTTGGACTGAACCAGTTAAGAGAATAAAGTCAATTTGCGACATTACAAACAATGGTTTCTGACATTGTGTGGAAAAGAAGCAAACAAATTCAGAGGAACAAGACACATCCTGGTGGCTGTATGCGTGACCGCACTTGTCTACACAACTAAGAGGAGGCACTTTATAAGTGAGGCGGGTTTAAAAGTAGGATAGAGACTTCGAGAGCTACTTGAGCAATGAATATTTTTGTCAAATATGTTCATATTTGGCATTTGGTTTATCATTGTACAGTGTACACTCCAGATCTGGCCTTGGTACAAAACATTTTGGCCATCTTCAGACAATGATCACGACAGCTTGGTTGCATGATAGTACATTCAGTACCTGGATATGGCCCCTCCGGTCACCTCTCTGAGCAGTCGACAGTGGTGAGGAACAAACTCCAGCAGTCTGGAATACATCAGCTGAAGACCATTAGGGCTGGACTTCACCAGGTCTTCCACAATCACCTACCAATACCAGAACAGAAAGGAAAAAGCGGTGGGAGAGCTGTGAGAGGTAGATCTTATCTGACCAACACCTCACGAGACAAGACCACAAAACCTGGGACACCTGGAGGTGGTACACACTGTCCGCTGGATGGACAGATGAACGGACACACACATATCAGTTAACCCATTCAGGCCTGACGTCGAAATTGACGTCATTTTCTGAAAGATTTGAGGCACATTTTAACGATTTTTCAAAAATAGCAGACCTACAAGTTCATAGCGCGCCACTCGGTGGCGCGCTATGAGCTTGTAGATCTGCTATTTTTCAATAGCTAAAGTTTAACGGATACCAGAACAGAAAGGAAAAGAAGTAAGAACACATGAAATGAGACTCCACAAATGGAGAGGTCGTTGAACCTGCACCTACCATTTTGATTCAAAATAGACAAATGATATATAAGTCAGTGTTTGGTTCTTTGCTTCTTGCTTTATTTCTTACGCAGAGAAGCACAACAGAAACACAGCTTGCTCATTAGTGCACAGGCTGCTCAGTGGACAGCCCTGATGAAGACCAATTAACTCTATGGTCTTCTTAACCCATTACAGGATTAATTCATCTATTTATCGCGCATTGCCAAGGTTTTATCGTGCGCAACCCTTATTTTGAAGAGCCATCCGTAACCGGATGTTACAATGACAAAATGCTGTGTGTGGCGTCTTGACCGGTTGTTGTTCTCTCAGTCGGTGATGAAGAATCACACCCGTGTGAACTGAGTGGTGTAAGGTCTTGTATAGCCTGATCAGCTGTGGTCTGACATAATGTCTGACGTAATGAAATCACACCCGTGTGAACTGGGTGACCGTAGCAACCATGCTCATTTTTTACGAACAGACAGACAGACACGTAAACTAACAAAGCCAGTCGTAGGAGTGGTTTACACCACTCAAAAAACCCGACTGCGAGTATCACAGCGCCTGCTGTCAGCCGTTGAAAAACCTTGTTTTCACCAGAAACGACATTCAATACGCCGATTTGGAGATACAGGCCTTTGAAAGCAGCACATACATGTAGAGTGCAAGTGGATGCGCGCGCATCTTCGAAATGGCCGCGGCTACTGTCCCACTTTGACTGTTATGCTAACGAGAGGCGGCTACCGATGCGATCCGATCAAAACATGGATTAAAGAATATACTGTATACCCTGGAAAACGTAGACTACGGTTCTGGCTGGGCTCCGTGTTGTTGGCATCCTTTCAAATTATGTAGCCACTAAAGTTTTTTTTTTTTTTCTTAATATACACGTTCCTTTATCATACCTGGGACCTTATACTGCATGTACCTTGCAATGTCAAAAACAGTAAGCCCAGCTCTAATTTTGCATTGAATATTATCCGCTCGGCCTTCCCACCTCATCTCTAATATTACATTATATTCATCACCAAACAAACAAAGAAAGTGCACAAACGTTGCTTAAAGGAGCATTCAGTGATTTGGAAAACCCCCGGTCCGCCCCGGTAACAAGACGTGCACATGCACGCACTACAGTGGAGTGACACACGACAGGCCAACAGCACACACACCAAGGCCCGCCCCCGCTCGATCATGATTGGTGGAAGGCCCCTCTCTATCCTGATTGGATGAAGACTTTGCCACCTAGCCAAAAACGAAACCTATGGTTTTTTGAATCACTGAATATACCTTTAAACAAAAAGGAAAATGCATGCAACATTTACCTGGTCCATGTAAGGCTTGACCAACACCTGTCCCACCAAGGTCTCCGCATCTCGGGTCTTGTCTATGGTGGCGTATGTCCTCAGGCAGTGACGCACAATGTCCACATTGGACGTCTGCAGCCCCTCGATCAGCAGCCCCTCCAGGGACGACTGCAGCATGGAGGTGATGCCCGCGATGCGCTGGACCAGGACAGAACCATCAAACACTGACTGAGGTTCCATAAGGCACAATAATGTGAAAAACATAAAGATGCTACTAGTGCCTAGCCATTCCTTTAAGCAGGTATAGTGAATCCAGGTGTAAGCATTGAGGCCTTATTGATTTTTATACAGTAGTCGCTTTGAGATGTACTGTAGTTACTTTGAGCATTATGATAGCAGCATGGACTGCACTAAAATAGGGTGAATGAAGTATTAGGAAGGTGGTGTGCATATATATATATATTATATTACATATAATATATATGCTTTTACACAGTGTAAAAGCAAGCAGGAGGTCATTATTGTTAGACCAACAAGGAATGTATTTAGTATACAATCAGTAGTAATACATCAGTAGGAAACTGCAGAGGCTACTTTTTAAATGTAAACCATTATCCACTGATGGAGTGATGGATGGATGGTGAACTGGCTGAGCGATTGATTGACACACTTACAGGTCTGACTTTGTCCAGAAGGGGCATGCCTTTGCTCTGTACAGCATGGAATTGAAGCTGATTAAATTCTGTAGCTATCCTCTCCAGGATCTGACCTGCTAACAAAGGACTGCACACACACACACACACACACACACACACACACACACACACACACACACACACACACACACACACACACACACACACACACACACACACACACACACACACACACACACACACACACACACACACACACACACACACACACACACACACACACACACACACACACACACACACACACACACACACACACACACACACACACACACACACACACACGTCCAATTTGTCTTTCTGGCTACCGAACCTCCAAAAAAGGAAACAAACCCGACATAATATACAGTACAACAAATAGCAGTCAACATTCTGCACTGGATGAGGGGAAACATTTCAACACATTCCTGGCTTTGACAATCACGTTGCTGACTTCCATTCAAAATGACTGGTGGTGGTTTGTAGCTTTGTATCTGGCAGTGGGAACGAACAAGACTCTTCCATTGTCCATATATTCAGCTGCATCGATGATCTTCCAAGTGACCAGTGGTCACTTAGAAGATCACCTAGGCCTGGCTCACACGGTCACAACAGATTGTTGTATAGCTGATGCATGAGACTTGTTTACTGATGCAAGCTTGCAATGCATTTCCAATGGAAGTCACATGGTTTGACACAACATTTTTGTTGTATGAGGGGGAGGGGGGCAGTCGAAACACAGCCGAAAGCCATACAACAAAAATGTTTTGTCAAACCATGTGACTTCCATTGGAAATGCATTGGGGCAAGATGTAAACAAACCCTTTGTTTACATCTAGCATCCAACAATGTTGTATGCTAGATGCGAAGGTGTGAGTGAGGCCCTAGGCTTCCGTACTGTTCAGCCAGCTTAGCCGTCTACCTGCTGATCTCCAGCGTGTTGGACTCCTTGGAGTTCTGCGAATGCAGTATCTTTTCAATCTTCTCCACTGACCGCACCACCTGGATCAGCCTGAGTACACACACCTTGGGAAGACAAGAGAGAGAAAATGAACAGTGAAACACTTGATAACAGCTGCTTGCTTTAAACCAGAGGTATAAAAAGATATAATGATGACAATATATATGGAGTTATGGACCCAAACCTTCTTCTCGTGCAGGTCTTCCTGTTTAGACAGCTGGCTGTCTATGGCTTGAATCACCTCATGCACACAGGTCCGCAGGCTCTGCAACAGAAGATGTATTGTGTAGGCATATAACGATATATCGTATATCGATATATATCGATATTAATCCCGACGATATGAATCAATTCATTGAAATAAAAAAATCGCGATTTTCACAAAAGAATATATATATATATATATTTTTTTAGGGGGGGCTAGTGTGTGATGTGAAATGTGAGCTTTAGTCATATTCCATCATATTCAAGTGCTTTTGGAGAGAAATGATAGTCACTTTCAGTAGTAGAGCACTGTAGAGGGGAGCTGTGTGTGTCTGTGCCCAGGTGATGATGGTCGTTGATACTCATCAAGGAAGGCAATTATGTTTCTGCACTGTCAAAAGTAATGCTACTTATTTTGCAATGTAGTTAAATAAAAAGGGGGGAAGATAAATTATATAAAATTAAAACGGTAATTTCTCATTAAAATATATATATTTTTTAATATTGTGAAAAATCGTATCGTGATACGAATCGTATCATGAGTTGAGTGAATCGTTACATGCCTAGTATTGTGCACACACTGTGGCACAAAGGAGGAAAGGCCAGTAAACCCACACAGAATACATACCAGCACTTCCTCTCGTAACTGTCCAAGTGGTACCGACAGCTGGTTGAGGACTTTGTCCATCCCGACCTGAGAAAACAACGTAGAAGGAGGAGGGGAATTTTGCATTACCTATGAAGAAGTATTAGGTCTGCACAGCGGTTCAATAGATCTTTATCAGGAATTGTCCAGATGAAAAGCTGGTTTAAATAAAGCCTGGTTCCTAATTGATGTTTTGCAGAGAAAAGACATGCCTCGCTCCGGGCGACATGCTGTGATGGAAAAACGTTTACCGTGACATGAAATGGGAATTTATAAATCAAACCAATCGATTCAGTGTAATGCAGTATACCATACACTTTTGTAATGTTTTTTGTCTAAATAAAATGTAGGCCACATGGGAAATGTGACAAGGAAGTTAAATTCCAAGCTGAGATCGCTTTCTTCGGTTGAAACTGTGCGAGGCGACTGTGGCTCAGGAGGTAGAGCAGGTCGTCCAATGATCCATGGGTCGGCGGTTCGAATCCCGGCTCCTCCTGTCTACATGTCGAGGTGTCCTTGGGCAAGACACTGAACCCCAAATTGCTCCCGATGTGCTGGTTGGTACCTTGCATGGCTTCCGCCGCAATCGGTGTGTGAATGTGTGTGTGAATGGGTGAATGTAATGCACAATCTATGTAAAGCGCCTTGGATAAAGGCGCTATATAAATGCACCATTTACCATTTGGCCACATAGGTCAGAGGTTCCCAACCACCGGTACACGGACCGGTGCCAGTCCGCGAGACATGTGCCACTGGTACGCGAGAAGGGAATCCCTAGTTTTCCCGTCGTACTAGCCAGTTCTCTCGCTCCCCTACCTATGGCATAGGTAGGGGAGCGAGAGAACTGGCTAGTTTTGACAAACAATGTAAGGGCATGCATATTTACCCCTCTTTTATCGGTAGAAGGTTTTGAGTATAGTAGTGAGCAAATGGTGCATCCTGTATGTTGGGACTAAAATTGCCTCATACTCTGCCAGAATGATCTTTTTGTATTTTTTGTATTTTTTTGTATTTTATTTCAGTTAGTTGATTTCCTTAATGTACAATTTGTGGTATTTGAGTGGTGTAAACCACTCCTACAACTGGCTTTGTTAGTTTACGTGTCTGTCTGTCTGTCTGTCTGTACCAAAAAATGAGCATGGTTGCTACCACACGGGTGTGATTTGTTAGTTTACGTGTCTGTTCGTACCAAAAAAATCACACCCGTGTGAACTGAGTGGTGTAAGGTTTTATATAGCATGATCAGCTGTGGTCTGACGTAATGTCTGACATAATGAAATAAGGTAAGGTATTATGTAGCCTGATCAGCTCTGATCTGACGTAATGAAATCACACCCGGATGTGATTTCACAACTGGCTTTTTCTGTGCAGAGAAAATGACCACGGTTGCTACGGTCATCCAGTTCACCCGGGTGTGATTTAATTACGTCAGAAATTATTTTGAACATAGCAACCATGGTCATTTTTTTATGCACACAAAAGCCAGTTGTAGGAGTGGTTTACACCACTCAAAAATGAGCATGGTTGCTACCACACGGGTGTGATTTCATTACGTCAGACATTACGTCAGACCACAGTTGATCAGTCTATATAAGACCTTACACCACTCAGTTCACATGGGTGTGATTTTTTACATTGTATTTCAGACTTATATTTTATACATGAATGTTGCGTACTGGTGTTGTTGTTTTGTCCTGTATCTGTTCTGTAATTGTTGTCACGTATCTGTTGTTTGTCCTGTCTCATGTGCAAACTTCAATAAAAATACTTGAATAATAATACTCTGCCAGAATGGGCCACAATAACCACTTACCAGGTTGGTGGAGAGGTTGACAAAGTCGGCATAGTCCTTGTTGATGAGCTCCACCATGGCTGTCTTCAGGAGCTTATAGTAGAGCTCCAGGTCCTCTCTCATCTCCTCCAGCTGGACCTGCTTCCGACACTCCGCCACAAACTGGTCAACGTCAAAGTCATCCTGGACGCCAGCGAGATACAGAGACAGTGGGACAACAGCACAATTTAGGCAGGTATTAACGTCTGGGTTTCCGAGGCTAGGCAGGTTGGCTTGTATGACCTAACCAACCACTTTGGACGTAGGGTCCCTATTCTGCGGTATATCATAAAAGACAAAAGTAGACAACAATTCCCCAAAATAGGCAAATATTTGGCAAAGATTTACACCATTGACAAACAACAAAGTGTATTATTAAAGGCTTTAAGTGAGGGGGTTATTATCATGTTAATAGGGCATGCAAACCTCACACCTTGGGTCAAAGTCAAACATGGACCATGTCTAGTCTTGGATCAAGGCTATCATAAATGTATTTAATCGAGTCTGACTTTCACTTTCTGGTAGATACGATAGCAAAAGTCAGATTTGATTAAATACATCTATTCTATGTTGAATCTAGAGTTGCAACACCAAACATTGACATACATCCAAACAGAAAAGTCATATCTGATTGTATTAAACAACGTTAAACTCACCAACATTGCATTGCGGAAGTTTCATAAAAATCCACTGTAGACATATATTATATATTATACACAAAGGACCTTTGGGTTATTTCAGACGAGCACTTCCAAACTACAAAAGTTCGAAAAATTATCACCTGCACAGAATTTCTTAACAGAAAGTAAGTCATACTCATGTCTGCAGTGGACTTTTATGAAACAAACACTATATGCAGATAGAAAGAGGATAATTCAAGCTTTCTGTACAGCTGCAATGTTGGTGTGTTTAACATAATTTAATACAATCAGATAGGACTTTTCTGGTTGGATGTATGAGCTGTCAATGGTTGGTGTTGCAACTCTAGATTCAACATATATATTTTTTTTAAATAGTGTTGCAAGATGTGGCTACTGGCTAAGCTAGTCTTGGTCATGTTTGTCAGGTACATGTAACATGGATGGACCATACACATGGACTGACTGACACAGGAGGAAACATTGGACAGACAGCAGACAACCACAGTAGAGTTCCAGGATGTACAGACTGGGAACTCGGATCCCCAATTAATGTTCATTCATTCATTTAATACCCGAAAAGAGTCCGTCGGTACCGACGTCCCAAATACAGAAGGTAAAACTAGGGTCCCGAAAGGGGCTACGAAATACAAGACCCTGGTGTCTCTCACAAGACAAGAGACAACCAATTGATGTGCTGTACCACCAACCAGGTCTGTAGAAAGACAGCAGGTAGATACACCATCACCACCCACAGTGGCACAGCTAGCCTGACTGTCTGACTTAACATGTCAACTAACGTCTGATTTGTGTCAAAAACTGTAGATATTAACTATATTTTAACTAGACTTTTTAAGAGTAGTCTGCATATACTTATTGGCATTTCGACAGACAGGACTGCTTCGTAACGTTAGCACTTGCTAATATCTGATTTGTGCTTGCTGCTACTGACTGGAATAATTTAACTTTTATTTATTTTTAGATCTCACCTTCATAAAAACGTCTTTGTCGAAGCACAAAGAATCCGGTCCTTTTGGCAGATTCATATTTGATACGTAATAATAAGATGTCAAACAGACGGAGCAGCTGTTAGCTAGCTGCTGCTACTATACAGCTCTACAACAGAGAGGAGGAGCCGCGGGGCTTCTTCCGCAAACATGGCAAGAGCATCAAATGAGCGACAAGTAGAGCCTGACGTCAAATCCGGTCTCCAATGGAACGTGTGCGTGTGCGTGTGCGTGTGTGTGTGTGTGTGTGTGCGTGCGTGTGTGTGTGTGTGTGTGTGTGTGTGTGTGTGTGTGTGTGTGTGTGTGTGTGTGTGTGTGTGTGTGTGTGTGTGTGAGTGTACGCGCGTTCACATAAACTTCATGGTTCTGCTGTTAATAACATTGTATCCGGAGGTTGTGGGTTCGAATCCACCGTGGTGTGGGGAGGAATCAATTGTGGAGAAAATGGGGGGAAAACATAATTGGCTACTCTAAATAAAATATAATATGTGTATCCAGTCTTTTTTGACATGTGACCTCACTATTATTATATTTACTATATATAAATTGTGTTATATTATTGTAAATGTTTCATTTAATGTGTGCTTACAGAGGGAAGGTGAAAGGACATACTAGGTGAATTCAACTTGAATAGATGGTTCTGCTGAGAATAATATTAAGAGCCCTATTTTCGCATGCTACTGTATATACCCCTTATTCCTAAACTTCTTAGCCTTTTATTTTACTATTTTGAAAACATTTTAAAATTGTTCAACAAGCTAGTTTAGGAATAATATGGTATAGCACGAAAATAGGGCCCTATAAGTGTATCCATTCTTTTTGACATGTGACCTTATATTTACTATATAAATAGTGTTGTCCCTTATTGGCCAAGGGTTTCCACAGACATACCAACAGACAAACCGACTGATTTGCTCACATCTAACTATAAATGCATCAAGTCTCTGTGTGTGTCTGGAGTAGGCCTACATTAAAACTAATTGGGAAAAAGAGTTGGAGATTACCATCACTACAGAGGAATAGGTAAATATGTGCAAAACACAAATTACGTCTACCAACTCAAGAATGTGGAGAGAATTCAGTTGGAAGAACCTAAAATTAAGTCAAGACAATTGAAAACAGAACAGCCATGCTGGAGACAGTGTGGCCATAAGGAGGCGGGCCACGCTCATATATTCTGGATTTATTGCTGGGAAATATCCCTGAAGAGTTTCTAATACATGATAAATATTTAATCAAGATCCTCTTAGCAACAAGTAAGAAAGCGATCACCCGACACTGGTACCAACAGGACCCACCAACGAAAGAACATTGGTGGGTCCTGTCCATTCCTCAGTAATGGACATTACTGAGGAACTGTATGTTATGGAAAAACTAACATTCATACTTAGACTACAAGAGGATAAGTTCTATAAAAAGTGGGAAAAGTGGGATCTCTTCTTTCAGCCTAGCAATAATGTATGAGGATTTCAATGAATGTATCCTGTAATATGAAAAATGCAGCCTTGTTTTTGTTTTTTTGTTTTTTCTTTTTTTGTATTGTCTTTTGTTTGTTTGTCTTTTCATCAATAGAAATTAACTGTGTGTGTGTAATCCACGTAACTCAGGAACCGTTCCCCCCACCGACAACCGTGGGTCGGACCCACGGTTGTCCAGAACCGCCAAAAAAAGACCTCTGCCCGGGCTCTGGACAGGGCCCCTGCCCATGCTCCATAGAGCTGGCCTGTTCTGACATCACTGCTGTAGAGGCCCCACAGGCACCGCTCTAGTGACGTAAATTCTCCATTCATTATCATGGCATTTAAAGATGGAGTGCCGTGATTTTTTTCCACCCTAAAACATGATCATCAGGTCTTATTGTTATATAAGGAGGTATAATTTTTTCAAAAAAGTGTACAGTATTTGTTAAAATGTTGTTTTTATGTGGGCACGCCCACCAGTTCATTAAGTATGCCTGGTTTGCCTGATGGGTGGTGATCCACCTGAACTGAAGCCGCACCCACAGCTGTAGTTGTATGATAAAGGGGGAGGGGTTAGGGGAGGGGCTGATAATGTGATGTCACTATATTACTGTTTATTTCATTGGCCCGTTTGACTGTCAAGGGTTCAGCCTCCAGGAAGAAACCCTAAATACAAAGTTAATACACCATTGCACATAAAAACGACTCCAGGGTGTCTAATGAAGTACTGTCACCTCATAGACACATGAAAAACTGGAAAAATACAAAAAATTTGGCACTCCGTCTTTAATATTTGTGTTATGACACCCTGCCAGAAAAAAGGAGAAAAAAGGTTTTCAATGGTTAAAATGGAGTTTGAAGTTACAATGGGTTGTATAGGAAGAGGGCGGGGCAGCTAAAATGAATATCAAATATCTAAATACTGAATCAAGCAACGTAAAAACTGTCTGGGGTGTTCACATAATAAGCCTGAGTAGATGACCAACTTTCAATACCACAACGTATAGAGGTACTCCTGTTACAAGTAAAAGTCCAGATAAAAAATGTACTTGAGTAAAAGTAAAAAAAAGTATTAGTATCAAAAGTACTTAAATACCAAAAGTATAGAAAGTACTCATTATGCAGAATGTCCCATTTAACAAGTTTTCAAATGTCAAATGTAATGTCAAAAAATTGTCGTGGACAAAAACTAGATAATAGCCTATATGACACATATAACAGAAGAGGGCATAAAATAACTATAACAAAGTTGGAATATGGTGATAGAAGGTTATTATAAATGTTATTATAAATGTTATGATCCTAATGTGTGTTTCTGTTCAACTCTGATGCAGGTTTCATCATGCTGCATTGAAAGGAGCGGATACATACTTCAGATTCACTGCTCATGATTACAGTGAAGATCAGTTGCACAGTTGCACAGTGAACTGTGCAACTGTACCATAACAAACTGATGATTCTTTGAAATGGTTCACACGGATCACGCAAAAGATGCAAAGCTACACAGTGTATTTATATATGTTTCTTTTCTCTTTTTACCTCCCTTATGATGAATTCCTGTTCTGTTCTTTGACTATATAGAAGTGTCTATTTGTACGTCTCTAAATGTTTTTGATGAATTGAACAAGGTGGACCCTCTTGTAAACAAGTGTAATGCTTAATTGGGTCGTCCACTCACAGTTAACAGTCTTTGTATTGAGTTTGTGCTTGAAATGTACTGTAATTCTGCAAACTGTTAATAAATATCAATCAATCAATTTGTATAGCTGTTATACAGTAGCTTTTGCAGCAAGCTACAAACGACAGGTGCATCTTTGCATCTTCATGTCGCTGGCTTCCATTGACAATAAATGGTAGACTGTATCTTTGCATCTGCCCTTGTGAACGCATGCATAATGCATTGACTGTCTAGCTATAGAGGAGGATGTGGTGTGCATGACTCTTCCTGCAGACAATGTGGTCTATATGATAACAACAACAAACAAACCACATTTCCTGGTTTCCTGCTCTTTCCCATCCATGAGATCATCACTTACTGAAACTAATCAATTTCATTGATTATTTTAAAAAAGATCAATAATGTAATGAAATAATGGATGAGCATCAAAAACATCTATTCGTTCATATACTACTGTTAAAAAGATTATAATTATAAGCACAGTTTATCGCTAATCTGATTAATTGGAAAAGTAGGCTAATCGTTAGATGAATTGACATATAGAAAATAATTTACTACCCCCTATTCCCATGTGAGCAGAAATATACAATGTTAATCATAAAAGCCTACAATACAATTACATTATTATGTAAAACACATGCATACAATATCAATCATGAATATTGTATGGACAATGAATGTATTTAGTTGTGCTTGAAATGTACTGTAATTCTCCAAAACTGTTAATAAATTCTTCAATCAATCAATCAATCAATCAATCAATCAATCAATCAATCATGTCTTACTTCCAGTAGAGTAACAACAAAGTAGATTTACTTGGGTATACTCTACTTAAATATATATTGTTGAGTAGAATACTTTGTCCAGTACTCCCTATATTTTTCTTTCTCTCTCATTGCTTTGTTCGTTGCATTGTTTTTTCCAAGTTGGTGGTGTGACCATTTATTTTGTTAAACACTTAATACAATGTATTGCTCCTGCATTGTGTGTTACAGTTCCAATGTTATTCCAATCAAATAAATGAATCTAAATCAACACTTCTGTTAATAATATCCATTCAAAACTTGAGTAAAAGTACAAAAGTATTGGCATCAAATGTATTAAAAATACCAAAAGTAAAAGTACTCATTATGCAGAATTTTATTTCATTTTATTGCAAACCGTGACCACGAATTCCGCTCACTGACTCGCCCTGATTTAGAAAAGAACCGCTATTGGAGGACTCCGGATGGCGGTCATGTCACCTGATTCAGCAGCAGCCACTATTCATTCAGAATCTCGGCGTTAGTAGATTTAGCTGGTTTCCCGAATCCCGACCGGATGCTGCTGTGCGCGGAGCGTAGAAGGGATATATAGAGTAAACCTATTATATTCTATTTCTATTGATAATAATCTGACCAGTGCGCAGCAGCAGGCTAAACGAGGGGGGAATTTCAGGACCCTTGGCGTGAACAGCTCCCATGTCCTCTCTACTCTCTCCACTCCCCCTCACCGCCGGTGGAATTTGACTGTCTGCAGGCGGACAACGCCAGGTCGTTTAGGATCATAATTAATTTCTGAATTCTATCGCAGAGAGAGAGAGAGAGAGAGAGAGAGAGAGAGAGAGAAATAGAAAGAGAGTGAGGGAGTGAGGGAGAGAGAGGACGTGGGTGGAGAGGGTGTAGCCTGAGCCTCTACTCAGCTGTACAGGGGCTCTCTCCCGTAGGCAGCCCTACTGCAAGATCGTGAGCGCTTGCATGTCACGTTCATCACCGTGGCGCGGCGTGGACTGAGAGGGACAGAGAAGGCCGGGAGGACACCGAGCGACGGAGTAGAGAAATAGAAAGCGAGAGGCAGAGGCAGAGCATCGCATCGCCAGACAGACAGATGGCGGAGTGCGGCCGGAAGACGCTGTCTCTCTTGGAAGCAGCACGCTCCCGCTACGAGAGCCTGCAGATATCCGACGATGTGTTCGGCGAGTCCGGGGACGACAGCAGCGAGAACCCCTTCTACAGCACGTCCGACGGAGACTCCAACTCCGACAACTACATAGCCGAGGCGGGCGAGGAGGGACAGCAGCAGCGGGCGTTGGGGGACAACGACAGCTGCCGAAGCGGGAGCAGTGGGTGTGGAGGAGGAGGAGAGGGTGGAGGAGGAGGAGGAGGCAACGCGAGTACTGCCGGTCCCCCTGGGTCAGTGTCCCGGAGTCAGGCGGAGGAGGATGGCTGGACCGAGACCCTGCAAGAGGTCACGTTGCCGCTGTATAAAGACACATACGGTGAGAGTCCTCCCTGTGGGCCCTATGGCATGTAGTAGTAGGCCCAGTAGTGAGTAGTAGACATGCATGATGACTTTTATGTCAGATAGACAGGCGTCCTCTGACTGAAGTGCCCAAACAACACAAAAGGCCTTTGCTCTGAACCCTTGTTGTAGAGAGAGATGTGTGTGTGTGTGTGTGTGTGTGTGTGTGTGTGTGTGTGTGTGTGTGTGCGTGTGTGCGTGTGTGTGCGTGCGTGTTTGCATGCATCTGTGTGCGCATGTGTGCACACATTGCCAACAGGGAGCCATGTCATTTAATTTAGAAAACAGCATGTTTTCTCTCTCCTGGTCTCCCTCTCTCTCTCTCGCGCGCGTGCGTGCGTGCGTGCGTGGCAGGCTGGCAGTGCTTGTGTCTGTGAGTGTGTGTGTGTGTGTGTCGTGTGTGTGTCTGTGCTTATGTGTACATTGTAAATACATGCTCGTAATAGTTAACTACACCACGCCCTTCTCTCTTTCTAAGTCTGTCTCCATCCGTCTGTCTGTCTGTCTGTCTGTCTGTCTGTCTGTCTGTCTGTCTGTCTGTCTGTCTGTCTGTCTGTCTGTCTGTCTGTCTGTCTGTCATAATGTATCTATCACAATGTTTGGTTCAGATTAGTTCTCTTGTGGTTCCATTTATCTCAAATGTGATGATGTCAGAAGATGATGTCAGAGATGAGATTGTTAGAGAAGCCGTCCTGTCTCCACAGAGTCCACAGAGACATGTTGCCCTATTGCACTGTGGGAGGTGGGCCAGCCATCTGGCTGGATCCACAACATGGACCTAGCCCCAGTTTATAGACACACACACGCACGCACGCACGCGCGCACGCACGCGCACACGCACGCACGCATGCATGCATGTGTGATGTTAAGTATAAGTGTATACACATCTCCCAGTAAGAGGCATTGGATAAATGACCTGTTGGATGTCTAACTCTAACCTCTTTGCAACCATTTAAACGTAGTTGACCGATGCCTCTCAGGGCGCTATGCTAGATATTCTAGTATTTCCTTAGATGTCTTTGTTGAAAATGGCAGATCTGCAAGCTCACAACACATCTCAACTTGTGACCTTGCAGATCTGCTGTATTTGCAGAATGTTCACCCCAGAATAGGGATGGATGATAGGGTTCAAGTGGTTAAAATACAATAAAAATCCAACACACGCTTGTTTGTCTACTGTAAAATATTGCAACTGTTTACGCAAGTGGGGTTGGTGGCACCAGGTGTGAGGCAGGTGTGCACGTCAAAACAAGTACTGGGCAGGGCTTCTACTGCTACAGTTTGGTAAGTTAAGATGGCACCAATGGGACCAAAACAGCACAGTATGTTCTTTGTCATCATCCTTCTCTCTAGCTCCTGTCTTTGTGTTGTTTAAGACTGTTAGCTCTGTTGACTATAGCTAGGAAACCACATGTGTAGTGTTCATGTACTCTACACAGTATACTTGTGCACATGTAGTCATGTACGTGGGCAAACATACATACATACATACATACATATGTACATACATATGTACATACATACGTACGTGCGTGCGTGCGTGCGTGCGTGCGTGTGTGCGTGCGTGTAGAGAGACAGAAAAATAGAGAGAGAGAGAGAGGGAGGACTTTTATGACAGGCGTATCTTGTTCAATTGCAGCAAGTCTGCTGCACAAGCATGGCCAAGGTGGGTGGGGTCCTGTACTGCGACAGGGTTTGGATGATTTAAGTGTTGGCTGGTTTGGATAGTAAGAAGGCTGCCAGGCAGGCAAGTATAACCACAGACAAACAGTACTGTATGTCCAGCCAGGTCTCATTTTATAAGGCTGAATGAACAGCAATGTCTTCCTCTGTATCTACACTTCAGTTCTCATTTTGTTTCCGTTGTTTGAGATAAAGCTACTGGACAGGAATTTATTTACTAATGGCTCGCAGCCATTAGTGATATGGAGTGCCTCTGTGGTGTTCGTGTCAGCCTTCTTGCCTGTCTGTCTTTAAGTCTGTCTATTCCCGTCCGTCTGTCCATCTGTCTGTGAACATGCCTATCTGACTGTCTGTCAGATGACGGTATATATAGCTGACAATGAGTACAGGCTTGATGTGACAGCTTTGCTCCCAGGAGAACACGTGCCCTGTACATAAACCACCAGCCAGTGTATCTAGTCTTGGGAACTCCGTACAGTTCCATTCAAGACAATGACCATGTTTTCTGGGCCTCTGCATTTGTTTTTGGTTTTTGAGTGGTGTAAACCACTCCTACAACTGGCTTTGTTGTGCAGAAAAAATGAGCATGGTTGCTATGTTCACCCTGTTCACCCGGGTGTGATTTCATTATGTCAGAGCTGATTTCATTACGTCAGAGCTGATCAGGCTATATAATACCTTACACCACTCAGTTCACACGGGTGTGATTTTTATTTTAAGATATCTTTTTGGCTTGTTCTGCCATAGGTTGAAAGTAGACTGACAGGAAATGGGGAGAGAGATGGGGGGATGACATCCGCATCCGCCTGGGTGACGGCAGACTGCTGGGCCGAGCGCTGGCGCTTTGGCATGGGGGGTCAAATCAACATATGGAATGAATTCTGTACTGGCCATGGAGCGTGTCTTGAGTGTATAGGGTTGATGAGGTCAGATCAACATGTGGAATGTCAGCACAGGTCAGCTCCGTATATGGAGATCTAAGGGTGGCAGCGGGGGCTGTGTCTTGAGTGTACAGGGTTTGATGAGGGCCCAGGTAGGGTCGGGACTTAATTTTCGGGCCTGTTGAGAACTCTAGTCGAAAGGGAGACATGGAAGAGGACGGATGGATGTGGAAGGATCAACATATTATATGGAATGTCAGAACAGGTTCTGAGTCTGACATATATCCATAATATTGATGACATCAGGGATCTCCATATATGGGCTTAATTGCGACAGCAGGTCGCATTTATTACCATCCCTGATTTACTATCATCCCTGATGATGTCATAGTGATGTCACGAGACCTGGGCACAATACATTGTGGCTTTCCCCATGTATGGGGATTTTGAGTGATACACTGACGGACAAAAAAACGAACAATTCCATAGTTAACTGCTATTTCATCCCACTGGCAAAATTCCGTTTTTAGCTTCTCCCAGCTGAGTGCTGCCCACAGAGAAACGTGGGTGGAGTTCTCACTGGGCCTTCTTTTGGCAAGCTATACCTGCGTTCCCTGAGCCTTTACTGGCGGTGAGCATGGAGATAGACAGGAAACAGGGAGACAGATCAGTGAAGTGGCAGGTAGAGAATAGGGCTGTGAATCTTTGGGTGTCCCACGATTCGATTCGATTCCGATTCTTGGGGTCACGATTCGATTCAAAATCGACAAATTTCTAATCGATTTTTGGAAATTATGAATCGATTTTGAATCGTTCATAACGGAATCGAATCGATTTTTTTTGACACCCCTAGTGGAGAATGGCCCTTCCAGCCCAGGAGTCAAACCGAGGCACCAGAGTCTGTGTGACATGCACCCTAACCACTTGGCCACTGGGCGCCCCCATACCCATGGTTTACATGCACCCTAACCACTTGGCCACTGGGCGCCCCCATACCCATGGTTTACATGCACCCTAACCACTTGGCCACTGGGCGCCCCCATACCCATGGTTTACATGCACCCTAACCACTTGGCCACTGGGCGCCCCCATACCCATGGTTTACATGCAGTGTTTGGTCTCAGCCAAAATTGCAACGCAAGGACTAGACTAGAGGATTATAAAGCATATCCACTGCTCCGATTATATAACCACCTTATCACAATTAATAAGCTAAAAAGCCAGGGAATTATAGTGCTGTTTACTATGCTGGCTGGGTACCAGTGATAACTATGTTTTCGGCTGGGTGTCTCTGTCAATCTGCCTCTGTCTGTCTGTCTCTATCTGTCTGCCTCGCTCTTCACGTCAGAGTCTCTTTCTCACAATGTTACCTTTATGTGCATGCACACAACACAGGATGGCATTTCAGACAGCTAGAGTGACTGACAGCTGTGTTGCTGTTGCTCTTTAGTCATACTCAGGGGGTTGGGAAAAGCACCTGTGAGTGTGAGCATAGCATGGCATTCCACTTACCTGTCTCAATCCAATACATAATGTAGCCTGCTGAAAATCTCTCGGTCGGCAAATTGGATCTTGCCCCTCCTGGTGCTTTGGTTCTCCCATTTATTTATTTTATTTTTATGGCTTTAGCCTTTATTTTATATTGTTTATGGAGGGACAGACAGTTGGCTGACAGGAAATGGGGAGAGAGATGGGGGGAAGACATGCAGTAAAGGCCGTCGGGATCGGGAGTCGAACCCGCGGCACACTGCCAGACTGGATTACCAGCCAAGGTGCCTGGACCACTGAGCCATGCATGGCCCAGGCCTGGTTCTCCCATTTCTGTTTCAACCTGTCCTGTGCCACGTTTTGACTGTTTATACTATATTGCTAATTCCTAATGAAAGCTCTGATGATGCCAGAAAGCTGCTGTTTGTCTGCTGGAACTACAACCAGCAACTGACATTCAAGAGGGATTACATACATGTTACACCATGCAAGTCACTCAGGCTCATGGGTAACTCAATTAATGTATTACTTGAATTTGTTTGTTAATGTGGGCTATAGGTGTCACGGTGTGAATCAAGAAGGTACAGGTAGGACCCAAATGCAGGACAGGGAAGCGCAGAGGCAGAGAAGTCAAAATGCAGGAGGTTTTATTCACCAAAGTCCGGGAACAAGCAACATCACACTTGACAAACAATGAACTGACAAGGAACTCAAAACAGGGCTATAAATACACAGGGAAAACAGGGCACAGGTGAACAAAACTCAAAATCAAGACAGTGATAGGCTAAGAGACCAACAAGACACAGGTGGAGCAAACTAATAATCACAGGTGAGACAAGACAGGGAACCATAACCACAAAGGAAACTAAATACTACAAAATAAGAGCACAAGACTAAAACACACAAACTAAGAACACAGCAGAAATAGTCACGTTTCGTGACAGTGCCTCCCCCTCAAGGGATGGCTTCCAGACATCCCTAAACCATTGTCCAGAACACTGAGCAGGGTGGGTGGAGGGGGTCCGGAGGAGGGAAACTGTCACTGGACCAAGAAAAAGGGATCTGGGGACAAGGACACCACATGTGCAGGCTGAAGACTGGACAGGGGCAGTGTAGGTGCCTTCAGGTGGGTGGCCTGGAGGCTGGGAGGGGACAGAACAGGGCACTTCAGGGGGGCGGACGATGGACCAAGAGTGAGCTGGTTATGTCTGGCGGACGGCCGGGAGGCAGAGATGAGATGGAGAAGAAGGCGCCGTCTGGAGGGCGGCCTGGAGGCCGGGACGAGATGGAGGAAGAGTGGTGGTCTGGCGGACGGCCGGGAGGCCGAGACGAGATGGAGGAAGAGGCGTGGTCTGGCGGACAGCCGGACGGCCGAGACGAGATGGAAGAGGCGTGGTCTGGCGGACGGCCAGGTGGACGAGATGAGGCGGAGGTGTCTGGAGGACGGTCAGGTGGACGAGATGAGGCGGATGACACTAGAGGAGACGACGGGGATGCCTCAGACAGAGGCGGAGCCGTAGACACAGGAGGCAGGGCTGCAGGCAGAACTGCAGAGGAGGATGCTGCACAACCTGGGGACGAGGAGGATGCTGCACACCCTGGAGAAGAGGATGCTGCACACCCTGGAGACGAGGATGCTGCACACCCTGGAGACGAGGATGCTGCACACCCTGGAGACGAGGATGCTGCACACCCTGGAGACGAGGAGGATGCTGCACACCCTGGAGACGAGGAGGATGCTGCACACCCTGGAGAGGAGGAGGATGCTGCACACCCTGGAGAGGAGGAGGATGCTGCACACCCTGGAGAGGAGGAGGATGATGCTGCACACCCTGGAGAGGAGGAGGATGCTGCAGATTCTGGACATGGAGAGCCATCGCCCGCACCTGGCAGTTGGAGGAAGCAGCCGAGCAGAAAGCCCAAGACCAGAGCTTCCAAGACCTTGGGCTGACAGAGATCACCATGGGAGATGACTGACGAGGGCTCTGGCAGGTCAGCCGATCGGGCTGTTGACGGTGCAGAGGGCGCAGGCAGGACATCAATGGCGACAGCTGGTTGGAAGGGCTCATGGGTGCTGGGCAGGCTGGGCAACGGCAGCGGAGAGCCGGGCAGGCTAGGCGGCGGAGAGCAGGGCAGCGGAGAGCCAGGCAGGCTGGACGGCGGAGAGCCGGGCAGCAGAGAGCCAGGCAGGCTGGGCGGCGGAGAGCCGGGCAGCTGAGGGCCAGGCAGGCTGGGCGGCGGAGAGCCGGGCAGCAGAGGGCCAGGCAGGCTGGGCGGCGGAGAGCCGGGCAGCAGAGGGCCAGGCAGGCTGGGCGGCGGAGAGCCGGGCAGCGGAGGGCCAGGCAGGCTGGGCGGCGGAGAGCCGGGCAGCGGAGAGCCAGGCAGGCTGGGCGGCGGAGAGCCGGGCAGCAGAGGGCCAGGCAGGCTGGGCGGCGGAGAGCCGGGCAGCAGAGGGTCAGGCAGGCTGGGCGGCGGAGAGCCGGGCAGCAGAGGGCCAGGCAGGCTGGGCGGCGGAGAGCCGGGCAGCAGAGGGCCAGGCAGGCTGGGCGGCGGAGAGCCGGGCAGCAGAGGGCCAGGTAGGCTGGGCGGCGGAGAGCCGGGCAGCAGAGGGCCAGGCAGGCTGGGCGGCGGAGAGCCGGGCAGCGGAGAGCCAGGCAGGCTGGGCGGCGGAGAGCCGGGCAGCGGAGAGCCGGGCAGCGGAAGGCCAGGCAGGCTGGGCGGCGGAGAGCCGTGCAGCGGAAGGCCAGGCAGGCTGGGCAGCGGAGGGCCAGGCAGGCTGGGCGGCGGAGAGCCGGGCAGCGGAGGGCCAGGCAGGCTGGGCGGAGAGCTGGGCTGGAGAACTGGAGAGGTAGTGGGCTGAAGAGCAGGGGAGGCCGATGGGACTGCCTCTTTAGGAGGCAGCTGGGGAAAAATGGCTCCCCGACTCTCCCATTTGAAAAAACCAATATACTGGGCAAATTCTGGATCCTGCCTCCAATAAATAGCCAGTTGGTGAAGGAACTGTGGATCTTCGTTAAATATGTCCTTAGCAACACCAAAGTCCTTAGCAGAAAAGGGTAGGCTATGCTGGTGGCTATCAGCCATGGTGGACGGCCTCAGCAGCTCGCTCAACACTTTCAAAAATCCAAAAAACAAAAAATCCAAAAAACAAACCTATGTCCGCTGGGTCCAAAAAGGTCAGTTCATTCTGTCACGGTGTGAATCAAAAAGGTACAGGTAGGACCCAAATGCAGGACAGGGAAGCGCAGAGGCAGAGAAGTCAAAATGCAGGAGGTTTTATTCACCAAAGTCCGGGAACAAGCAACATCACACTTGACATCAAACAATGAACTGACAAGGAACTCAAAAAAACAGGGCTATAAATACACACAGGGAAAACAGGGCACAGGTGAACAAAACTCAAAATCAAGACAGTGATAGGCTAAGAGACCAACAAGACAAAGGTGGAGCAAACTAATAATCACAGGTGAGACAAGACAGGGAACCATAACCACAAAGGAAACCAGGACACTAAATACTACAAAATAAGAGCACAACACTAAAACACACAAACTAGGAACACAAGAACACAGCAGAAATAGTCACGGATCGTGACAATAGGTGGCTGCGTTACTACTTGCCTATAGAGCCATGGCCCGCCATAGCCCCATATGTGCCCTCTCCCTATGCTCATTCTGTAGCTCCGAGATGAGGTCACACACAGGGCCCCTCCCACCCCGTTCAGAAACGGCGCATGTTTCCACAATTCCACGATTCTTACCTTTTCTAAACAATTAATCAAAAACGTGAAGTGGTGTGAAGGGTTTACACTAGGGATGTCCCGATACCCTTTTTTCGTTTCCGATCCGATTCCGATCCAACAATTTATGTGTTAGCCGATACCGATACCGATACCGATGCTTTTTTTTAGTACATGTACTCATGTTGGTTGCGTTATCACGTAGAATAACGTGAAGTTTAGCCCTGGTGATGTTCCACTTTGCATGCACACACACACACACACACACACACACACACACACACACACACACACACACACACACACACACACACACACACACACACACATTATATATATGCTTATTATATTTTAATAATCTCTTTATTTTAACCAACCAAGGCATCCCTTTGCACTACATTTTACTAGTGTCACGCACCAAAAATAGCCAGTCTACAAGCTCACACCGCGTCTGGTTGCACTGCGTTGTGAGCTTGTAGCTCTGCCTTTTCAGCAACGATAGATTGAGAAGTTGCATGCACTGATGCACATTGGAATACGTCACGTATTATGTGAGACTATTCAATCGATCTGCGGGAGATATTATAACTAAGCTTCCTCCCCGCAAATATATATCATATGCGGGGAGGAAGCGTCAGTGAATCCTCGCTATGAGTCTGGCCGCGCCAGGCTAACAGCTGACGGCTCCCGTGTTGTTTCGACTCGGTGCAGACATGATGCAAAGGTATCGCATTTGGGTTTAATACAATGCATTATTGACAGATGCATTAAAACCGTTCCACCCACGGCGCAAGTTACCATGAGCGTCAGACCACCGTGGCCCAGTCAGTTTAGAGTTTATTTGTCCAGTCTAACTTCGAAGAGAGGGGGAGAAAGAAAAACAACAAAAGATAGTCTACTTGCATGGCAGCCCTTGTGCATGCAAATTTATGTTAGTCGCAAACTACAGCAAGGCGTTCACACCTACGGCTGGAGATTTCAATACCGGCGGCCCCGTCTCACCGTGCTGCGCGCATTACGTGATTAAATATAATGTGGTATCGGATCGGTGCGGGGCGTACTTGCCGATTCCGATATGACCAAATAAGGGCATATCGGAGGGCATTCCGATACAAGTATCGGTATCGGGACATGCCTAATTTACACTAATTCGACGTCAACAACGGCAAAGAAAATCCAACTTTAAACGGTTACGAGCGTTACAGCTGTTGGTTTAGTCAGCCGCTTCCATGTTTATCAAGGGATTTGTGCGTGTGCGCGTGCATATCGAGTGAACTGAAGTCAGTTGGACATTTTCGACCAGGGGAGGCGCCGGGGAGGCGCTAAAGCTTTTCAACTTCCTTGAAAAACATGCTAAACAACCGCTAGACGCTCGTGTAACCGTTTAAAGTTGGATTTTCTTTGCCGTTGTTGACGTTGAATTAGTGTAAACCCTTCACACCACTTCACGTTTTTGAGGGGGCGACTGTAGGCTATAGGTGGCTGCGTTACTACTTGCCTATCGGGCCATGGCTCTGTAGCCGATTAGTAACGTACGCACGGCTTACTGATACGACGTTCCGGGTTCGCCTCCCGGACGCTAGTTTTTTATTCCTAGGATATCTCAGGTTTAGGAGCGCTCGTTTTACCACTCTTTTACTACCGCGGATTTTTTTATAGTTTTTGGATTAAGGTTGGTGAGGGGTACGTTAATAGTTTTTGGATTAAGGTTGGTGAGGGGTGCGTTGCTCCCCTGCTTGCGGTTATGTTTAGGTTAGAGTTAGAGATAGGGTTAGTACTAGTCATAGAGTACTAGTAGGCATAAACACTTGTGTGCGGTCCAAAACACAGCCCAGCGCTTCCTACTCCACTGACAACCAATCACAGCGCTCCAAATTCCCTCCCATCATAGGAATAAAAAACTCGCCTCCCGGACGGTGCTACATTAACACAACCCCCCCCACCGTTTTTAACACAGATATATGCAGATGAACATACAGTAAAAGCTTCATAGCAGAATTGTGGAAAAGAAAACCAAAAGCTATTTCTACCAGAAGTCATAATATTGCCTATGGTATAGCTGGTGGTGGGGAAGTACCGTATAAGAGATGTAATATTGTGTATTGTGTTGTATACATTGTATTGTATACTATTTATGAATCTGTGCTCCATACCATGTGATCATTGTCGTGAGTTAAAAAATGAAAAAAATGAAATGAGAATTTGGGGCGGTTCTGTTCCATTTTGTTTTAAATGGATATTCTATTTTTTTGGCAACTCGGCTTAGTTTTGCTTTCATTGAGTTTTCATTCCCTCAGCTTTAGATGTTCCTATCTACATGTAGCGTACCCGATGAAAGTCACGCTTGGATTTTACGTTTGGCTTTCAAGTCTAATGGCATGCAAATTAGTGGATTTCCAGGCACGCTGTAGGCCGTGTTCCTCTGCCGAGTTAACCCATTTTGGGCGGGAACCCCTTTTGGTGTTTTGAACATTATGTTAGCTATTTAGCTATTATTTAATTTAGCTATTGAATTATTTAGCTTTATTTATTTATTTATTTATTTAATTAATTTAGCTATTGAAAAATAGCAGATCTACAAGCTCATAGCGCGCCACCGAGTGGCGCGCTATGAGCTTGTAGATCTGCTATTTTTGAAAAATCTGTGGCGCAAATTTGGAAACGTTTTTAACTCAAATCTTTGCTTCTGGGGGGGGGGGGGGTCCCTGGAACAACACATATGGGGTTCAGCGGCCTCTTACATAAAAATGCTGGGTTCCTTGACATGAAATATTGAGCACCACTGATATAGAAACAGGTATTTCAGAAAGCTGTCAGGATTTAGAAGACATTTTTTTAATTTCGACGTCAGGCCTAAACGGGTTAACGAGTGTCGGCTGTGTGCATCTGCTCGTCTCTCTGTCCTTTGTCTTCTTTCACTAGAGCCCCATCTCTGCAACATTGTCTGTTAACGGTGTACAATCTCAGCCACGCATTATCATTTTGACCCCTACATCAAGTGATTAGTGTGAAAAACGTTCATAGGGAGATGTTGAAAAAGTGAGAGATTAACAAGGGATCTCTGATGAATTGAAAATGGAGGACCCTGATGTAAACACATCTTGCGTGCTTAGGAGGTTTCATCCTCGTAGCAGTTTTTGTATTTACTTTTTTTGTTTGAAATGTATTCTAGATACTGTGAATACAAATTTCAATGAATCAATCAATAGAGAGGGAAACCGAGAGAGAGAGAGAGAGAGAGAGAGAGAGAGAGAGAGAGAGAGAGAGAGAGAGAGAGAGAGAGAGAGAGAGAGAGAGAGAGAGAGAGAGAGAGAGAGAGCATGTTTTCCAGGGATAATTAGATAGTGATGCTTAATTGAGCCTGGAGTTGTTCTGCCTGTTGTGTCCACAAACCGTCTTACTGCCAACCATCACAGAGAGAATACAAAAATGGCTTCTGTTGTTTCTGCTGAGCAACATCACTCATCACTTTGTCACCGCGGCATAAATCTGTTTTTTTACTGATGCATTGTGTATTGATTGTGGCACTTAAGTGAAAAACAACTAAATGCATTGAAACAATGCAATCTTGAAATCTTAAAAATCTTGGAAGGAGAGCTGAGAAACTGACCATGTACCATCACTGTTCCTTGAGTCCAGTTCCATTTTTCATTCAGATTTCACAACGTTTAGCATACACAACACACTCCTGAGATGCTGTCAATCTGTGACCTGGAGAACGTCTCACAACCAGCATTTAGTTCATGATGACTCACTAGTTAAGTACAGTCATTAACTGTTTAGTTTAATTATCCACACAGTCCCATCAACTGTTGCTACACTGACCCCTTTCCACCGTTGGGAACCGGTTCAGTTCAGAACCAGTTTTTAGTTCATGAGCCAGACCTCCAAAATTGGACCGTTAATTATGAATTTAGTGGGCAAAACCATACCAATATTAAATTGTTTATAGGATCAATATAAGTAAATTAATATATGATAATAACCCTTCCACAGTAGTAGCTTTTTCATATTTATTTTTTTGCATATTTTCCTATATAGGCCTAATGCCTAATTTGCATATTTAATTTTTTAAGATTTGGAAAACAATAAATCATTGTCTTTGTGTAAGTAATCAACTGGGGAAGTTTCATGGTGATAACAATTTAATATAGGTATGGTTTTGCACACTCAATTCATAATTAACCTTCCAATTTTGGAGCTCTGGCTCATGGACTAAGAACCAAAAAGAACCTGGTTCCCAATTGGTGGAAAAGGGGCCTGACTGATATTCTTTTAATGTTTTTTTTTGCCAGTGAATTATGGTATGTATGATATGTGAGTTTACCATAATCACAGTAATCCTTAATCATATTCCATCATTCAAAGGCGTTTGGATAGAAATGAAACAGATAGAGTACTGTAGAGGCTGAGTGTCTGACTGTGACCAGCTGATGGTCGTTGACGCTTAATTGATGCATCAAGGAAGGCAAATACGTTTCTGTGCTGTCAAATAGGTCCAGTCTACATCTATTCTAAGATAGCATCTTAAATACATATTGTGAAAATGTGTTGTGACTTTGATTGAAAAGTTTTAATACAAATAGTTCCAATGGCATCTAAATATAAGGTTGTAGATATGCTTATCAGTGTTGCGAGGATGAGGAGGTACCTGGAAAATAATCTCCCCCCCAAGGGGTACCTGGGACAAAAAAGTTTGGGAACCCCTGTTGTACACTACTGCAGTCAGGTTATATTTGCTCAGGGGGTCCACTTCACACCCAACTACAGTAAGACAAATTGTAGGCCTACATGATATTTAGACCTGAACACTTTTAGCCTCATCGCTTGCCACGATGCTAAAGCAACCAGACAATTGAAACATTTCCCCCAAGCATAGAAATGTCATGCTGACCGTGTAAATGGCAGTCTGGTGGCTGTCGTGGTGGATGAAATATTTAAACTGCTGCCCGTGGCATGGGTCAGTGGGACACACGTGTGATGTTGTGTATAATTATTTGTCACTGACAAATTTGTCACACAATTCTTAACTCTTTTACTTAACCCATTTTGGGCGGGAACCCATTTTGGTGTTTCAAGCATTATGTTATACTTTAGCTATTGAAAAATAGCAGATCTACAAGCTCATAGCGCTGCACCGAGTGCCGCACTATGAACTGTGTCTGCTATTTTTTTTTAATCGTAAAAATGTGGCAGGGTAGGTACCCTCAAAAAAAACATGCAGTAATCCTGGTCTCTAAACTGCCTCCCCCTGGCCAACCGGGGCGCCTGATGGAGGGAGAAAGGAACTGGTTGGAATAACGTGTTCCTTCCACACACTACGTCCAACCAGGGAAACTCCCCCCTGTCAGGTGTAAAGGAGCAACTTGGACACTCAGGCATGAAGGAAGCATGAGTTCAAGTCCGTTGCTCTCCCCATGTCCCCCATCTGCATCTGACACGTGCATACATATTTCGTGTTCCAGTGATTGACTGGAATGACTCCTTTAGTAATGCTCACATTCCACTTCTATCCCACCTTTCTTCTATCCCGCCGAGACGTCTCTTGCACTGCACGGTGCACACCCGACATTGACAAGGGCCTTGTTAGAGAGTGCAAATACATTTGTTGGTGACTCACACAAGTCACAAAATTGACAGCTTTCAGCGCGAGGCATTACCAGGCAATATTTGCAGAATGGCTGAATCATTTATGATTCGAGGAAGGTGCTGGCCTGTAGCCAAGATAAAACAACTTGTTGAAATAGAATGCCAGAGTTGATTCATATTATCCATATATCTCATACTCTCTCTCTCTCTCTCTCTCTCTCTCTCTCTCTCTCTCGGACAGTCTCGCCGCTCTTTATCTCTCTCTATCTCACCCGTTTCCTAATGAATCCTTTCATCCCTCTCCCTCCCCGCCCGTGGTGGCATCCAGGTCCCGCCCAGAAGATGCCCGCCACGGCCACCGCCATGGACTTCTTCCAGCTGTTCGTGCCGGACAACTGCATCCAGAACATGGTCACCCAGACCAACATGTACGCCAAGAAGTTCCAGGAGCGCTTCGGCTCCGACGAGGGCTGGCGCCCCGTCACGGCCCACGAGATGAAGGCCTTCCTGGGCTTCGTCACGTCGACCAGCGTGCACCGCTGCGAGTCGGTCCTCAGCATCTGGAGCTCGGGCTTCTTCAGCAACCGCAGCATCGCTCTGAAGATGAGCCAGACGCGCTTCGAGAAGATCCTCAAGTACTTCCACATCGTGGCGTTCCGGCCCTCGCAGGGCAGCAACCAGGGCCTGTACAAGATCCAGCCCTTCCTGGACTCACTGCAGCAGTCGTTCAGCTGCACCTTCAGACCATCTCAGACACAGGTCGGTTCAACAAATATTTATTTCCACAAAAAAAAAGATTTTATTTGTATTTATTTTTTTATTTTTTTACATAATAGGTAGTTAAACAACTAGTCGACTAGCAAACTAGGCAACTAGTCAACTAGTAAAAATGACTAGAAGTGAATGCCCTAGTGTGTGTGTGTGTGTGTGTGTGTGTGTGTGTGTGTGTGTGTGTGTGTGTGTGTGTGTGTGTGTGTGTGTGTGTGTGTGTGTGTGTGTGTGTGTGTGTGTGTGTGTGTGTGTGTGTGTGTGTGTGTGTGTGTGTGTGTGTGTGTGCGCGTGCGTGTGTGTGTGCGTGGGTGGGCTTGTGTGTACTATTTGTGCTTATTTTTACTTTTAGGTGGTAGTGTATTCTAACTGACGTTTTCTTATCTCACAGGATCTGCGAACCATTATTATGTACGTATGTAGTAGGGCAATCAATTAGATATTTGATAAGAGGCGAGACTACTGGTTGGTCATTTAGTGCAGATTTTCAAACGGCAACAAATCTTACTTGTTATACAACTTTAAGCCCCATTCGCACAGCGAAAATAGCAAATCTACAAGCTCACAATGCGTCTCATCGCAATGTGTTGTGTGCTTGCAGATCTGCTATTTTGAGGAACAAGATTCTTCTTCTTTTTTTTTGAGAACTTCCCCTATAGAGCGTCGCAGTCCCACCCCTTACCATGGACCAGGAAATGATTCTCCGTTCATTTTCCTCATAGACATTTCAGAAAGTATTTATTTAAAGACGTTTACGCCGCGGACAAAGCCAACTCGAGTCAAATCATGACAACAAATAATTAGAAAGAAGAAAAAAACGGCAGGTTACAACACCTTTTTTGTTGTTTTTCTTCTTTGTAATTATTTGTTTGGTCCAAAATATTGTTTGTGTTGTCATGAGTTGTCACGACTCGAGTTGGCTTTGTCCGCGGCGTAACTGTCTTTAAATAAATACTTTCTGAAATGTCTATGGGAAAAATGCATTGGGATTAATTTCCTGGTCCATGGTAGGGGGCCAGGAAATATGACAAGCCCAAAATAGGGAGGCCAGGTTGAAAGTGGTTATAGATATTATTAGAAATGCAAATGAATGTCTTTGTCACTGTGAAGTCATGGAAGAAGTTGCCCCGATACTGTACACACAACGTCTTGCCAAAGAATGAGGCCAGGCCAGGCATGCTGTCTCAGTCTTGTGTGTGTATGTGTGTTTGTTTCATCAGAAGTGGCACAGTATGTGTGTATCTAGGCCAGTTGGGTTGATCTGTTAGCTAGGTTTCTGTGCCAGCGACCGAGTGTAGTACCAGCAAATCACAGATTGAAACTGCTGTGCCACACAGACATTGGCCCAGAGTCAGTTTATCTGTAGTCTCTATCTCTAGGCTGAGAATGGAGTCTCTCAGACGTTTATCCATGAAGGTTGTAATTAGAAATAAATAACGAATAACGAACACATTTTGTTTTGTGCGTTCCTTAACCCATTCTGGACGGGAACCCGTTTTGGTGTTTTAACTAAGCATTATGTTATACTTTAGCTATTGAAAAATAGCTATCTACAAGCTCATAGCGCGCCACTCGGCTTGTAGGTCTGCTATTTTTGAAAAATCATAAATGTGGCACAAATCTTTGAATATATATTCTTTTTTTGTTGTTGTTTTTTTTTAGATTTTTTTTTTGCGGCTTACGCCTTTTATTGGTTTTTGAAGGGACAGACAGTAGGCTGACAGGAAACGGGAGAGAGATGGGGGAAGACATGCAGTAAAGGCCGTGTCGGGCTCGGGAGTCGAACCCGCGTGTTATACCTTTCAATCCCGGGAAATCATATCTGTCATTTTAGTTGTTACTATCGTCACTGTCGGTCAGAAACCTTGTATCGGCCGCCATTTTGCTTGTACACTCATTCTGTCCCAGCAAGGATAGCACATACAGTAAGCCCAACCCGGTTATTGAGGGGCGCTAGCCACCCCTATATACAGGTTTAATGTTTGTCTTGTCTAGACAAACATTAAAACGCCATTGACAATGGACAGAGTTTAACCCATTTTGGGCGGGAACCCCTTTTGGTGTTAGCATTAGGTTATGATTTAGCTATTGAAAAATAGCAGATCTACAAGCTCATAGCGCGCCACCGAGTGGCGCGCTACGAGCTTGTAGGTCTGCTATTTTTGAAAAATTGAAGAACGACTTTTTAGAATCTGATCTCAGGTCAAAATGGGTTAATGTTTGTTTTGTCACTAACACAAACATTAAATGCCATTAACAGAGTTTAATGTTAATTTTGTCTGTCACTGAGCAAATCGGCTGGTAGGGTTGGTAAAGCGCCCCTCACTTCACATGGGTGTGATTTTATTATCATGAGCACCGTCTTTTGTTCTCAGCCATTTGAAGCTGTAAGAAGCTGCCTCTACATTATAGCATCACGTCAATTCTAAAGTCAAATAATGGTGAAGAGAGAGGAGAGGAGGCTGCTATGGGGAGAGACGGTAATCATTTGAAATGCAAATATTGATCAAGCACTTCAAAGCACCAGTGGAAAATGATCTGGGAAATGCAACAGGCCAGATGTATTGTATGCAGATGGGATGGATACAGAGATTGCGTGCGTGCGTGCGTGCGTGCGTGCGTGCGTGCGTGCGTGCGCGCGCGAGTGGTTACAGAGCAGGGTGGTTGTGAATAGTAAATCAAATATTGTCGTCGGACAGAAACCTAATATCTCAATATGTTGGTTGTTTCAAGCCTACGTACAGTAAGCACACATTTGTTGTTTTGCTGTAGGAAAGCATTATTGGATTTTCATATAAAAATACAAAGAAGACACGATGATTCATGATACAGAGATATGCACTCCTTTTTTTTTTTTTTAATATATTTTTTTGCGGCTTACGCCTTTTATTGTTTTTTTTTGAAGGGACAGACAGTAGGCTGACAGGAAACGGGATAGAGATGGGGGAAGACATGCAGTAAAGGCCGTGTCGGGCTCGGGAGTCGAACCCGCGGCACACTGCGACTGGATTACCAGTCGGGTGCCCAGACGGTTACGCCACCGCCTGGGCGAGATATGCACTCCTAACTCACATACAGTACTTTGCACATGGAAGCCACAATGTTATACCACCCTACTGTAGCTGCTATATATGTTAATTTCTTCTCGAAAAAGGAAAAAGAGACGATGGGAAACGGTTAAGATAAAAATATTATCCGGAATGTTGCTTTTATAGTTTTTCAAGTGCACTTACGATCCAATTAGTGAGAGCAGGGTATTGTAATGTCTATCTAGCTAAGGTAGGATATATTTTTAATAACAGTTCAATGGGATTTATGGATTCAAAAACAGCCTTCTCTGCCTTAGTGTACAGTAGGTTGCACACTAGTGACACTACTATGGACAACGTGCCCCACTGCAGTAGTTGTTTGTGCCTTTTTTATGATGGGGATCTTGAGTGAAATTTGTCGGTCACCTGGATGACATAGTCCACTAGCATCATGTTGCGTGAAAGGGATTTAAACAACCCATTTTGGGGCGGGAACCCCTTTTGGTGTTTTAAACATTATGTTGTAATTTAGCTATTGAAAAATAGCAGATCTACAAGCTCATAGCGCGCCACCGAGTGGCGCGCTACAAGCTTGTAGGTCTGCTATTTTTGAAAAATCGTGAAAATATATATATTTTTTTTAATTTCGACGTCAGGCCTAAATGGGTTAACGACATACACACACACACACACGCACGCACGCACGCACGCACGCACGCACGCACGCACGCACGCACGCACGCACACAGATTCAGAGTAGCAATTATCATGGACTGACCCTCCACAGCAACTACACATTATGCACAGTCTGCTCCTCACACATGCATACGCGTAAGGGCCGATTCATACTCCTATTTTAGAGCCGAATAAAAGTCGGTTCGGCTCTGTAGAGCCTACAATGTGACGTCATTTGAGGTTCGGGGGGGGGAGTACCGTCCTAAAGTCGGCTCTTCGGTGCTACTGAAAATTTCTGACGAGCCGAAATCATTTCGGCACTACAGCGCCGAAACAGCGGTAAAATAGGAGTATGAATCGGCCCTAAGGCTTTGCGTGTCGGATGCATACTTGGGCAATACTTATGAAAGACTGACTCAAAGGCACAGGCTAAATCATGACCATAGGGTTTTTTTTTGCTTTATTCGTCAGGAGACACTTGGTCCTTTAGCTACACTCCTCGATGGTAGATTTGAGGCCAGATAGATCAGTCTATGCTGCCTCTGCAGTCTCCAGAGGGATGCAATCAATCAATCTCTCACTTCTCATGGGACATTTGAAGTGAATCCATGACTGTCTCCACAGATTTTTAACCACTTCCCACCTGGTGTCCCTACCGTATATATTTTGTCATTATGGGTAAAGGTTTTCAGCACTGTTAGATGAGCTTGTGGATCGGCAATTTTTTAAATATTCAATTGATTAATAACGTGATTTATTTGTATTTATTTATTTGTTTGCTTCTAAGTATAAATAAATATACATGTTTCATCTTGATTAGAAACTGTTGCACTGTTCGACAAAATAAAGATCAGAACATCTGCAATCGGTGGTCTATGACTCTCCAAAATCTGGATCTGCATTGGACCCAGAAATCTGGCATCGGTCCGGCTCTGAGATGCATACTGATAGGAAGACTGCAGCTTTATTGGGGAGTTGAATGTTGGAGTTGTTTTTCTGATCAATGTTGTAGTATACTGAGGGAATGCTTGTACTACCAACAATGAATTCAACTAGAAAATAAAAAATAAACTAGATTAAAACACAATCAAATCCAGCATGCCCAAGGGGCTAAAGTGAATGACCTTGTTGTCGAAGGGCGAGTGCTCTCTACCGACTGAGCTACCCAGACACTATCATGTTTTGATGTTAATCTTTAATCTATAAGCTTGTACAAATTGCTCTGTGATTAAAATGTAAAAAATAAATAAACAGTTTCCATTGACCAAAAATATACAAGAATTTGGCCTGATGGCAGTGTGATGAATTGAACATGGTGGACCCTCTTGTAAACAAGTGTAATGCTTAATTGGGTCGTCCACTCACAGTTAACAGCCTTTGTATTGAGTTTGTGCTTGAAATGTACTGTAATTCTGCAAACTGTTAATAAATATTTCAATCAATCAATCAATCAAAAAAACAAGAAATGTGATGGTGATCGGCAGTATGCGACACACACGCACACACACACACGCACACACACACACACACACACACGCACGCACGCACGCACGCACACACACACACACACGCACGCGCGCGCGCGCACGCACGCACGCACGCACGCACGCACGCACGCACGCACGCACGCACGCACGCACGCACGCACGCACGCACGCACGCACGCACGCACGCACGCACGCACGCACGCACGCACGCACGCACGCACACACACACACACACACACACACACACACACACACACACACACACACACACACACACACACACACACACACACACACACACACACACACACACACACACACACACAGTAATCCTGTATGTGTGTGTCCTACTGCAGGTTCTTCACGAGCCACTAATAGATGAAGATCCGGTCTTCATCACCACCTGTACGGAGAGAGAGATGAGGAAGAGGAAGAAGAGGAAGTTCAGCCTCTGGGTCCGACAGTGCACCTCCACTGGATTCATCTGCCAGGTGATACCCCACTTAACTCATTCAGGCCTGACGTCGAAATTTAAAAAAAAAAGTTTTCTAAATCATGACAATTTTCGGAAAGATTTGAGGCACATTTTAACGATTTTTCAAAAATAGCAGACCTACAAGTTCATAGTGCGCCACTCGGTGGCGCGCTATGAGCTTGTACATCTGCTATTTTTCAATAGCTAAATTATAACATAATGTTTAAAACACCAAAAGGGGTTCCCGCCCAAAATTGGTTAATGGTTAATGTGGTTAAACGCTAACGTGACATGGATGCGTTCCAGGTCTCAATGGATTAACTCATTTTGGACTGAGGTCGATTAAAAAAAAGACTTCTAAATCCTAACATTTTTCTGAAAAACCTATGTTTCTATGTCAGTGGTGCTCAACCTTTTTCATGTCAAGGACCCCCAGAATTATCTCTATTGGGTTACGGACCCCCATCTCAAAATATGTAGTTCCAGGGACCCCCCATGAAGCAAATATTTTAGTTAAAAATGTTCGCTCTGAAATATATATTCAATGATTTGCGCCACATTTTAACGATTTTTCAAAAATAGCAGACCTACAAGCTCGTAGCTTGTAGCTCGTAGCTCATATTTTTCAACAGCTAAATTATAACATAATGTTGAAAACACCAAAAGGGGTTCCCGCCCAAAATGGGTTAAGTGTGTGTGTGTGTGTGTGTGTGTGTGTGTGCGCGTGTGTGTGTGTGTGTGTGCGTGCGTGCGTGCGTGCGTGTGTGTGTGCGGACATGTCAAATTCTGACAGCATCACAATATGTTACTATATTTGAGTCAGTAAAATGTATCATCGTACATCATCACATTCTGTGCTCAGCCAATCAAATCATCACATTCCGTGGTACACACAGACACACAAAGCTGGGCGAAAAAACAAGACCTCAGCAAGTCCACGTCTAATTTGATGTCATCATATTTCCATTTTCTGGTCCATCGCCTGTCAACACGACAAAGAATAAAATCCCTTTTGAGACCAATTGTTGTCATGAATATTTTCAATGCTGCTTGTTAACTCTATGGCCTCTGAGTAAGACATTAGCATAGATACAATACAATATTTGAATAACACAAACATTGTTTTGTTGAAACACACGTCTCTCTCTCTCTCTCTCTCTCTCTCTCTCTCTCACACACACGCTCGCGTGCACACGTATACAGTATACACATGTGACGCGCACATAGCCACACACACACACACACACACACACACACACACACACACACACACACACACACACACACACACACACACTCATTTAACACTCCCATTTGACAGTGTATCGGTCTGAATGTGACAGGTTTTTTCCTTTTCATGCGTGAGGCAGACCAACAACCTTCATCTACCCTCCAGTCCTGTGCCAGACAGGGACTTGAATAACACACATCCATTCAGCTGAGACACAACACTGCAGCCAGCAACACTGACTGTTACACGTCACATAGCCTGGAACTCACCTATGCTTTTCATGGCATAGGCAGCTCCCGGCAGGATCCGCCGGGAGAAACTATGCGCAGCTGCGCGACATGAGACTAATTACTTAGAGCGACAGAGAGAGAGAGAGGAGTGTGTGTGTGTACATGTGTGCGTGTGTGTCAATTTAACAAAGGTGCAGACGATCAGAAATCAGCAGAGAGTGAGCGATGTTTGCGCTACTCTATGCCGCATTGAAGTGGACTCGGACCCAGACTTTTTTTTTCTCCCTGGAAATAAAAACGTCTGGGTTTCCGAGGCTACACGTCACATAACACACCTCCATTCAGCTGAGACACAACACTGCAGCAACACTGACTGTTACACGTCACATAACACACCTCCATTCAGCTGAGACACAACACTGCAGCAACACTGACTGTTACACGTCACATAACACACCTCCATTCAGCTGAGACACAACGCTGCAGCAACACTCACTGTTACACGTCACATAACACACCTCCATTCAGCTGAGACACAACACTGCAGCAACACTGACTGTTACACGTCACATAACACACCTCCATTCAGCTGAGACACAACACTGCAGCAACACAACACCGCACGCACACACACACACACACACACACACACACACACACACACACACACACCACTAAGCAGTAGACTTTTTACAGGGGGCAGTTACAAATTAGCAGATCTACAAGGTCACAATGTATTGCAATGAGAAATTGTGAGCTTGTTGTAGCTCTGATTTCTATGCAATGGGGTTTCATGTAGAAGGGGGAGGGGGGGGGGGGGGGAGACCCTCCATCTTAACTTGTTTGTTCTGCTGTCATTTCTCTGCTAGGGCTCTTTGTGACAAGAGATGGCCAGCCCTATTCTTAGACACATGCAGAATAAACTGGCCTGTTATGACAGGTCTGCGTATTCTGCGTCAATATTTGAATATTCATGATAATGTACTGTACAAGTCTGTGAGTGGAAGGCACAGGCTGCCCTTTTCTTGCTTTGGAAGACAAAGACAGTATTGACTACGGACAGATAAGAGCAGAACAAATACAGAATGTCATGGCTCTCCACTGCCAGAAACCCATCAATAGATACATGAATCTGGCCCAGGCGGTGGCGTAACCGTCTGGGCACCCGACTGGTAATCCAGTCGCAGTGTGCCGCGGGTTCGACTCCCGAGCCCGACACGGCCTTTACTGCATGTCTTCCCCCATCTCTCTCCCGTTTCCTGTCAGCCTACTGTCTGTCCCTTCAAAATAAAAAACAATAAAAGGCGTAAGCCGCAAAAAAGATATCTTTAAAAAATAAAATAAAAAAATAGATACATGAATCTTAGGAAGGCGGTGAAATGTTTTCCATTTTTGAATTGGATCTGGTAGAGATTTCCATTACTGTAAGTGGACGGGCTCTTCAGAGTGCCAGTTCTCTTGTATCCTCTTGCTTGGCTTAGGTTCATAAAACATTACAACATCTCCCCAACTCAGCCAGACAAGGCCCACCTCCTTGTCTGGCTGGTTTAAAAAGTACACATCAACACACCAAACACAACACAACAAAACACACAACGGCTACACTTTACCCTTCTGTTGTTTGTTGGACGTACAGTCTCTGTGCTAAAATTCACTCCCTTTTAAATGACTTGTGCCAAAGGGAGAGAAAATAATTTAAGGAATAAAACGTTAATGGAGTGAATCAATGAGATTCCATTAGCAAGTTTTTCATTCTACGCACGTGCTTGTACGCACACACACACACACACACACACACACACACACACACACACACACACACACACACACACACACACACACACACACACACACTTAGTTTAATAACTCTGTGCCTGAGGTGGATGGGGCTAATCATCGTAATGCTCGTTCAGCTCATGAACAATAGACAAAATTGGCACAATGGATAGATACGCTGGACACTAATGGAGTGTGCGACTGTGCGTGTGTAGTGTGTGTGTGTTGCAGTGGTCATCTCATGTGATGAATGCTTATTGGTGGACAGTGGATTGCACAAATCTAATCTTCTTTCAGTCTGTCATGTAAGTGTAATGGATTATGCAGGGTAGACATTGCAGAATGTGCAGTTATCATAGCATCGAGCAAAAAAAAGCTTTTAAAATCTGCCTTTTCGCAAGATTTGGTGCAACGCAACTGATCTTTATGAAACAGTCAATAACATTTTCTTGTAAAAACAAATACATGTAACTATGTAATCCCTTGTATTATAGATGAGCACCTTGAAAGTGAATAAAGTTTAAATTAGTTTAGATATTAGAGTAATGGAGGATTTGGGGAAGAAACTGTACATTTTTGTTAATGTTGAATTAGGCTATTTTATCTCTCGGACCTAATCAAACACATCACCTAAACAAGTCCTTGTGGACAGCAAATTAATGAGCAGGTATAAATAATTTTTGGTTTTGGTCATGTCCTCACAGCTGGGGGAGGGGGTCTCTTGCCTTATACTATATTGCCACCAAAATGTGGAAACAGCCACAAAACCTTCCCCATCCAAATTTAACTGACCTAAAAAACAGTTTTCCTGCAAATGTAAACTAATTGAACTAGCTTGCCCCAGAGATGCAATCTGCCTTGGCGGATGGGAACGATAAGACAATAACATGGTTTCCAGTGAAATGATGGATTGGAACTGAGGGATGAAGTAAATTCAATGTTTTATTTAAGGGATGATGTTCAACAAAATTCCAGAAGGGAAAAGAAAGGGCAAGTGCCAAATCAAAACACACAAAAAAAATCAAATACCCATTAACCGAACAAAATATCTTCTCTCATCAAAAATAAAAAACCTACTACACTATCAACCAAAATGTAAGTGTGAAAATGTAACAGATACCCCAATTTTAAACTATCATTCCCTGTTAGAAACAGAAAATGCTGCGCAAAGCACTGAGACAAACACACTACCAGGTTGGTCTGAAATTATCTGAATACAAAGAGATTCTAGGTGTTGCCACACTTATAAAAGAGCCGCGCACGTCTTAAGCTGTGCGCAGCTTATTTTCCGAGTTTTTAGACAGCTGGTGGATGGAAATTAAGCTCCACCTCCGCGGACGACTTGCGCGGAGGAGAGCGTTTCCGGGAATCTGGCCGTCGCGCAAATCGTCCGCGGAGGTGGAGCTTCTTTTCCATCCACCAGCTGTCTAAAAACTTGGAAAATAAGCTGCGCACAGCTTAAGACGTGCGCGGCTGTCGACCGTTTTGCGATTAGGTGTGGAAACACTGACACAGGTGTATGTTTTGGAAGTGATTGGAGATGATTGGATGAATGGAGATTAGAGGACCAATGGGATGGTGAGGCGGAATTGAGGGATGATGGAATGATTGATGACCGCGGGCTTGAGGAAAGAGGGAGAAAACAGGGAGGGAAGAAACAAACAAACAACACAAGTCCACATGACTGCATGCAGTAATGCATACATGTGACATAATAACCCCACTGACCGTTTTGTTGTATCTCAATAAACTCAACTGATATCAAGTTGTGGTCTCTCTGATCCCTGAAACATGTGCCCATGTTCTAATCTAGTCTCTCTCTCTCTCTCTCTCTCTCTCTCTCTCTCTCTCTCTCTCTCTCTCTCTCTCTCGCTCTCTCTCTCCAGATTTCTGTCCATCTGAAGGAGGGCCAGTCTACAGACGGCCTGTCCACCCTGAAGAACAAGCCTCAGCTCCACAGCCTGGTGGCCAAGCAGCTCTGCCAGAACCTCTCTGGGAAAAACACCATCGTCTTCACTGGGCCTTCCATCACCAGTCTCAACCTCTTCACAGAGTTCAGCAAACAAGGTATGGGGATGGATGGATGTATATGGAGTTATGGACGGACGGACGGGCAAGTGGATGGATGGATGAATAGAGAGATTGACGAAAGCATGGACGGACAGATGGGTAGACACTAGATAGATAGATAGTTACTGTAGATAGATAGATCTCTCTCTGTTATCTCTCACACACACGCTCGCGCACGCACGCACGCACACGCGCGCGCGCGCACACACACACACACACACACACACACACACACACACACACACACACACACACACACACACACACACACACACACACACACACACACACAATTACTCTTTATCTCTCTCAATCTGTCTCATTATGCCCCTTACTTCCCTCTCCTCTCCTGTCCCCATGCCCGACTCTCCCCCTCTCTCCCTCTCCCTCTCTCCCTCTCTGCACCCTCCTCCCTCCCAGCTGTTCAGCTTCTATAATCTCCCTCATCATCTATTCTATCGTCTCCTCCTGCAGGCTTCGCCGTCCTTCCTTCCTCGTTTGCCCGCAGGTTTTCATTTTAATTGCCGTGTGATGATAGCATCCGCGGGCGGCTGAATAACGGAGACAATCTGTTCACCTTAAAATTCAACTGCACATGACTCCGGTGTTGTTTAGCTGGAACTCTACATAGTGCTGTCGTGATTCTTTATTTCCCCACAAGCTTTTGAGCTCAAATTAATTTGCCCAAACATTTTGTTTGGAGAAAAGCCTAAAGGACAAAAGGGTAGATAGTGGAGTAATAGTCTTGTGTTGCCTCCAAATGCAAGGTAGTTAGAGAATAACAGAGAACAGCGGCTAAACCCAGAGACATAGAAAGGTAGACTCCGGCTCTGGGGGCGCGAAGGACGCACTGTGACTGAACATTATTCCCAATGGCATGTTGCAAGGAGTTGCATTGGTGTGGTTTGTTTGTTGCAAGGAGTTGCAGCTGGTGTGGTTAATTGGGCCTAAAACTGTACTTATTTATCCCCTACTACTAGTAGGAGGGGTCATGCCCATTTACTCAAACACGAAGGCGATTCCGCACTCACCTCTAAGGGCATGTGTATCATATGGTTGCTGCCATTTTTGTTTCTGGCGGCTGCCATTTTTGTTCCCAATATGGCGGAGACACAGCACACTGCCACTCATAGTGACTACTGGCCAATCAGGCAATCACCTGCAGCAAGCATAGAGTATAAAGAAGGATAGAGACTGATCTGGCGCGAAGCTCCGCCCCCTCCGCTATTCATGTCAGTGGAAGTTGCTCAGTGGCGTTTTGAAGCACCCGGAAGGACCGTCTCAGAACGTCTACTTCCGCATTTGACCACCACATTTTGGTGGTCAAATGCGGAAGTGCAACCGAGCGCTCAATGTTAAAGCCCAGCTGCACGGGGTTTCCCGGTCATGAATCCACGGGTCTGCCTGTAGTCCCTCCTCTTACCACTAGGGCCCAGTGCTTCAACGTTGGAGTGCCTCACTGGCCCCTTGGCAGCAAGTCTTTTCTGGGACTTGTCAGAATCATCACTTCCTCTTCAGTGACATCACTTCCTCCTCAGTGACATCACTTCCTCCTCAGTAACTCAGTAAGTTCCTCCCCAGTGGCTGGATGCGTTCGTTGAACGCACCCTAGATTCTGACAAGTCCCGGAAAAGACGTGCTGTGATAGTCACTTTGAGTAGCAGCGTGCCGTGCCTCCGCCATATTGGAGCTCAATATGGCCTCCATAAGATTATATGTCGCGGGGCGCTAGTCCCCCCTATGCCCAGCTTTGTCTGTTTGTGTGAACACAAACACGATGATTTGATTGGCTGATCACCCCATAGCGATGATTTGATTGGCTGAGCACATGTATAATGAGGATAGTGTGGGCAGAAAAGTGAAGACGCCAAAAGTGATTGGAGGGAATGACATGTGTGATGATTTGATTGGCTTAGCACGGAATGTGATGATGTTTGAGGTATATGATAATAAGAGCACCCCTCACTTCACACAAGTGTGATTTTTATATCTACTAGACCTGTACGTGCCCGTCGGCCTCTGGCCTACTTGAGAACGATGCAACTTGGGAACCTAATAATACCCGTTGTCAACTTGTCATAGCAGTAGCACCCGTTTTAACTATCTGTCTGTGTCCCTTTTGTGCCCATACTGTATATGGAGATCTAGTATGCAATGCCTGTTGTTGTCATAGCACCCATTTTAACTGTCTGTCTGTGTCCCACATGGAGATCTCTGTATCTGTATCTGTCTGTCTGCCTGTGTCTGATAGAGTCCTGCAAACTGAAAAGTGGACTGGTTAAGTAATCAATTGCAGGTGTGGGGGTTGCCATGGCAATCAAATGGCTGAGGCAGAGGCTGGAAATTGCACAGGTGAGGGGATTTAGGCTGATCAGGCCCACTGGCAGAGCCTGAGCAGAGCCTTTTGTGGTGGTTCTGGAGAACCGTGGGTCCGACCGACTCGATGCGGGCACTACACTCCCTGCGGGGGTGTGGAATGCGTGTGTCGAAGTGTGTTGAAGTCGGTGGGGCAAACGGTTCTCGAGTTACGTGCATTACAACCGTAGACACACGCACACCACCCTAAAGACTGTTTTACAATGCTTTTTTTACTGACTGACTGACTTGTAACTTGTGACTTGTAACTTTTGCTTGTCTAGTTGAGTAAGAACTCCAGTGGTTAGATGTAGTACCTCCTTCTGCCCATTAGAGAGCAGTGCTGAGCTGATGTCTTCCAATCAATAGAGGAAAAGCTGACATCATGCCCTGGATTGGAAACTGACCTCAGGCGAATAAGGAAAATAATCTAATGTTGGCCTTGACAGTTTTGGAATGCACAGTGGATAGTCCTCATTCATCTACATTACAGCATTGTGCAATGAATCATAATTAGAGTGGAGCATTCAGCCTGGTAAAAGCTCAAATTAGTTTATCTAGAAAATACTTTTTTCTCAAATTCTCCCTAGATTCAAGATCCAAGCACAAGGAGTGAAATTCCTTGTTTTCCGTTTCTCAACATTGTAGCAGAAATAACAATAACAAAGAGATAATTAATAACAGTAGCAAGTAGAAGGTAAAGACCAGTAAGATGCCTTAAGTTAGGCAGCATTACATGAAGAGCGGAAGCATTACATGAAACGTGACAGGCTCGGTTGGCCCATAGAAAGCTACAGGCAAAGCGAGTACAGGAAGTGTGACAGGCGAAGTGTGACAGGCTTGAGCGTTACAGACTTCCTGCAGGTACAATCCAAACAAGATCCACCAATCAGCAATACATTATGATGTTATTATATTAGACCGGTTATGCTCTGTCCTACGAGCAACTCAATAATATTGGCAGAGAAAGATTTTTTTTTGAGAGACAAAATGAGTTTATTTGGTGTGTGTGTGTGTGTGTGTGTGTGTGTGTGTGTGTGTGTGTGTGTGTGTGTGTGTGTGTGTGTGTGTGTGTGTGTGTGTGTGCACGTGCGTGCGTGCGTGCGTGTGCGTGTGTGTGTGTGTGGCGTGCGTTCTTCACTTTGCCCCTCCAGATATCTACTGCTGTGGCCTCCTGAGCACCCGGAAGAGTGACTGCACGGGACTGCCCCAGTGCATGCTGGTCTGTGGCTCCACGCCGGCACAGCGGGGCCAATCAAGGGTCATGATGCGAGGCAGTATGTCTCTCATCAGCTGGTACAACAAGGGCCACTTCAGGTTCCTCACCAACGCTTACTCCCCAACCAAACAAGGTCAGTGACGCCCTACCTTTCTTGTACTTAAATTAAGGACTTAGGTTGACTTTGTTTCACTGACTTACCACGGAGCTATGATGATGCTACAGTTGCACGTATTATTATTTGTTTCATTGTCTTGCAATTAATTTGTTTATTGGGGTACTGTAGATACTTGCTTTGAGAAACCCAGCCATAACTAAAATGCTCTAAAACTTTTTTTTAATTGTACATTTGGAATGTATTACTATAGTCAAATAAGCTTCCACATGCTGTTTTTGAAATGTTTCATATTTGAAGCATTTCATGTGAATTACTGTATGTTGTGCAGGTTTATGTGTGAGGGGATTTGGGTAACATCCTGCTATTTATAGATGCAAAAAGATAGATGCAATCAGCGAGCCCTCCTAATCCTCGATAATCCAGTTCAGAGCCCACTGACCGTTGAGCATGCCGGTGTTATTGTATAATCCACCTCAGATTACACAATATAAGGACATTTGTCAAGTATGTCTGATTGACACACACTGGTTCTGGTTCGTGTGTGTGTACTGTATATGTGCGTGCGTGCGTGCGTGCGTGCGTGCGTGCGTGCGTGCGCTTACGTCTGTGCATGTGTGTGTGTGTGTGTGTGTGTGTGTGTGTGTGTGTGTGCGTGTGCATGTGTGTGTGTGCAGGTATGATCATTAAGAGGAAAAGTGGGGAAATACCATGTCCTTTGGCTGTTGAGGCCTTCGCTGCCCACCTCAGTTACATCTGCAAATATGATGATAAGTACAGCAAGTATGTGACACTACTCTACAATAACACATTTAAATATGATGATAAGTACAGCAAGTATGTGACACTACTCTACAATAACACATTTAAATATGATGATAAGTACAGCAAAGTGACACTATACTCTACAATAACACATTTAAATATGATGATAAGTACAGCAAGTATGTGACACTACTCTACAATAACACATTTAAATATGATGATAAGTACAGCAAGTATGTGACACTATACTCTACGATAACACATTTCACTGTGTGTATGATGCTGTATGTGTGCAGTTTGGAAATGATGAGACATTGGATTGTAAGTCAATGGAAAACTAGATCGGTGCAACTTCAAAGTGCTATAACAAGACTTATTCTAAATCTATACTGGGATTTTGATGTGCTCAGCAAGTATCGTGACTACAGGAGGTGTAGGTTTCAAATATTGTAGATACGATTTAGGCCTGACGTCGAAATAAAAAAAACGTTCGCTCTGAAAGAATATATATATATTCAAAGATTTGTGCCGCATTTTTACGATTTTTCAAAAATAGCAGACCTACAAGTTCATAGCGCGCCACTCGGTGACGCGCTATGAGCTTGTAGATCTGCTATTTTTTCAATAGCTAAAGTATAACAGAATGCTGGAAACACCAAAAGGGGTTCCCGCCCAAAATGTTTTTTTTTTTCAGTTTTTCATGTGTCTATGAGGTGACAGTACTTCATTAGACACCCTGGAGTTGTTTTTATGTGCAATGGCGTATTACCTTTGTATTTAGGGTTTCTTCCTGGAGGCTGAACCCTTGACAGTCAAACGGGGCCAATGAAATAAACAGTAATATAGTGACATCACACTATCAGCCTCAGCCCCTCCCCTAACCCCTCCCCCTTTATCATACAACTACAGCTGTGGCTTCAGTTCAGGTGGATCACCACCCACCAGGCAAACCGGGCATACTTAATGAACTGGTGGGCGTGCCCACATAAAAACAACATTTTAACAAATACTGTACACTTTTTTGAAAAAATGATACCTCCTTATATAACAATAAGACTTGATGATCATGTTTTAGGGTGGAAAAAAATCACGGCAATCCATCTTTAAGTCATAATTAAGTCACATGAAGTCCAACTAAGATACACATGTGAGCGATTAGACCCCGTCTTGTTGAAATTACACCTGGCCAAACTCTAGAAAACATCAATGTGTGTATCGGAAAACCTGAATCTCAAAAATCTTCATCAAACTGAAAGTGTGATACTGTAGCTGGAAAACTAAAGCATAAAACATACTGTACTGTTACATGTCTAAGGCTATTATTTATGGCTCTTGTCATGAGTGTTGAGTGGCGGTACACATTGACAATGTAAATTGATTATGGTACAACGTAATTCCTACTCGATTTCATGCATGCACCTGAACACTCGGTCATAATTTAACGAACAAAATTACTTGAATGTTACTTGAGGCATTCATTTTTTAAGAATCTGTATAATATTAGCTTTTTATCTTGATCAAAACCTTCCACTGCTCTGTTCACCACAAAGTCAACATGAATGTCTTCTTCGTGGGTGGCAGCTACTCCTCTGAAGAATTGCTTCCGCATGGTCTGAAGAAATCTCCTTTTGGATTCATTCAGGTCTGTTGCCAATGACCTCAGGCTCTCAGGGTACACTTTATTTTCCCTGGCACTCTTAACGGCTTCAGAGACCAGGCGGCGACAGGCTCCATCAACTCGGTGTATCACGCTGGTGGCACATCGCAGCCGGTCAGCCTCCTTCTGTTCTGTGTGGTCCTCTGTTGGGCTCAGTGGGTTATTCAGAGCACAGGAGATGAACTCCATCAACTTCTGGATGTCCGTCTTGGTCAAGTGGTTCGTGGTGTTGAGGACAAAGCTGTTCTCCCACAAATTCTTCTGTGGATTCGGTAACACCAACCGTTTCTCCATCTCCAGTATCACCTCAGTGGGTAATGGATCGGATCGACGTTGATTTCTACTGATGCACGATTCCACAGGAGAGTGAAGATACACCTGGCAGAACCCCAGCGAATGCTTTTTAGCAAGTCGGTACACTTCATATCTCATGCTTGGATAGTAGAAGTTGTCATCGAGCAGAACAACTAGTGGGTCGGGCCGAGAGGTGTGCGACGCTAGCGCAGTTTGTATGCATCGTCTCCAATTATCGCGATTTATCGGACAAGAGGCGGGCGGGTCTGCTAACACTCGGGTGTTCTCCAAGAACTTCCCGATGCACTGAAGCATTGCTTGTCTATGCATCTTCCACTGAGTTTGCTTTTGTTGGTCTCCGTGACCACCGTCCTCCATGACTCTAACGTTGAACGCATCGCCGGGTATCAGGTCATCATAAGGGACCACAATGCACCTCAGTCTCTGCTCTGCGGCCAGCGTGGTGATTTGTCGTGCGAGAGTGGACTTTCCGGCTGCAGGTAAACCGCACAGAACACACAGGCATGCTCGCAACTGCGCAGCATCTTCTAAATCCATGTGACTGATCATGTGACCCTAACCCACCCATCAGAGGTGTGGCTTCCAGAGGTACCTTTCGCCTGAAAGGTTTTGAAAGGTACCTATAGATACCAGGGAGGAACAGACTTACAGAACTGGACTGTATTAACAATTACCACGAACATAAGAGTTGTGTTTGTTGACTTCGAATCAAATCCAGAGGCAGCTGTGTGTTTCTAGATGACATTATGAAAAAGACTAGAGAGCACACAACAGGTTAAACACAAGAAATTTGCACTCGATTGAGTGCAAATTCCAGCATGACGGATGGAACTCCGTATTTATGCGAAACTGAAGTCAGTCATCTATGACGTATCCTAACAAATTACTCCATATTTGGGCAAGGTTTCAGCCCGATCTGCCATTGACTTCCATCCATTATACAAGTGTAATATTTAAAACAATATACGCTAAAAATGTATGTGAAAAATGGTACCTATTACATGGGCTACTGGCAGCAGGCAGAAGAAATTTGCCGGTCCAGCAATTTACAAGATTGACTCTGGACAAACAGACAGACAGACAGACAGACAGACAGACAGACAGATTCTACTGTAAATGTGTATTCTCTGGCCTGGGCCATGGCTCAGCGGTCCAGGCACCTTGGCTGGTAATCCAGTCTGGCAGTGTGCCGCGGGTTCGACTCCCGATCACGACGGCCTTTACTGCATGTCTTCCCCCATCTCTCTCCCTATTTGCTGTCAGCCTACTGTCTGTCCCTCCATAAAATATATAAAATAAAGGCAAAAGCCACAAAAAAAAAAACATTAAAAAAAATGGTGTATTCTCTTGTCAATATACTTGCAGCAGGTTTGAGGGGTTGTGAGGGCATTGGTGTGTGAAGGTGGGAAGTGAGGACGCTGGCGTTGACTGTTCGCCGCTTCACCTCCCAATGTATGAATGAATGGCCCATTTAATTGTAAAGCACTTTGAGTAAGCATGTAGTGCATAGAAAAGCACAAAAAAAAATGCAATCCATTATTATTTAGGAAAGCCCAGCAATATCTCCAATAGACATTTGGGGCTCCATTTTCGTCACCGCTAAACCCATTATCCCTAAACTTCTTTGCCTTTTTTACTATTTTGAAAAACATTTTTGAATAGTTCAACTAGCCAATCTACATTGACACGTTGTGAGCTTGTAGACTGGCCATTTTAACTATTCAAAAATGTTTAGCAAAATAGCAAAAAAAGGCAAAGAAGTTTAGGGATAAGGGGTTTAGCAGTGACGAAAATGGAGCCCTTGGTGTCCTGTCCTATGCGGGAAACGCGCGTTTGAATCCCGGTGTACACACATACAGTCCTGTAGTTACTACTACTCTATGTAACCTGTTCTAATGCAAATGCTATTTCTCTTCCCCACAGGTACTTCATATTCCATAAGCCCAATAAGACGTGGCAGCAGGTCTTCTGGCTGACCATCAGCATTGCCATCAACAATGCCTACATCCTGTACAAGATGTCGGACGCCTATGCCGTCAAGCGTTACAGCCGAGCGCAGTTTGGAGAGAGACTGGTCCGAGAGCTGCTAGACCTGGACGACTGCTCCCCCACGCAGTGAGGAGGAGCAGTCCGCGGCACAGGCACCGGCACTGACATACATTCATACATACATACATACATACATACATCATACATCATACATACTGTACATGCATACGTAGTACGTACATACACTCACTCACTCACTCACCCCCTCACGTTCGCAGTTTCGCACGCACGCGCACACACACACACACACACACACACACACACACACACACACACACACACTCTCTCTCTCTAGCTGTGTGGCCCGTGTCATATAGGCCTCCATCTTTATACTGTATATACACTTTAAAGATCACTCTGTCACAAATTCAGACCTGCAGCATAAGGATCACATGCAGGCCAGGATTTTACTGTACACTCACTCATTAACTCACACACTAACACATGCAAGCATTTTCTTGTTAGTCTTCATGTCAAAATCCTGAAGCAGTGCCAAGTGTGTTGGGACATGAGAGAAGCACGGAAGACCTTTTTCTCTCTCTCTCTCTCTCTCTCTCTCTCTCTCTCTCTCTCTCTCTCTCTCTCTCTCTCTCTCTCCCTGGGTGTTTTCTGTGGTACTGTAAATTATCTTTAACAGTGTACACAGTGGAGAACTATAAGACCGTTCACATGCCTAAGTAACAGCCACTATCACACAGATTTAGTTGGCGTTTGTCAGCGGGAGTTGTTTTATAAGCAAAGGTGTGGGAAGCAAAGGGAGGGACATTAAAAAAGTAAACACTATGGTCATGACTCGAGGTTAAAAAAATAAATGTCGCTAAATTATGTCATTTTCACCTTTTGACTTTTATTTAAAGGACCACTTCACCACTTTTCAACCTATCTTCATATAATAGGTCCTCACTAATAATCGTGATAAAATGGCACTATTTCTTTCTATTCAGTCTGTGTCTCATAGGAGGGCTGTGGGCAGTTCAGAGACCCGTCCACCAGTGACATCATCAATGTGGAATCCAAGCTAATAGAAACTGCAGGCTTTCTATTCCTGAAAAGTTGCAATGCGAAAATGGAAGCCATTGTTCTCACGATAATAAAAATCTAAAAATGTTTGTAAAAAAATCGTGTTTAAAAAGAAATCTGCCTAACGATGATGTCACTGGTGGACGGGTCTCTGAACTGCCCACAGCCCTTGTATGAGACACAGACCGAGTAGAAAAAAATGGTGCCATTTTATCATGATTATTAGTGAGGACCTACAGTATTATATGAAGATAGGTTGAAAAGTGGTGAAGTGGTCCTTTAAGTGTGAAAGAATGAGACTGCGGTCTCCCGTGTTGTGTTAACACTTACCACTCTGGCAGTGGGGAAGATATAGCTATTTAGGTTTCTGTGCTACGACAGATGACCTTGACCCCTGTTGCAGAAACTTTGTGACAGGACTTTGACCTGTCACACGCTGCATGCATTAACCCTCTGGATAGTGATGTAGTCAATGTTCATTGTAAAAAAAACAAATGTCTGGTTGGGTTTTCAAACTTTAGTGGTGTGTGTCTGTTGTTTAGTAAGTGAAGCTGCCATTTTTTGCGTTTCACAATGACGAGAATGAGGATGTAAACATAAGGCCATAATGACCTGCGTTATGTTGTTGTTATATCCTGGCTAGTGATAAGACTTGGCTTAAAGCCACACTCAGCAATATTTATCATACCAAAAGTCCAAAATGTTGCCCATGTTTCCTGTTAAGATTTTCAGTTTTTGCCAAGACATCAGTACAAGCCACCAGTAGGGGGAGCCTTTTCTCTAATATTGACTGGAAGGATTAACTGTACTTCAAGGACATAAAATGAAACACGTACAGTACTGTAAGGCTTATAAATGTCCTAGACTGGGGTGCTTTTTGTGGCTTATAGCCAGTTACTACTGACCATATGTGACCAAATTTGACTGAGAGACTGCCATTGGATTTTTTCAAATCTGGTCTCATATGTCATGAGGACCCGAGTTTGGCCCCTAGTTGCCCGAGTTGCCCTAGGTTTCCTCTTTACTTGATGGCTTTTAGAGCCTCTGCATCCATGCATATTCATCATTCTTAACCATGTGTGTTACTGTACCTTCTTAGCCATCATGTGTCCTAGGTTTCTTTTTTTATCACTGTCCACTGTGTCCAGTCTAAATAAAGCATTATAACAATTCAAAGTGAAACCTAGCACATGGTTGGGTCGTCTATGGGCAATGTGCAAAATAGTGGGAAATTTGTTAGAGACATAGTCAGTGATAATGTCTAAAATGTGAATTCCTGGATCTTAAATGTTAATCCTCGTAATATTTGTTGTTAAAGTGTAGGCTACTGAAGTAGCACATTACATGATATGGTTAAGCTACATCTGATTTGAAGAAGAAAAAACAACAACATACTAGAAACTCTGGGTATTTGAACAGTCGAATCACAATGATAAGATTTGAGAGGAAATGTATATATGCCAGTTTGCAAGATTAGACCACACAGATATTTGTAATAATCGCAAATTATGTTGACATGCACTGGAAATCACTGAATTGCACAAACAGCTTATCCCATTTTGGGCGGGAACCCCTTTTAGTGTTTTAAACATTATGTTATACTTTAGCTATTGAAAAATAGCAGATCTACCAGCTCATAGCGCGCCACCAAGTGGCGCGCTACGAGCTTGTAGGTCTGCTATTTCAGGAGGATTTAGAAGATTTAAAAAAAAAATTGAGGTCAGGCCTAAACAGCTTATCCATTACCCTACATTCCCGTCAGTAATAATAATAATAGTCTGAATAGGGCTTTTTGATGCAATTAAATTATAGTGAAACCATAATGAACACGTCCATAGACTTGTACAACAGCAATAAGTCAGACTCAGCTGACACTGATGATGATGATGTGTCTAAATTGCACCAAAAGTGTTTAATAGAACTGGTTAGACAGCATTGGTGGCCACGGGGTCCACCAATGCTGTAACTTCAGTCAGTCAGTCAGTCAGTCAGCTATTACTTATTTATTTATTATTTATTTATTTATTAGGGAAGAAGCCGGAAGGGGACGAAGGCCCCTATTGTTTTTATACCGTCTTTTCTTCTTCCGCCACTTTTTGCAAGTTATTCTTCTTCTTATTAGTTGTATTATTTCTATTATTATTTGTGTAATAATAATAATAATAATAATAGCATTCCAACGTAATAACGTGTGAATCTTAAAATCTTGTCTTAGAGACGTGTCATGTATTGTGTGTGATATTTCTATGACAGCAATGTTTGTACTAGCCAACGATCGTGTTGTTGATCATTCATATTGAACACTGTCTCAGCAGCACAACTCATGGGAGTGGAAGCAATTACGCAATTTGCATTTGATAATTGCACACTTCAGTCCTGCATCTATAATGATGAGAACACACTGCAATGATACAGTTACAGTGACATGCGAGGGCACATGGTTCCTAAATATCAGTCATTTAACTGGGGACAATGCACCCATTGATTGCATATAATGCTCTTAAAATGTTCTACATAAATATACTATACCATACTATACTATTATCAATATAGTTCATGCCAATGAAATGCCGTGAAAACAAAATGCCAAGGAAACAATTTAGACTTAGAAGATATAGAATTGAATACGACTCACCTAAACAGAAGAGATTTGCTTAGATTTGCTTAGAAGACTTGTGTGTGTGTGTGTGTGTGTGTGTGTGTGTGTGTGTGTGTGTGTGTGTGTGTGTGTGTGTGTGTGTGTGTGTGTGTGTGTAGTTTGTGCTTGAAATGTACTGTAATTCTGCAAACTGTTAATAAATATTTCAATCAATCAATGTGTGTGTGTGTGTGTGTGTGTGTGTGTGTGTGTGTGTGTGTGTGTGTGTGTGTGTGTGTGTGTGTGTGTGTGCGTGCGTGCGCGTGCATGCGTACATGTTATATTCACTCTCTCAGTTATGGAAGTGAGACGATAATTATGAGTGTGAATGTACACCTTCTCATTGACCCAAAGCGTTGGTTTCTTTTGCCATTGTCATTGGTTTACTTGACCTGTGCATACGCCAGCGATTGTTTGTGCTTGCACGGCTGCGCGTGTCCATTCACTAATCACCGTCAATTTATATTTATGTTAATAATGTTTACACCAAATGAGTGTGATGTTAATCTGATATTGCTACTCAAATGCAGCACAGTGATACAAAGGTTTAACAGCAGCCGACTACACAACACAGGCACGCACTTAACTCATTTTGGGCGGGAACCCCTTTTGGTGTTAGCATTATGTTATGCTTTAGCTATTGAAAAATAGCTAAAGTTATTGAAAAATAGCTAAAGCATAACATAATTCATAGTTCAAAAATAGCAGACCTACAAGCTAGTAGCGCGCCACTCGGTGGCGCGCTATGAGCTTGTAGATCTGCTATTTTTGAAAAATCAAAGAACGACTGACATAGAAACATAGCTTTTTCAGGCTGCATACTGTACTGTACCTCAAGGGTTGGATTGGGGTAAGTCCCTGCGACATAGTACTAGCGTCATGTCCAGGGGGTGTACTTGTACATCATCTCCAGGGGGACGTATACATGTACATCAAGCTGCATCACTCACGCTAACGAAACAGGAGACATACTTACAGTATGATGTACCTTACTAATTCATACAGTAAAGTAGGCCTACAGTATGTAAAAACGTTACAATTGTAGTATATGCGGTCATTAGCCTCCTGACAGCATGAGGCAGGTGCAGTATAAATCCCTTCGTGTAAATTGAACAAGCCTTACGGCCAAGCTACACCAGGCTTTTCGCGCACAAAACGCGCGCGTTTACCCTAAACGCGTGCGTTGAATTTAGGTCCAGTCCTATTTTAAAAAACGCACGCGCGGGCCGCGCGTTTAGGGTAAACGCGCGAGAAAAGCCTGGTGTAGCTTGGCCGTTACGGGTACTACATGCCATGTGTCAGCACCTGCAGGGGGACAGAACGTTGTGATATCTCTCTAACCCAGACTGGGGACGAGTCTCAAAATTATACTCTGGGGGTTTTGGCAAGGCTCTCGTTACTTAGCAACGTGCAAGCACACGCACTTGTGTGCGAGTGCGTGTGCGTGCGCGTGTGCGTGTGTGTGTGTGTGTGTGCTTGCATACTTGCTTGTACAGTGCTGTGTTACTTTGTGTGTTTTCATGTGCACAGATGTACTGTGTACTGTACTGTACTGTACTGTACTGTACTGTACTGTACTGTACTTTACTGTACGTGTAGTAGAGCAGATAAACTTGGGACACTTTTGTACTGACACGAAATAACCTTCCAGTACTCACAGACTATACTTGAACAGTAATGATTTCAAAATTGTGGATAAAATCTTAGGAATGGTCAGCAGATTTCCACCTTTTGTTGAAAGTGAAGAGGGCGTGGCTGAATGTGAGAATGGTGAATTGCTGGCAGTGGCTGCAGGAGATTGGGCGGCCGCTTGGGAATCGGAAGGCTACCAGTTCGATCCCCGAGTCCCCTGGCAAAATGTCATTGAGCAAGACACTGAACCGTTCTGCTCCAGATGAGCAGGTTGGTGCCTTGCATGGTTGCCCCTGTCGTCTGTGTTACCATCGATTTGCAAAAAAAAGGCACTGTCCTGACTTTCCCCCTGCCCCGAGTATACCCGCTCTCCCTACGCAATAGATGGAACTTCGGTGTGGAAGATTTATTTCTAAAGGGCGGTTATAATCAGATTCCAACATCACAGCAAAAAAAAAGTCTCACTTTGAATAGTGGGCTCTGATTGGTCAACCACAACTCTGGGGTGTGGGCGAAATTGAGGAGTGCCAGACGAGACCAATCCCCCAGGGATCCTTTTTTTCTGTGGCAGATTGTCTGTGCGCACGCACGCGCACACACACACACACACACACACACACACACACACACACACACACACACACACACACACACACACACACACACACACACACACACACACACACACACACACACACACACACACACACACACACACAACTTTAAGTCAGGGGTGGGCAACTGGCGGCCCGGGGGCCACATGCGGCCCCCACCTTCACTTAATGTGGCCCTCAGGTTAATGTCAGAATACTGATATAATATTGGTTTCAGCTGTTACAATTCCACAACATGCAAACATGACCCGCTTTAATTACTTGAGTCTAAATTAGTAGCTCATTGCTCAACACAAGTATAATTAAAGGCATTTGAAATGACATAAAAATGTTAATTTTCAGGATTCCAATTCAAAAATAGCAAAAAATAATTCAAGATTTCAATTTGAATAGATCGGCTATTTTTGCTACGACAGTAATATATGGCCCTAGGGAGTGAGTGTGGAAATATAGTGGCCCTCTCCATCATCAATGTTGCCCAGCCCTGCTTTAAGTCTTCTAAGGGAGCATGAGAGCAAGAGGCCATATGGTAATATCACTATCACCCCAGTGGCAGACAGAGAGCTGAGATTCCAAATCATCTACTGTAGCGGAGGAGGAACGCTCCCTCCCTGCTGATGTCCTCACCCAATTTGACCCACCTCGGTGTGGTAGAGATGAGAGAGTGCTTTAGGATTCAAGGCAGGTTACGCTGAAAATTATTTACAAGCTAAATGCACAAGGCGTCGTGTTGGAATTCTCACTTGCACATTACTTTAGTCGCCCCAGTCACCATAACTTTATTAACTTCAATTTCAAGACTTGGCGAGTGAAAGGGAAGCCCATGTTGTTGGACATTGACTGCTCTTGAACATACAGTAACATTAGTCCAGAGGTCTGGGAAATACACAGTAAGCAGCATGCTCTGCCATTAGTGAAATTAAGTTTTAGAATGTGAAGCTCAGCTTTTTTTAATTATTATTATTATTTATTTTTACACGTTTTCACTGCTTTTCATTTCAAAGATTTTATTTGGAATAGATAGCACAGACCGTCGGCGGTAAGAGTTGCATATAGCTTTAATTTACACCCATCCAGTACTGTCAGATCTGTGAATAGGAAGATAATAGGAGCAGATGGGAGGGTGGGAGCGAGACCACAACAACTGAATGAAATTATTGATCATCCATTCTAAAGCCTGATACTTTGTTGCGTGCCGGCGTCGTGTACCCAAAATAGCTCACAACACTTTGTGAGTCTGCTATTTCTGGCGAGTGACCTCGGTGCGCAGCGCAGTATAAATGAAGCATAATTCTAACTCTCTTGGCTCATTCGTTACTTCCCTTTGTTAACATGGTTTTAATGCTAAATAAATATATTAATGATATATTAATGATAGTCAAAGACTCTGTAATGTTACAGTAACATGCTATGAAATGACTCATACTCACTTTATTTGGACACTTTAACTGTCTGTTATGTGGTGGAAATGATGATTTTTATGTATGTCCTGTGTGTGGCAGCATTCTCTCTCTCTCTCTCTCTCTGTACTGTGCTTTACCGATGTCTCTCTATCTCTTTCTGTCTGTCTCCAGTGAGCATGACGGCTGTCTGTGTCCGTGCAACGAGACAGTCGAGAGTACAGATAGATGTGAAGAATCTCTGGATCTAAATAAATGATATGGTGTACAGTATTAATGTGATAAAGAATAAACATGGCTAACCTCAGGGCTTCATAAGAAATGACTATATGATACGTTCAGATGATATCAATATAACCTTATACGGTGCTACTGAACCACTGTACGAGTAAGTAATAGTAGAGTTAGACGCATTTATTATCGCTCAACCAACAGTTAACACTAAGGTCATACAGACTGAAACTACTGGAAGCTCAAATGCATTGTGACTTGTAACTAGTTAACTAAGAAACAGACTTATTGACAAGATTAATTTCAGGGAGATTAGGACAGCTACATGTCTTTGTGGTACAACTTTCTCATCTTGTACGATTCCAGGTCGTAATACTGGCTGTGTGATTTTTGAGTTGCTAGCAGTGTACTATTGGATAAAATGTGATCCAGTTGTGCAAAAGGACATAAATATGTGCAATTTTAACATCAGTTGACAAAATTGTGCATAATTAACCGGTGGACCAAACTTGCTAATGTGTCTGATGAGGAGTTGTTGTTGTTGTACATGACTGTTTGTGTGTAAAATGGTGTCTTCATTGAGATCATCACTCATGCTACAAACAAAAGCTCCACCCAGGCCTCTGAAAAGCTTATAATCTTCTAAAGCTATAAATTGTACCTTTATGTGATTTCAGTTATGCATCATTAGCTGAAAAACTAATGTGTGAGACAGTGTGACAGAATGTACTGTACATTGTACGCAGCTGGGCCTACAGTTGCTAAGCTTCTTGGATTTGGAGAGCTTTCCCAAAAGCACCTTTGTACTTTGAAAGCTATGCACCAAAAGTACTATTAGAGCTATAAGATGCCATTGGGAAACTGGTCCCATTCGATGTATTAAAACCATTTTGGGCGGGAACCCATTTTGGTGTTTTAAGCATTATGTTATACTTTAGCTATTGAAAAATAGCAGATCTACAAGCTCATAGCGCGCCACCGAGTGGCGCGCTATGAACTTGTAGGTCTGCTATTTTTGAGAAATCGTAAAAATGCGGCACAAATCTTTGAATAGGTATATATTCTTTCAGAGCGAATGTTTTTTTTATTTCGACGTCAGGCCTAAATGGGTTAAACTACCAGGAATTGTGCAGAATCAACCGCACTATTCAGGTTGATTGATTTGGCGAGATTAGCCATAGCCACATGACCAGTGATCAAGGGTCAGAATATGTAGTAGGCCTACTCTGACGCTACTGTGTACTATTAACTTACTTCCTCTTTGATTTTTTTTCCTGCGCACACAGGAAATGATCAATTCTGACTGCATTTGTCTGTTGCAGAAGAAAAGCAAGTGGAAATTCACGTTTTGCAAAATATACTGTGGGCCTGTATTAATTGTCATCTGAACGAGTACGTGTTTACTGTTGCGTTGGCTGCTGCTGCGTGTGTGTGTGTGTGTGTGTGTGTGTGTGTGTGTGTGTGTGTGTGTCTGTGTGTCTGTGTGTGTGTGTGTGTGTGTGCTTTGCCAGAGGAACAGCAGCTCTATGATGGCCTAGCACCTGCACAGGGTTTTACAGTGTGCGTCTCCTCCTTCTGTGTGGTCTTGAGACCTGCTCATGAATAGATACCGTAATAGATATGTGTCAAGGCAATCCTGCTGCACCATTTCTTGCTAGGCTATGATGGAGCTGGTCTCCATGCCGTTGTTCACCAAATCTGACCTATGAACTGTATGATTAGGAAGATACTGTAGTTTCTCCTCTATATGCACCGAGTCCAACTCCCACTCCTCCCTCCAATAGGGCTCTGCACGGTTACACATTTAAGTGACGATAGTCACGATTTAATTGTGTTTTTGGCTTTGAACATTGGAACGTATGAATACAAAATAGCCATACAGTTCTGTTTGCCTCTTAATAAAAAAAAAATATTTGACAAATAACTGAAATATACAAAGAAATTACTGAAATTAATTTAAAACTTTAAAATTGTGGAAATAGCTGATCGTTATGCGTTGTAAGCTTGTAGATCTGCTATTTCTGCTTTTTATGTAGGCTACGAACATTTATTGATCATGGAAACGATTATGTAAAAATAATTGCGACTATCTCAAATAATTGTGATTAGATGATTATGTAATAATTGTGACAGGCCTGCCTACCCTCCAAGGAGTGATATTGTGTTGTGTATACGTGTACTATGTCTCTTCTCTGACTTCACTGCCCACCCAACGCCATCCCTGCTCTGTAGAATTGCCACCATTTTGCACACATCTAATACATGTTCCTGGTTTGGTAAGCCTGTACTGTCCAGAGTCTTTTATTTGGATGTCTTTGTTAAATGTTTTTTTTTGTGGCTTTCGTCTTTATTTTATATTTTTTATGGAGGGACAGACAGTAGGCTGACAGGAAATGGGGAGATAGATGGGGGGAAGACATGAAGTAAAGGCTGTCGGGATCGGGAGTCGAACCAGCGGCACACTGCCAGACTGGATTACCAGCCAAGGTGCCTGGACCACTGAGCCATGGCCCAGGCCTGGATGTCTTTGTTATTTCATTTGTTGGACTGGGGTGAGGAGAATAATCAGCAAGAATGCTGTACGTACTACAAAGGATGTGGGTTGAATGTACTGGATACGTACAACTATGCTAATGTAGTACAACTATGGTTATAGCATTTTTATGAGAAAGGAGAAACAATTCAAGGAAATTACAGATAGGTCAGAAAGATAATTTTCAGATCAATTCCAGTGAAAACTAGAAAAAGTGCCCTTCTGGGCACAGGTCTCCACCAGGAGGATAGGAGTGTGTTTGTGATCTTTGGCAAAATGTTTAGGAGCATTATAAACGTGTGTGTGTGACGCGGCTTGGCCTGTTGTAGCGCCACCATGAGGCTGATTTGAAAACTGTCAAGTGGCATTTCTTCCAAAGCCTAGTGGGAATATACATGCACAGTTTCACCACAATCGGACGCTGCGTTGAGTAGTTGTGGCGATATGTACAAAACGGGTACAAAGCGGGCTACTCCTGAAAAGTTCAGAAGCCAATCGTAGCCAATGAGGGTGGATTATGAGAAATCAAACAAACCCGTCTTGATCACATGACTATGAAGAGCATGTGTACCGATTTGCGTGAAATTGGGCTAAAATCTGAAGGAGTAATATCAGAAAATGTGTTTTACATATGTCGGCCTCCTGGTGGCGCTATAAAGAGCAGATGTGAAAAATTCCAGGCAAAGGTTTTTCCTTGGCCTCTAGGGAGTTGGCATACAAAGTTATCCACAGATCCGTGCAGTTAGAGGTAAAAACACTTTTCGGCCAGTTATAGCGCCACCATGAGGCTGAGTTGAAAATGTTCATGTGGCATTTCTTCCTCTGCCTAGTGGGAATGTGCGTGCACAATTTCACAGAAATCACACGATGTGTTCATGATTTGCAGCATTGTGTTTGAGACTGAGCACTCCTGCGAACTTTGGAAGCCAATCTTAGCCAATCAGGATGGAGTCTGAGAAATCTGAAAGACCCGTTTCGTTGAATGGCTCTAGAGAGACTGTGTACCAATTTGCGTGATGTTTGGACAAAATCTGTAGGTGTACTGTCCAAAACCTTGTTTTGCACAAAGCGGCCTCCTGGTGGCGCTATAACAGGCCGTTCTGGATAATTTGGGGTAGAGGTTCATCGTTGGCATCCAGGGAGTGTGTGTGCAAAATGTGGCATCGACCGGGTTAACGGTGCCGGAGATTAGCTGTTCACAGACGGAAGGACGGACGGACGGACGGACACACGGACGGACGGACGGACGGACGGAGTGCAAAACATACTCTCTCCCCATGCCTTCGGCCTGGTGGAGACAACAATATCTTTTAAGTAACAAGAACAAGAAGATGAGTTAAACAACAACCTCCAACAAGTAGGCCTACTGTATTCGTTTTTTAAGCAGATGATATGCAATACTAGTGATAACCACAGGAGGGAAGCATACTACTACTTTCGCTTCAATCTGGGTTGAAGCGTGTCATAATTACACAATAAGAAAAGCTGTGAATGGGTTATTTTTGCAGTGTATACTTGTCAAAATATAATGAAGTCAGATTAGGCTATAGGCCTATTTTAGAATAGGCCTATAGCCTACTTCAACTATAGTCTCACAAACACAGTGACCCAGCAAAATAATAATAATAATAATAATAATAATAATAATAATAATAATAATAATAATAATAATAATAATAATAATAAATAAAAAACAAAAAAACATGGGAATGACATTTGCAGGGCAGGCCCCACTGCCCCAACAGCTGGAGAGTATCCCTAGCAGTGCATCTGCTCACAGGGGAGAAGTTGATGACAGCTGTCTGTCTACACTATGCTCTGCATCTACACAATGTGAAGAAAGGCCATGTTGCCACAACATCACGGAGGGTAGGATGCTGGCTTGTGGCTAGTGATCTACTGACATAAAACCACCAGATCACCAGAAAATAAATGTTGCCAAATACTGTAGACATGAAGCTAGCACGGGCAGCAGCTTTAGTTTATTTTTGTGCGAGTGTGTGGATGAAAATTATCGATTTGCTTTTTAACAGGTGCGACTAATTTGCTGGCAATTTGTAAATGGACACGAGGGTATTTTCTTGTCTTGTCTTTTATTTATTAGTATTTACAGTTGTGTAGCTCCTATTGATAGCAATATACAAAATGTACAAAACTTACAAAAATGTACTGACTATATTTTGTCAGGGGAAGAAGCCGGAATGAAGTGCATACAGGTTCCAGCAGCCAGGACTCAAGAAGTGGTGCAACACGGCCACGGTGTCAGGTGAGATTATAATAATGGAAGTGTTTTGAGATAGCAATGTAACTGGGTCAAAGTAGTATGGGACAAGAGATGATTCTTCATTCAAACCTGTTCTGGTGCATCAATAAACCCAGCTTTGTCTTGAATTCTTGGCATGATGTAGTAGAAGACACTCTCAATAAAAACAAGAGCCGATAAAACAAACTACAAACGTCATGACGGAAGTTCTCTTCTAAACTAAGTATGCACCCCCCCTCTCTGTATGTTGAAAAGTGTGCATACTGCATTAATCTGCAACAGGTGTGCGTGCCACACCTAGCTCAGACAGAGTCCAATTAGTTTGACTCAGGGTCAGGCCAGGTGCCATCATCATCACCTACAAGACCATATTATTATTTAGTGCATGTTGCTATGTTGGATTACTTTATTATTATAGGTACTGGCCTACTCTGGATTGATGCAAATCTGGAACGATGCAAGTTGGCAATGCATGCCCCAACCCTGTTGTGCATTAGGCACTATAGGCCTATATAGAAATGCAGCCCATTTACAAGACTGAATATATTATATGGTGGGGCATTGGCTGGAATCAATGCTGTAAAGAGAGAGTTTATTCACACATGTCCACATTGGCACATACTAATCAGCGGATGTCATTTGTTCTTCTTATCAATTTCTATCTTACAGTTGACCCACCTGGCACCTGCCTTCAATTATATGGTTTCCGAGATTAGCTTTGGACACACAGAGACATACAGACGGACGTCAGAGACTGACCCTATCAAAGACGGCTAGCCTCCTGCAGAGCCACACTGTAAAAATGCCGTAGATCATCATAAATGATGTTGCATTCATGATGATCTACGGCATTGAAACGCTGTCGCTATTTACCTCAGCAGCGTCCTTGGGTACTGGGGCTGCAAACCACAACTTCCATACACAGCCCTGAGTGGGTCACCTGGCCTGGTGGAGATTTGTGTTCCGCGGAGCACCCTTTCGAACGCAGCTCGTAAATTGCAATAACAATTAGTATAAATTACGTACATTTTTTTTAAGTTTTTTTTTTCTTCTTTTTTTAAAAGTTTTCTTTCTTTTTTTCTACTGTGCGTGCGCGTGCGTGCGCGTGCGTGTGCGCTTGCGCGCGTGTGTGTGTTTTTGTGTGATACAGCTGCGCCCTCTGGTGGCGGGCAGGTGGTGTCACAGCGTGACACACAGACAGACATGTTCTGCTGGGTTACATAGTAATGGCACACTATTTTCGCAATCACTACGTTCGCAATCATTATGTTCGCAATCACTACGTTCGCAATCACTATACGTTCGCAATTAGCTGGCAGGACATAGGCATGGACAGAGATAAATGCTAATGGTGCAAAAGGGCCACATTCCACAAGTGTAAAGATTAGAAGGTACAAAATATAGGTGCTATTAATAATATGAGCATTCAGCAACACATACAATGTGGTTAATGCTACATTCAGCTCACCTTAACGTATAGGTGAAATGTTATGGTCCCCGTCCACTCCCCAGACTGAGCAGTCTGTTGATGCATTTCTTTGGTACAATAATATCATAGGCAAGGTCTGCGTCTGAAACACTATAGTGGTTGAGTGAGGAGTTCTAATTAGAGTGTTTTGAAAAAGATATTGTGTCAAAAGTACGTGATTGTAATCAAGCTGGGAGCAGCTGTGGCTCATCATGAGGTACAGTAGAGTAGCCTCTTGGGAACCGGAAGGTTCCCTGTTCGATCCTCTTAATAAATGCTCACAATGAAGGTGGTACAGTTGCCTGCCTGTCTAGCCAGAAGTATAGGGCTATACATGTTGACCTGTACTTCCAGTATTTCTGGTTGGACACTTAGGAGATGTGTGTTGTCCAGCATTAAACAGGAAAGATCACCCAACGCCAGTCAGACCAATCTGACTCGATACTACGCAACTGCATCACAATAGCATGTTTTCCAGGAAGAAGTAAATAATAACTTTGGCATTGGGTCTGCGTGGCTCAGGGACAGTTTCTATCCTCAGACTGTAAATCCAATATCCAAACACACACACACACACGCACGCACGCGCACACGCATGCATGCACGCACGCACGCACGCAAGCACCCACACACGCATGCACACACGCACGCACACACGCACCCACGCACGCATGCAAGCACCCATGCACCCACGCACGCACTGACGCACATACACACACACACACACATACACACACACACACACACACACACACAAACTCACTCACCCCTAGAGAGAGATAAAAAATTGTGATATATCACAATTTATCTTAGTTTATGTTTCGGTGCAGCATTGGCCAAGTTATTGCATAGTTGGTATAGGCTCTCCCTCCGTCCAGTCCCCTTTCACCCCCCCCCCCCCCCCCCCCCCTTATCCTTCTCTCCATTTCTCTCTGTCTCTCTCAGTTTATCTCAATCTGTCTGTGACTGTTGAACCTTGGACCAAAAACAAAACGAGCAGCTACAGTTTAGTTTAATTAATGCATTCATAAGCTGTGTGTAGACATTTTTACTAGGTGTGCAGTCTATTGTGGCAATCCATAGCCTTCTTACTACATCGTATAAACCCTAATGTGTGTGTGTGTGTGTGTGTGTGTGTGTGTGTGTGTGTGTGTGTGTATGTGTGTGTGTGTGAGTGTGTGTGTGTGTGTGTGTGTGTGTGTGTGTGTGTGTGTGTGTGCGCGTGTGCGTGTGTGTGTGTGCGTGTGTGTGCGTGTATATTACTCCTTCAGTGTGCGTGCGTGCGTGTGTCCACACACCGCATATTGACATAGCTGAATTTCCCTCCAGGGATGAACAGACGTTTATCTTATCTCTTATCTCTTATAAATGTTACTGATTATAGCAGCGGAGGTATTGTTTTGTATGTAGGACAATGTAAAACAATTCCATCACCGCCAATATCGGAGCCAAACACACGCCCTTGATGTGCTGCTGCTTTCTTGTGCTATGTTGTAGTATAGACACTAATTTGATTCTTTATTATTGCTCTGTTGCTGTTTATTGGGGCCCAAAAGCTGCGTGACAGTGAATCGAATCACATTAACTATATATTAATCATTGCTATGCGTGTTTGTTCAGTATAACAGAGGTCTCCCGGTCTCCCAGTGTATTATCCCATTTTGACCTGAGATCAGATTCTAAAAATGTCTTCTACATCCTGACAGTTTTCTGAAAAAGCTATGTTTCTATGTCAGTCGTTCTTCGATTTTTCAAAAATAGCAGACCTACAAGCTCGTAGCGCGCCACTCGGTGGCACGCTATGAGCTTGTAGATCTGCTATTTTTCAATAGCTAAAGCATAACATAATGCGTTCCCGCCCAAAATGGGTTAAACTTAAACCGTCAGGGCGGGACACCAATTTCATCTAATCAGGAGAGAGCTCTCATACTGGATACAGGATAAACAAGTGAAATTGGTGACCCACCTGAAAATGTATTTTTTTGTTCTACTGAAGGATTGGAGAGACCGGGAGACTCCTGTTACAGAACAAACACTATTGCAATGATTTCTATCGGAACAAAAAACTTTGTTTTAGCCAAAAATATAACTCACAGCATGTTTAAAACATATATTCTTAGTTATCATCTGGAGTGCCCCCGGCGTCTATATTAGGCCTTCTTCTGTTTTCTCCCATAGAGTTAATAAAAGGATAGCCCCCCCCCCCGCTATTCATTTCGATGGACGTTGCTCAGTGGCGTTTTGAAGCACCCGGAAGACTGCCGGAAGTACAATTAGCCCTTCACTAAATCCCACCCCAAAAAGCGATTGTCCAATGCCAATCCAAATAGTTTAGCAACGGTTGCTATGCAGGTCAAGCTTTCTTCGCTGCTAATGTGTCTATTGGACAAGGATGGGTTGGGGAGGGACTTAGTGAAGGGCTAATTATAACTCAACGGCTCGAGTCAGCGGAAGTTAAGCCCGGACCTCAAATTTGAGGTCCTGGGATGACGCACGTTACGCACGGTTACGCATATGACGTCATGAACGTCCGTCCACCTCCATGAACGTGCTGCAGTTCCACTTTTCGCCAGTAGGTAGTGGCAGCAACTGGGCTTGTTTTCCCCCGACACTAAATATCTTCAGAAAATTGCCGATCCACAAGCTGCATGAGCTTGTACTTTTGCCAAATGTTTGCACCAGAATAGGGATGCTAGGGTTACTGGTTCTGTATTATTGTCTCCACCAGTCCAAAGTTCGCAGTCTGCTCCGTTTCAGACAAAATGCCGCAAATCATGAACACATTGTGTGATTTCTGTGAAATTTTGCATGCACATTCCCACTAGGCCGAGGAAGAAATACCACTTGGAAATTTTCAACTCAGCCTCATGGTGGCGCTATGACTGGCCGATTCGTGTTTTTACCTATAACTGCACCGATCTGTGTAAAACCTTGTATGCCACTCCCTAGATGCCAAGGAAAAACCTTTGCCTGGAATTGTTCACATCTGCTCTTTATAGCGCCACCAGGAGGCCGACATATGTAAAACACATTTTCTTATATTACTCCTTCAGATTTTATCCAAATTTCACGCAAATCGGTACACATGATCTCCATGGTCATGTGATCAAGGCGGGTTTGTTTGATTTCTGATATTCCATCCTGATTGGCTAAGATTGGCTTCCAAAGTTTTCAGGAGTAGCCCAATTTGTACAAAATGCCGCAACTCATCAACGCAGAGTCCAATTGCGGGGAAACTGTGCACACATATTCCCACTGAGTCCACACCAGCTGTCCAGGCCCGTTCGTTCTAACGCTGTCTGTCTGTCTGTCCTCCTCCCTCTGTAGTTCAAGGCCACAATGACCACCTCAGCACGGAGCATACAGCGGCAATAGGTGTGTGTGTGTGCGTGTGTGTGTGTGTGTGTGCGTGTGCGTGTGCGTGTGCGTGTGCGTGTGCGTGGCAGAGCATGAGAGGAAAAAGATGAAGCAAGAAAATGCGAGAGAGAGAGAGACCGATGCAGAGTGAGAGAGCAAACAGGGTGAGAGTTGTGGCTCCTCTCACTTCCAGGCCTGAAGGTAATAATCACGACTGCTTCTACATAACAAGAGCCCCGTGGCGGATTTGCACAACAAAGACGGATGGAGGATGACGCGAGTTTGGAGGAGAGAGATGGAGAGTCGACAAGAGAGAAGAGACAGATAGAGGAGAGAGATAGAGAGAGATGGAGGGGGAGAGAGGGAGAGAGACAGATAGAGGAGAGAGATAGAGAGAGATGGAGGGGGAGAGAGGGAGAGAGACAGATAGAGGAGAGAGATAGAGAGAGATGGAGGGGAGAGGGAGAGAGACAGAGGGCAGAGAGCTGTGGTGTACCTCACTCACTGTAAACACAAACACCTCTACAAACAGACTGCCTGGTGTTAATATGAACACATAAGCAAGGCGTGTTTCACATAAGCAAGGCACGTTTGACAGACAGACAGACAGACAGGCAGACAGACAGACAGACAGACAGACAGACAGACAGACATTTTCTTTGGCATTAATCCACCACCCCACCCCCAGGAGGGAGTTACATGAGTGGGCGAGTGGTTGAGAGAAGGGAGGGAGGGGGAGGTAGAAGTAAAAGAATGGTTGAGTCAGTGAGGGACAGGGAGGGTTTGAGGCTTGAGCAAGAAAGAGAGTGACATGAATTCATAAGTGAATGAACGGATGAGAGTCAAGAGTTGAGAAACTTTCGAGATGTGTCAACTTGAATGCATCCTGGAGAATGCATTTAAACCTGCGTCTAATCTGCTTCTATTGTACACCCTGTTTAAAATTCACGGAACAACTGCCCAAGTTCTTGCTGTTCTGTCCAAGCAAAGCAACTTAACCCATTTTGGACTGAGGTCGATTAGTCAGTGGTGCTCAACCTTTTTCATGTCAAGGACCCCCAGAATTATCTCTATTGGGCCATGGACCCCCATCTCAAAATATGTAGTTCCAGGGACCCCCAAGAAGCCAATATTTTAGTTAAAAATGTTTGCTCGGAAATATATATTCAAAGATTTGCACCACATTTTTACGACTTTATAAAAATAGCAGCCCTACAAGCTGAGCTTGTAGATCTGCTATTTTTCAATAGCTAAAGCATGACATAATGCTATAAACACCAAGAGGGGTTCCCACCCAAAATGGGTTAAATATTTATTTAACCCCTCACACGAAACATCACCACCTCTACCTCTGCAAATTTCACAAGGCGAAGGTCAAGTGTACCTTTTCAGACCATGACAGACACTCATCTGAATATGATGACAAGAAATGTACTTTCAATGGCACGCCGTGCGAGAAAGCGTTCCCAAGTTTACAACCTCTTGTCTCCACAATGTCTGAGTCTCCACCCTGGCCTGTGTGTGTGCAACGCTATTAGATTCTCTCAACCCACACACTAAATCAAGCTGCTAAATAGTACACCTTATTATATGTTTATGTTATTAACCCATTCTGTACGGGGGAGAGAATCTGAAATGGGGAGAGAGATGGGGGGAGGACATGCAGTGAAGGCCGGGAGTCGAACCCGCGGCACACTGCCAGACTGGATTGCCAGCCAAGGTGCCTGGACCACTGAGCCATGGCCCGTTGGTGTTTTAACTAAGCATTATGTTATACTTTAGCTATTGAAAAATAGCAGATCTACAAGCTCATAGCGCGCCACCGAGTGGCGCGCTACGAGCTTGTAGGTCTGCTATTTTTCAAAAATCGTGAAAATGCGGCACAAATCTTTGAATGTATATTCTTTCAGAATACTTTGTTTTTATTTCGACGTCAGGCCTAAATGGGTTAAGTCATTATGTTGTAATCACCGGTCTAAACGTAAAGATAACTTTTTACGACGTGTGTTTGATATCTGCTTCGGCGTCACAGGGCGTCACCTGACTACTGATTACTGACATTCACCATTACACACAGAATAGATGAGTCAGTTTGGATGGAGAGAGAGAGAGCTCATCAGACCTATCACTACGTCACCGTGCATGTTAAGGCTGGTTTGCCATTGCCAATCTTGAGAATGGAGCA
>NC_136791.1:49396335-49398835 GCF_951216825.1 Electrona antarctica
CCCTCCCTCCATCCATCCCTCCATCCATCCATCCATCCATCTTCAACCACTTATCCGGAGTCGAGTCACAGGACAACAGTTCTCCAGAGCTCCAGACTTCCCTTTCCCGGGCAACATATAGTTAGGTAAAGTTACCTTAAGTTGTGGCAAATCTGGGAAAAAATGCTTACCACTAGCTTTCTTCACAGATGTGTTCATAAAGGTGTCTACTATCACCGAAAAATGTGTTCCAACCCAACTCCCCTGGGAAACTTTGTGACAGCTGCTGAAAGTTGTGGTACCATTATCAACCAATATAAGGCAAAACATTCCAAATGTCATTATACTTTAAGTAGCATGTGACATGTCAAACTAGGGGGTTTTCATGATGCTGAATCCATTCCAAGCATTAGTTTTGCACAAAAATACTCCTTGGGCTAAATTCGGCCATAGCCACTTGCCCAAATGTGCCCAAATGTGCTGACCTCATCACATTTGTGATGACGGCTATGGGCTATGGGTAAGCATTTTTTTCCCAGATTTGCCACAACTTAAGGTAACTTTACCTAACTAATATAGCCGCTTCATCCTGGGGAATCCTGAGGAGGACCTCCCTATAGGGAGACGCTCAGGAGGCGTCCGTGGATGCCTGAACCACCTTTTCAAGTGAAGGAGCATTAGCGGACTCTACTCCGAGTCTCTCGCAGATGACTGAACTCCTCACCCTATCTCTAAGGGAGACGCCAGCCAGTAGCAGCTAGCCTCCCGTCTGATAAAACTCATTTCATCCGCTTGCATCAGTGATCTTATTCTTTCGGTCATGACCCACACTTCATGACCACAGGTTAGAGTAGGAAGCTCTCGGTATGTCGAGAGCTTTGCCTTCTGACTCAGCTCTCTTTTCGTCACAACAGTGAGTGCGGTACAGCAACCACAATACTGACTCTGCGCTTCAGCTGCTCCAATTCTCAGACTGATCTCCTGCTCCGTCCTCCCCTCACTCGTGAACAAGACCCTGATATACTGACACTCCTTTGGGGCAAAGTATCATTCCTAACGGGAGTGAACAACTCCTGCTGATGCAGCTGGCTTCATGATTTATTAAAAAAGGAATTTGTACATGGGACTGAGTGAGTTTCAAATATTACAGCCAAACAAAAGTACAAAACAAAACAACAAACCTATGACATAAACACGGTATCAGGAAGAATGTTTTGTGGTGGTAAAGTAAAGGGGTTACTGGAAAATATTGTAGTGGGGGTACACTAGTAAAGAAGGTTTGAGAACCAACACATAACCCCCACTCTGTCCTTTTCCAACTACTCCCAGGATGGAAATTAGAATGTGTTTGTACCTGTCAGTGATGGTTAAAGGACCACTTCACCACTTCAACCTACCTTCATATAATTGGTCCTCACTAATGTTCATGATAAAATACCACAAATACACAGACTCTGTGTCTCATAGGAAGGCTGTGGGCAGTTCAGACGATGTCTACCAGTGACATCATCGTTAGGCAGATCATTATATTCCTGAAAAGTTGCAATATATTCCTGAAAAGTCGCATTGCAACTTTTCAGGAATATAAAGCATGCCGTTTCTATTAGCTTGGATTCCCCATCGATGATGTCACTGGTGGACAGGTTTCTGAACTGCCCACAGCCCTCCTATGAGACAACACAGACTGAGTAGAAAATAATTGTGCTATTTTATCATGATCATTAGTGAGGACCAATTATATGAAGATAAGTTGAAAAGTGGTGAAGTGGTCCTTTAAGATAATCACCTCTGGGAGACACACATATCATACCTGCTAGCCTGGAGTCTTCTGTCTACGTATGTCACCCTCACATTATCTCCGTCTCCGTTTTCAAGGAAACAAACCAACTCACTTTCAGAAATGAAATGTGTTTTTTTGTTGTTTTTTTTAAACATATGTTTATTGATTTTTCTTTACAACAACAATAGTCATTTCAAAACCATTATTCACATATATTTCCCCCCCCCCCCACATCCCCATGGCAGCACAAATACAAACACAATCTTCAAGAAACATCCATATTTACAGAACAAATTATAATAAAATAATAATAACAAAAAAAACACATTACATACAGTTAAACAAACAAATGCACAATGTCCGTCACAGTTCCCTACCCCCACCCCACAGCTGACTACTCCCATGAAATGTGTTTTTAGTTCAGATGTCTAATAAAATATTTTAAAACAGACAGACGGATATAAGCCAACTGTGGCCCCCTGCGCTGGGGTGCCACGTACAATGCCTTGCTCAAGGAGGCTTTGGCAGGATGGGGATCAAACCAGTGAGCTTCCATTGCTTTGTTAATCAAAGGATGACAACATAATATACGTTGAGAACTTGAGAAAGCCCGGAGGGGCGAAACGTTGTTGTATTTATAGGTTGTAATAAAAAGACGGGGAGCAGATATATCGTCTGCGGACATTCCACTTTTTTCTTCATTCAGTCATTTTTTGGGTCCAGCACCGTATTCTGAAACTG
>NC_136791.1:49403835-49656700 GCF_951216825.1 Electrona antarctica
GAGATTCTGTATTTGAATGAGAAAGTCGCCTGAGCTATAAATCTATGCAATGCACAAGCCCAGAACCGACCCTATATGTATCCACTCTCAACTATTATTCTGTCTCACTACAAGTATACTAAGGGTGGACTGTAAATGGTAAATGGTGCATTTATATAGCGCCTTTATCCAAGGCGCTTTACATAGATTGTGCATTACATTCACCCATTCATACACCGATTGCGGCGGAAGCCATGCAAGGTACCAACCAGCACATCGGGAGCAATTTGGGGTTCAGTGTCTTGCCCAAGGACACTTCGACATGTAGACAGGAGGAGCCGGGATTCGAACCGCCGACCCATGGATCATTGGACGACCTGCTCTACCTCCTGAGCCACAGTCGCCTGAGTCGACTGTAGTGCCTGCTGTACTCGGGGAAATAAATTGCAATAAAAAGCACAGATGTAAAACTGTCAGTTGACTTTATTAGGATTGGCTTCACTCAGTTGAAGAAAAACAACATTTGTCTTTGGAACGTTTACTGAAAGAAAAGAAAAGAAAGCCTACAAAATCGATTGGTTCAAAGGACAATATATAAAACAATGGCATCAAAATATCTTTGAAAAACAAGGAAGGAAAAAATAAACATATGCTCATAGATTTGGGGTTGCAGGGCATTTTTTCCTCTTTTTTGCCCTTTTGTTTTACAAAATAAAAATAATAAAAAGAGGAAAAACAAATAAAAACAAAACAAACAATTCAAACTATATTTACAGTGCATAATATTATATTACATTAAGGCATTTTTAGTTGGGGAGAAACTGGTTGATCTGATCAAAACCCCACTTCTACACAATCAAATAAATAAGTCAGCTTTAACAGGATACGGTACAGTGCTGTTATTAACGTTAGGCTACCTGCAGTGATCAAAAGAAAAAACCATAAGAACAGTTACAGATGTGGGGCTGAATCAGCCAACTGACATTTTGACAACACAACGTTGTCCGCATGTTTGATTGGCTAATGGAGCTGCTATGTGTTTGTTAGATGTGTACAGAGTAAAAATACCTCCCAGGAGAGGACTAACTCAGCTTAACCCATTTTGGGGCGGGAACCCCTGTTGGTGTTTTAAGCATTATGTTATGCTTTAGCTATTGAAAAATAGCAGATCTACAAGCTCATAGCGCGCCACCGAGTGGCGCGCTACGAGCTTGTAGGTCTGCTATTTTTGAAAAATCGAAGAACGACTGACATAGAAACATAGCTTTTTTAGAAAACTGTCAGGATGTAGAAGACATTTTTAGAATCTGATCTCAGGTCAGAATGGGTTAAAGTGATGCTACTGCTACCATGGAGACCAGAAAGGTTCCTCAAAGTAAATAGACCCCCCCCCTCCCACCTCTATGCCGCTTCCAAACCCGTATATTGTGACAGAATATACAGGTTTTAAATGAACAGAGCACCAGAGAAGGGAGGCACTTTACAATACGCTATAGATGAGTCCAAAGATGGTTGACGAACAAAGGAAGAGTTCAAAGTGATTTGCGGCCTCTCAATTGTATTGCAGTAATACAACATGACAAGTAATACAGTAGTGCTTCACTCTTTTTTAAGACGGTTGAGCTGAATTTTCTCCTTATTGTAAATGAAACCTGCACATCGTCTTTGTTAGTCTGCAACAAGTCACGAGGGCACCAATGGGCTCTAGTCTGTTCTCTGTTGCCATTTTTACTCCTGCTTGAAAGTCCATCCAAACGCAGTGTGAATAATTCATTGGATAATTGCTACTCTTTAGCAAGCCTCTCTATCTCATCTCTGTTTCCCCAACCTCTCTCTGGTCTACATTCTGTTTGATGAGTAAAACCCTCTCTTCTCCCCTCATTTCACGTGCCTAATATGGCTTCTCTCTCGCTCACGTTCTCTCCCGCAGTAGGAAAAGCATTTCTTTGCGATACACAGAGCTGAGGATGACTTGTGTAGTTAGTGCTCAGTGAAATGAAGTGTTGAGTGAAGTTGGGTCCAGTTGTGATTCCAGTGGTTTCCAGTGGTGGGTTAACCCATTTTGGGGCGGGAACCCCTTTTGGTGTTAGCATTATGTCATGCTTTAGCTATTGAAAAATAGCAGATCTACAAGCTCATAGCGCGCCACCGAGTGGCGCGCTACGAGCTTGTAGGTCTGCTATTTTTGAAAAATCGAAGAACGACTGACATAGAAACATAGCTTTTTCAGAAAACTGTCAGGATGTAGAAGACATTTGTAGAATCTGATCTCAGATCTGTGTGGGCCGTTCGTTGAGGATTCTGAACAATCGGCCCAATGCTAGTGCAAACTGTGAGACTGGTAAAAATTAAACCCTTCTGGCTGTTCCAGTTAGACGCAAACAAACGAGTAAAAGAAGTAAACAAACATTTTGGCTGTTTCAGCTTAATACGAGTTTTTTTTACTCCCCCATAAAGCCAGTTCTAAAGGTTAGAACGGGGCGTTAAAAAGGTTGGGAGTTTTAAATGCTTTTGTTGTAGTCAACAGTACCACACATCTCATCCTAAAAGGAAAAAGGACATGAGAGACACATTTTGTGTAATGTATATATATATATATATATCTTCTTCTTTTTTTTCAGGGCGTTTCAAATAAAACTGAAATTATATCTGCCGTTTTAGTGTTTACCCAACTTTGCAAATTGAATTTGTTCCACATCTCTTCCATTATAGTTTCCATTCGCCAAATCTATCCACTCTCTCCATTAATGATAATGTACAATGTACTAGCCTAATGTCTGTCAGGCTACCATACCACTTCAGAACAATAGAGCGGCAGGAGCTGCAGAGGGCCTGGTCAGTGAGTGAAAGCAGCTTTGCACGTGGGCCACTTTGGAACAGGTGTGTGTTGTGTGTGTGTACATGTGTGTGCGTGTGGGTGTGGATGGGAAGGTTTCACTATAGTGTTACTTGGTTCATATGTGCAGTTCTTGCATGTCATGGTTCGTGGGTAGTCGACCTGTTTAAGGGTGTGTATGTATGCAGTTGTGTGTGTGGGTGTTGGTGGGTGTGTTCCGGGTGAGTTAGTTCTGGTGTCTCTTCATGTGCAAGGCGAGGTGGTCGGAGCGAGAGAAGGAGCGTGAGCAGACCGCACACTGGAAGGGCTTGGCCCCCGTGTGCTTCCGGTAGTGACGGGTCAGCTCGTCGGAGCGGGCGAAACGCCAGTCGCAGCCGTCCCACGTACACCTATATGGTTTCTCACCTGGGGATTCAAGGATAGGAGAGAGAGAGATTTTGAAAGATTTTGAAAACATGACCAATGACAAAAATCAACTTGCTGTGATAGGAGAAGGATATCAAACGCAACACAACCACCCTAAAGACTAATCATTGTGTATATTCCTGCACTATACCTGCATCCAATGATCTTGGTACATAGAAATTGATCTATTGAAGATTCTGACTTTCAAATGTACATAATTTTTGTTTTGATTGTATTGTTGTATTGTGCTTTGGCAATGTAAACGTATGTTTTCTCATGCCAATAAAGCCCTTTGAATTGAATTGAATTGAGAGAGAGAGAGAGAGAGAGAGAGATAGAGGGAAGGAGTGGAAGGGGAGAGAGAGACAGAGGGAATGAGTGGAAGGGGAGAGAGAGGGAGAGAGAGAGACAGAGTGAAGGAGTGGAAGGAGAGAGAGAGAGAGAGAGCAGGGATGAGTGCAGCTGCAATCTATAGTAAAACAGTAATGCTGGACAGTTGCCAAACTTGCCAGTCCACTATATAACCCCCCAGTAACATAGATTGCATAGATACATTTGTAAAATGATTTACGGAATGATCGTTTGACAAGTGTGCGGACGGTGTTTATGCCACATAACAGATGTCTTTTTTTTGCAGGTGAAGTCAATAGAGCTAATTAGCTGAGTCGCAAAGAACCGTGTATAGCAGGGGCAGAGGATCTGGGAGAACAGGGTTTACTGGAGGGCCCGGTTGTCTTAAAAAGACATTATATACCTGGGGCAAATTACTGTCACTCAAGCATTCATAGACTGCCCAGACTGTGCAGAGGTTCCCACGCCGCACACTTGTCTTTGTTTTTCTCTGCATGTCGTCTCTCTAGCTTTTCACGTCTGTCTTTGTCGTTTGACGGCAGGTAAGGCTTTTTGGTTGTTCCTTCCCTAAGCCTCAGGCCTCTCCCCCCAGAACTATAGTGCAACACCCAGGGACACATCTCCCTCTGTCCCGCAGCCCCAGACAGAGTACTCTTTTCCAGCCCTGCTTTAAGCCACAGCCCACAGACGCAGCCCAAGGAGACCACTGGCTTAAAGGAGCATTTCAGGGAAATGGTGTGTTTAGTAAGAAACGTACAGTAAACTGAATGGTATGCAAGACAGAGTCACCGAACTCTCCCACACATCCCAACCTGAACGTGAACCTGGGCCATGAGACAATGAAGAGGAACAAAGTGGGAAGAGAGCCGAAAAAACAAGGAGAGAGAGGGTGGAGTGTTCAGTTCTCACGCTAACCGTGCACACAGATACAGGCACGGATATGCATATACACAGATTCAGTACAGAAACACAGAAACACACGCACGCATGCACGCACGCGAGCACGTGAGCACGCGCACACTTGTGAACATACAGTACATATGTGCGCACACGCACACACACACACACACACACACACACACACACAATCAGGGTAATGGATGTTGATGGGGATTAGAGTAGGGACTCCCACAGGGCCACAAACGCATTAGGAATCCTTTCATGGAAGCTCACTGACAGGTGTGTGTGTACTGTACTGTGTACGTCTGCTCTGTGTGTGTGTGTGTGTGTGTGTGTGTGTGTGTGTGTGTGTGTGTACTGTACTGTGTACGTCTGCTCTGTGTGTGTGTGTGTGTGTGTGTGTGTGTGTGTGTGTACTGTACTGTGTACGTCTGCTCGAGTATTCATGCTCCTTCTTTGCATGGGAGAGAGAGCCAAAGAGACTGAACAAGAGAGAGAGAGGAATGGACAAGGGGAGGAGATGGGAGAGGCCGTGAAGTGGAACGACAAGAGAAAAGCCACAGAAAAGGGTGATGATGTGAATGAAAAGGTAGTAACTAAACAGAGAGAGAGAGAGATGGAGACAAAAAGGGAGCCGGCAGCAGCTGAGAAAGAAGAGTGACCTTTTACGGAGGAAAAGGTGGACGTCTTTGCTGGAATAGTGCAGCACGCTTCTGTCTCTGTGTCATGTTCTCATCTCTCGTGGTCCGTAATCACCCTGCACCGCATTCAGCCCACGGTGTGGGGTGACGCCCCTTCTAATTGTCTTGTTCGCGATAGTGCAAAGCAAACCACACACACACACTAACGTGTTCCCATCAAATACAGGAGGAAAATATGAACCCCCCATGGGGTTAGCGGTGTGTGTGTGTGTGTGTGTGTGCACGTCCAGATGAGACAGGAATGTGCGTAGGTATCAACAGTAGTCTTGTTTTGTTAGCTGGCCTGAGGTGGGGCGCAACACCTCACTACTTGTTTGTTGACTTAACTTTTCCACAACTGCTCCGTTACATGCAACCGTTGGACAAACTGGGGGGAAGGTGAAGAAGAAGAAAGAACGAAGAAGGAAACAAAGTGAAACAAAGAAAGAAAGATGAGAGCGAGGGGATCGATTTTGGAAAGCGAGAGCCGGGCACAAGCGAGGGAAACGGATCTTGGGAGAGAGAGGGACTGAAGAATGGCATATCTAGCGATAGGAGAGATAGAATGATCTAAGATATTTTCGTATTGGTACACGCAGATCTTGTGTATTTATAGCGCCAAAAAACCCGGTCCAGAAGGGTGGTCGGAGGAGCAAAGCACTTCAAACAGTGTTGTCCGAGACCGTTCGGGGCGTAGCGCGCTGCACACAAGACATTGGCACCGGTCACCCCGCCACCAGTCTAGCACCGATGGCATAGTAGACACGGTCCTCCTGCGCTACTCATCCACTGGCAGACGTGTGTCACTTCCACCTGTTTTGATGCAATAGTATATTGGGCAGTGGATGGGAATGGGGGCAGGATAGACTTACACACGCATGCCAAGAACACAACACTCTGCCTAGTAACACGGGTGCCAGCGCAGACACCCGAAATACGAGCAGCGCGGGCGTTGTTTCTTTCTTAACTGGGGACTATGAATTAAAAGGAGACTCTTACCCGTGTGAGTCCTGAGGTGGGCTTTCAGATGAGATGACTTGGTGTAGACCTTCTTGCAGCCTGAGGAAGACAAGATAAGACAAACCAAAGGTGGGGGTTACAAATCAATACATAAGTATGGACACTCCAAAACACCCCAGGGGACCCTCGTTTTATGGTTCAAAATGTATATAAGCCTATAAACAGGGAAATTCCAACCACTGCGGCAAACTGATAGCAGACTGATAGAAGTACCTTTCAGGACATTCCAATGTGTCCTGTACAGTGTACACTTTCATTTGCTTTTAAAATTCCAATATTTGTGCCAAATTGATTTTTTTTTTTTTTTTTTACAAATATTAGTCATCATGGACTATTGCACCATGTAACCTTGCTTTATGGGAAGCTTTACAATAGCAATTATGCAAATATACTAGTCATACTAGTTGACATGGAGGTATGTCAATACATTGCTGTATACTTTGATGCAGCACTATTTGTTTTTGTTTATGTGTTATAAAGTATTATGTATGGTTTTATTTAACCATGTTTTGGCTATTCGGTTAGTTGGTGGAACCTTTTTTTTGTGGCTTTCGCCTTTATTTTATATTTTTTATGGAGGGACAGACAGTAGGCTGACAGGAAATGGGGAGAGAGATGGGGGGGAAGACATGCAGTAAAGGCCGTCGGGATCGGGAGTCGAACCCGCGGCACACTGCCAGACTGGATTATACCAGCCAAGGTGCCTGGACCACTGAGCCACGGCCCAGGCAGTTGGTGGTGGAACCTTTGGGGAATCTTTTAACATAGACATACAACTTCCAATGTTTTTAATAAGTTATAAGATACTACTATACTGAATGTCTTCTGAGACCGGAACACCACACACAGGGTCCAGAAACATCCTCGTTTCACTGATGAAAGACCAATAATTTTGCACCATGTGGAAATTGAACTATTGATATGCAGTTATGCACATAGTCAATTCTCCTCAATTGCCGATATGCTACAGTAGATTATGGTAATTTGTTATGCATTTTTCCACAGCTATCTGTAAACCCATATTTCCCTTAGCCCAACAATACAGATTTCAATTCAATTTAAACTGAACTTGAACCCAGGAGATGGCAGGAACACGATGTTCAAAATCACAGTGACACTGATACCAAGTCAACGTTCCGTGACGATATAAGAACTGAGTAATGAGCATTTTAGTCTACATTTTGTCCAGCCTTTTTTTTTGCAGATACAAGAAAGTGCTACATTAAAGCCTCGAGCCAAAGTTAGAGAGGTTATAAAGGTGCAACTGAGCAGTGCGCGTTCAGAGACGTGTGCAGACACGCTGCAGGAGGCTCTCCTCTAAGCCTAACTTACACACTGCCACAGGCTAGCTGACTTTACATGTCCTACAAGTAGCTGCACATCATACCGTATAGCTATCTAATGTGTGTGTGTGTGTGTGTGTGTGTGTGTGTACCAGCTTTAATTATCCATACAAGACCAAGAGGTCCTCGCAAGTATGGCGTAACTGCCAGAAAATTACTTGTGATGACAATTTTCCCAGGACTTGAAAAGGAAAGAAGGAAAAAAAAAAAATCATTTACTGTATGTATGTGTGAGTATCTGCTTGCACCTGCATGCAAATGTGTGTGAACTGAACGTGAGACAAAATGTTGTGTGTAGCAAGGGGGGCTAATTCCTGATTTATACATGGTCGCGCACCAACAATAGCCAATCTACAAGCTCACAGTTACAACACATGTGTGGCACGTTGTACGCTTGTAAACCTGCTGTTGTTAAGTGTGCGACACCAAGTATAGTCCAAGTATAGTCCGGCTTTTAAATCAGCAGGCTAAAATAAATTGGTTAATTATTAAGCGCCCTACAGTCCTATCCATACATACACGTGCAAAAAAAAACACACGCACACGAGTACAAGGGTTCAACGCTGCTGCCATCATACCAATGTTGACCCGAAGGCCACAAGAATCCGATAGCTGAGAGTCGCACGGCGACTTGATGTAGCATCATGAAAGCAAAAGTAGCAACTGACAAATTATCAGTAGTCGTCACAAGAACATTTTTGTCTTGTATTGCATTGGATACTTTTCAAGGTCCTTAACCCATTTTGGGGCGGGAACCCCTTTTGGTGTCAGCATCATGTTATGCTTTAGCTATTGAAAAATAGCAGATCTACAAGCTCATAGCGCGCCACCGAGTGGCGCGCTACAAGCTTGTAGGTCTGCTATTTTTGAAGAATCGTTAAAAGTGCCATGAAAGTGTTTGAGAACGACTGACATAGAAAAACATAGCTTTTTCAAGAAAACGGTCAGGATTTAGAAGGCATGTGTAGAATCGCTCAGGTCGAAATGGGTTAAGTGTGTGACACGAAATGGATGTTTGTTAACCCTCTGGAAATATGAGATATTCACCTGACACACAGCACAACATACTGTAAATGCAGTGTGCAAAAGTGCTATAGTTCCATACGTGCATGAGCTCTAACCTGGATAGTCACAGTGGTGGATGCGTCTTTTTTCCAAATCAGGGTTGTTTCTGCGGTTGTAGCGGACAGGCATGCAGCTAGTCTGGGCTGGAGCTGGGCCTGGAGCTGGGGGTAGACCCGAGGCTGGGCCTGGGCCCGGGGAACGACCACCAGTAGCCAAAGGCAAGGCTAAGCTGCCTTGGCCTGGGCCAGGAGGGCTCAGTCCGGGGGGGCTGCCCGCCAACTTGGAGGCGATGGTGGCCGCGTAGGAGGGAGGGGGCGACAGGGTGTGGAGAAGCTCCTTCTGTCTGTCGGGACTTCCCGGCTCGGAGCTGGGCGGGGAAGGGGGCAGGTAGGGCACCTGTTGCTGCTGGACAAACTGGGGGTGCGTGTGAGTATGAGGGTGTGTGTAGGCTGCGCCACAGAAGGCCGACTTTGCGGTCTGTTCTTGCTGGGAAGACGAGGACGCCACGGACAGGTCGTGGAACGGCGTGGGGATGGGCGAGGGCCCCGTGTGCTGCGTCTGGTGTTGGTGGTGGTGGTGATGGTGATGATGATGGTGCTGAGTGTTGATGCCATGGTTACCATGGTGATGGTCCAGGTCGGAGTTGAGGAGCTGGAAGAGGGAGCCACTGTCGTCATGGTGATGGTGCGGGTGCTGCTCGAATTGCGACGGCATTTCCTGTTTGACGAACACCTCCGGCCCAGAGTCACCACCGCAGCCTCCCGATTGGCTGAAAACGCTCGTGAACTCCGGTAACCCTGGTAACGTCATGTTTATGGTGGCGGTCTCCATAGCGCCGTTACCCCCGCCGGCAGAGGTGGAGCTGAGGCAGTGGGACAGGGACGTGGGGGGGAAGGACGTGGAGGGGGCCTCCGTTTTGACCTGGGCCAGTCCCGCGTGAGCGTGGTTGTGGTTGTGAGTCGGGCGGGCCGGCCGACACAGGCCCATCCTCAGGTAGGCCACATCGGGGACGTAGAGGTTCATGTTGAAGGTGTACGGAACCCCGCCGTGCTGGTCGTCCGTGAAGAACTGGTCCATGACGGACGCGCTGTCCCGCCGCGACTTCTGCTGGCCGTCTCCCGGAGGATGCGGGTGGGAGAGAGGCTGAGGGGACAAATACCTGTCCAGTTCGCACTTTGCCTGAGGAGGGGGGAAGTGAGACAGGAGAGAAAGCGGGAGAGGTTTAGTTTCATTTCACGTCATCGTTGTGTAAAAAACGAAAGCGCAATTAAACGAGATGAAACTGATTAACTCCTGGTAACATATTACAAAGCCACTATTGTCCAAACACAGGTTGCTCAGCCAGCCGCGTGTTCCCAAATGATCACCCTGACACTATTCTGAGACACCATGCTGAGAGGACAAAAGTTTGATTGGACAGTCACCACTAAAACATTTATCAAGTAGTCATCAATGCGTGGTTGCTACATTCCCTCTCCTAGTCCTGCCAGGCTGAACTCATACACCTATTTACTAGGCCTACATTTGACAAAGACTAGCAAGTGGAGAAAAAAACAATCAGAACTCTTGTGTGGTTCTCAATTTAAGGCCACATTCCACAATATATATGTATGAGTAATAGAGTCCGAAAAAGAAACGAGTTCATATACAATCTGTAAAATTACACAATGGATATGCTCGACTGGACAGGACAGGTGCACAGCATGTCATCAAGGGCGCATCCACACATACAACGTCCAGTCAAAGATGAAACAGCATGATGGGGAATGGGGGAAACACCCATGCCTCCCAGTCCGCCGCAGCAGCCAGAGAGCCTCCGGGGGCTGCGCTGCTGCTGCGCTGTGCTGGCCGTGCAGGCGCGGGGGAGGCTGCTATTTCTAGTGTCTGATCCTACCAGCTGTTATTAGATGATCTATCCTGACAAGTTTTTTGGTGGCTGGCGAAACGGAGTTCCCGGGACCTTTCCGTCCGAGTCAGGACGTCAGTTGTTGCTATAGCGGTATGGATGGTGCGAGCCTGGAAAGCCCAGAGACCAACTGTGTGTACCAACTGGCACTGGCTCCAACAGAAAGCAATGCGCTGAAGAATGCGAATGCAGTAGGAATAGCTCGGCTTCACGTTGCCTGTCCAGTTGGCTTATCGTGCATCCTGTGATCGTAGCCCCACTTTACCGCATTACTAAAAGTAGTACACGCAAAACAAATGTATTGATTATCTCAATAATATGTGGCCATGTAGAATTGTAAGAGGTTAGAAAAAGCGTATAGGTCTACAACCAGTCTGCCACGCCCATTCAATGAAATGGGGGGGGGCAATCACAAATCATAAATCAGCGTTTCTACCGTCCAAAAGTCTACATTATGTCTTGTCCGTTACCTGTGTGTATTCATTGTGCCCGCTCCTTTCCGTCCCCGTGAGCTTAGCGTCCAGGCCGAACAGAGACGAGTCTTCCAGGGGGAATCCTCCATCGGGAAGACTCGACTTCAGCAGCGGATAGAAGGCTTCCTCCTGCCCACTACCGCTCATCGTCAGTGTCGCGGCCATTAACCTCCGTCGCAACACCGTCAAAAATATACACCTAAAATGTTATTCCTTTTTTTTGTTTTAAATACCACGGTAGATAACACAGCTTTGGCGAAGCGTGCATGCAGGGAGAGTGAGTCGGAATGGGAGAGAGCTAAGCCAGAGAGGTTGTTGTGAGAATGTTGAGCGGCTGTCCTGTCTGCGAGCCCACATCTCCTTTCCACTTGTTTCATCTCGCATTGGACCAGACAGTTTTGTATCTCTGATGACAGGGCGGGGCGCTCACTGTAAATACAGGAGATGCACCGCCCACACCAACCTTCAAAAGGCTTTGATCATTCATTCACCGGCCACCGCCCATGCACTCCATCTAATGCACACTACACAGCTTACAAAGTGTACATTTACATTATGACGACGAACGTCTGGCAATCAGAACAGTGCACTGGCTGGCACGTGATAGACGTAATGTAATGATCTGTCAACAGTGAAATGATCTAATTATATATTCATATTATATATGCTAAATTATTCTGAATTAAGTTTAAGTCTGTGATTGATTAGTAAAAACAGTTTGTACATACGTGTCATTGTATTTTATTTCACCGCTGTGTAGGTTATGAAAATTACATGAATGAAATTAATTTAGAAAAAATACCAGATATGTTGGAAGTCACCCAAACATAATAGGCATACTAATACAAACTGACATTACTGAGAGCAGTGCAATAAAGATGCTTCTGAACGCAATTTGCATAAATACTAAGTCATACGAATAATGCACACAGTCAGCCGTTTAAATGTGCATGGTTACCCACTTCTCAGTCTGTCTGAAATTCTTTATTGGCAATAACCCCTCGAGATGAACCGTCTCGCTTTCAAGGGGGGCCGCAAATTACAACATATTTAAAAGACAATTCAAAACAACATGAACCAGCCAAAAAGAAACAAAACATACGATAACACAACAGCGCACAGAGCACGTATAATATGAATCACAGCATCATTGATGTCTAGAAGTGAAATGTACATGCCATAAACTATTTTAAGATGCAGTGGATAATTTAAATTAATACAATTAAAAACTGTGTGTGTGTGTGTGTGTGCGTGCGTGTGAGTGTGTGAGTGAGTGTTTTGAGTTCAATTTTGTACACTGTAAAATGATTATGCTGTCCTTGATCAGAAAACAAATTAAAAAAAATTGAATGAGAAAAAAAAATACAATTAAAAACTGGAATCAGTATAATTATACAATTGGGGAAAGACAGGTTATTGGGAATTTGCAAAAGTCAGAGATACCAGAAATAAGAGAGGGAGAAGAGAGGAGCGACAGAGAGACCAGTCAGCCTAAGGCATTCAAGCCCTGAGGCTAACTTTAATATGACACCGATAAGAAATGATCAAGGTATGCCCAGCATGTCTATATTTAAAGCCAAAGGAGTCTCAGCACGTACAAATCTGAGGCTGAGAAACCTCACGTTCGCTGGACCTTTCATGCCCATTTAACGATACTGCATGACTACTAAGTACTAATGTTCTGAGAATAATGACAGACGGGGCTTAATATAATAGATTGCCAAAGCCGAGGAATTTTTCTCTGCCAGTCAAGTCTGTCAGGAATGTCAAGACTTCAGGAAGTAATACCACTGGTTTTTGAGATTGTTGAGTCAGAACCTGGTTTCTTCACAGAAGATTAGAATAATGTACTGTACATAACGGTTCAAGTTTCATATAACAAACTTCATGAGATCTAGCAAATTCTATTTACAAGTAGAAAAACAATATAGCAAAATATAATTTCATGAATATCCAACTAAAAACGACAATTAAAAAAAGAATCATTGACTCCATGTGACGGCTCATTTGGGTTGGTGTTTCAGCTTTCGGTACCATTCCGGAACTTCTTTATTGGTCTGCAAATGGAAAGAAAAACAGAGCAAGAATAAGAATTTGATGAGGATTGATGAGGAAGGGTGGATTGGACTCAAGACTCCTCTCCCGGACAATGTAATCTCTCAACTGCTTTAAGAGATCGGGTTTATTGAGAGTGACGCACAGTACGCAGTAAAGGTCACAAAAAATGAGTCATTTGAATTCATGTGTAATGAAGCCATGAATTCCTTCACCACGGTTATGTTCAGCACTACTTAGTTGGAGATTAACAGAGATATTGTAATATGGACCACGTGGCAAAAATGTGGGAATACCGGTAATATTAGTGTCACAGTGTCAAACTGCAATTTGACTGTAGAAATTAAACTCAATTATAGTTTAAGTAAAAACGTATGAATTCTCCATACAATACTGTACATCCTGGGCCCTTTGAACATGATAGCACCCTTTCAAATGTGTCTTCCTTTCAATTTAGTCATTATGCCAATTCTCACACACACACACACACACACACACACACACACACACACCTGTGTGTCGTCTCGTCAATGCTGTTGTATCCTACTGTCTCAATTGCCAATTAGGAGCCCCCACCGGAAGGACGTAAAGCCTTCGTCCTACTTCTCCCGCCCAACACTCCCTGCTAACAGATGCCGCCCAAGCCCGTAGGAACACGCGTAGTGACAAATATCACCCTCCCGCCTCCCCGCCCGCCTTCCCTCCCCGAAACACGGGCCAATTGTGTTCATATAGACATAGACGCTCGACACTTCAACTTTAATAGTTTTGATACTTGGTGTGAATTTATCAGACATCGTGGAAGAGGAGATGCTCACAAACACAGTGGGTTTTGGCCTGTTGGTCGTCTCCTCCTCTGCAGTCTTGGCGAGGCGCTTGGGCCTTTGCGTCTTGGTGTTTGGAGGGCTGGTCCTCGTTATTTCGTCCAGGTCAAGGAGGCTCGGAGCGTCTCTCTGGCCAGACCTCATACTGATCAATACCTGCTTCATCATCGCTAGCTCCTGGACAGACACACATGGGGGGCACACAGATGCTCAGTCAGGACAACTAAGAAAGTCAGAATTTCTGTTCCCATCAATGGTGCAGTGGCTGAGATTGCTTAGCTCAAGAGTAACATAAAATCTTGCTGGCCTACACAGTCAAATCACCAGTGTTAATTTTAACCATCTAAACCCTGTACTCTAGCTGTAAAAGAAAATCACTGTGAACTGGTGCAAATCCCCCCCCCCCCCCCCCCCTCTCTCTCTCTCATTAGCAGGCAACAGTGCAGCACTATCTCTCTCTCTCCGTTTCTGACACAACAGCGCCACTTTTGGTACTCATTGGTACTGGTGCTCATAGTCACATAGTCACACACATAGTCACACACAAACATAGTTGAACCCGGACATTGCTGTTCCTTGGAGTGGTTGCACCACTCAAAAAGAAAAAACTTTACTGTGTAGCAATAAAAACTACAAGGTTTCTGTCCTGTGCTGTTGCCCCTCATTTCACCTGCTAACTGTCATCTCCAAGGAGAAACAAATACTAAGGAGAGGGGACTGCCTGTCCTCCTGATGCTTTGGACCAAGGCGAGACAATGTGACCCAGGTCAGTGCCTGAGGGACAGTCAAATTAACCCATTTAGACCTGAGCTCGATTCTAAAAACGTCTTCTAAATCACGACAGTGTCAGTGGTTCTCAAACTATTTCATGTCAAGAACCCCCAGAATGATATGCAATTGGCCGCCGAGCCCCATCTGAAAATGTAGTTCCAGGGACCCCCCCCAGAAGCAAAGATTTGAGCGAAAAACGTTCGCTCTGAAAGAATATATTCAAACATTTGGGCCACATTTTCACTATTTTTCAAAAGTAGCAGACCTGCAAGCTCGTAGAGCGGCACTCGGTGCCGCGCTATGAGCTTGTAGATCTGCTATTTTTCAATAGCTAAAGTGTGGCAAAAGGGGTTCCCGCCCAAAATGGGTTAAATCACGCAGACATTTCTGACACAGACTGTCTGGATAGACTACAAGTGGGGACGAGCTGAGAAATTGTGAATCCAATGCTTTTTCAATATACCGTTATCGTATCAGATCTATATTGTGTGGACTTTTTTGTAAAAGGATAAAACATGTGTTGGAACAAGAAAATAAATATTTTATGAACTTTTGAATATAATTTTCCATGAAAATCAATCACATCGAATTACCGCCGCAAACATTCACAGAATGTCGTCCTAATTTTAGCCTATAAATATGCTGCTGATGTCAAAATGGAAATTCAACACTGAGCATGTTTTGAAGCTGAATCCTTCCCCCCCTACTATCATATAGTGGCCAATATCTACCCTTGTAGGCATCTTGTAATACTTGGCCTGCGCCTCGGGGGCCCAGATGGCCCTAGTTGTGGAAATCCAACTACATGGGACCACTTGCAAGAAGCCCAACGGGTTCAAGGGTCTGCGGGGGTGGCGGCAGGGCAGGGAGAAGACCCCCATAGCCATTTCACGGTTCTATTTATCACCCCTGAGGACATGAGCCCTGGCATGTCACACACACACACTCATGGCATCCCAAACAGCCAGGCTGAGGAACAGCTGTCTACGAGGGGGCACATACTTCATACACCAAACGGCTGGCTTGGCGTGCACGCTCCCACGTGCACATACACACGCACGTGGGCACGCACGCATGCACACACAGCCTTGAGTGAGCATTTCTTTTAGAATGTGTGACACCCCGAAGCAGAAGCACACTGCGATATATTGCCCATGGTTGCAGATCAAATATCATTTTAATGTGTGTAAAAGCAATTCTTCTAAGGCTGCAAAGTGGGGAGCTTCTACGAGAGGGTATGGCAGGCCAACTTTGTGTATTTTTGTCAATGTACAGCAAAATTAAATGGATTTATTTTTTTTACTTTCTTTTTACTTTCAAGTTGTGCTTTAATATTTTGTCCCACAGTTCCATTAAAACCCATTTTGGGCGGGAACCCCTTTTGGTGTAAGCATTATGTTATGCTTTAGCTATTGAAAAATAGCAGATCTACAAGCTCATAGCGCGCCACCGAGTGGTGCGCTACGAGCTTGTAAGTCTGCTATTTTTGAAAAATCGAAGAACCACTGACATAGAAACATAGCTTTTTCAGAAAACTGTCAGGATGTAGAAGACATTTTTAGAATCTGATCTCAGGTCAAAATGGGTTAACACAGAAAGCATAGGCATGACATAACTTATGTACATAACTTTCATCAAACCTTTAGTTATGTATCAGAGTCTACAGAGCCTAGCCCTATCTGGACCTCACCCATCACTGTAGCTCGGGACTCGTATAGTGTTGCTTTCCACTACTGGGGGTGCTGGGCGAAAAGGTGAATTCTTTAACTATTTCTCCAGCATTGTATCGTAAATGTAAAGGTACTTACCATGTTCCTATTGATGACTGTCAAAACAGGGTCGTACTAAAATGATATTCTGCTGAGAACTACTGTTTAAATCAGGTATTTTGACAGCCTGTGCGGAATCTCGGTTCACACTGGAATATCATTTTACCACACAGTTTTTATTACAGACATCCAAAGAAAGGTGTACCTTTACATGTGCCATACGACGTTGGATAATAGGTAAAACTAATAAGATAATATTATTCCCCAGGCTAAAATAGGTGGTCACAGATGGGGCTATTGGCCATATTCAGACCGCAGCCATCTTGCCAGCAAGGTGATACCTAGGTGATACTTCATCCAAACAGAAAAGTCCTCTCTAATTATATTAAACAACGTCAAAATCACCAACATTGCAGCTGTAGGGAAAGCTTGAATTATCCTCTTTCTATCTGCAAAGTGTTTGTTTCATAAAAATCCACCGTAGACATGTTATGAGATACTTCCTGTCAAGAAATTCCTTGCATGTGATTTTTTTCCAAGTGTTGGAGTTTGGAAGCGCTCGTTGAATATCACTCAACGGTCAATGCGTACCACCTATTTTGAATTTGCACATAGTGCAGCAGGCAGCAGGAGGTTGCTTTACTGATAACGAGCGCTTCCATACACTGACACTTAGAAAATAATCATCTGCAAGGAATTTCTTGACAGGAAGTAGCTCATAACATGTCTACGGTGGATTTTTATGAAACAAAAACTTTACAGATTGAAAGAGGATAATTCAAGCTTTCCCTACAGCTGCAATGTTGGTGATTTTGACGTTGTTTAATATAATTAGAGAGGACTTTTCCGTTTGGATGAATGGGCTGTCTATGGGAAGTATAACCTAGGTATCACCTTGCTGGCAAGATGGCTGCGGTCTGAATATGGTCAATTGTTGACAAGGATTAACAGGTTGGATTTTTTGCATTGTCGCAAAGCCATGTCTTCACTGTGGTCACTGTCATGGTTACCTCTCTGTGGTTGAGGAGTCTCTCCAGATCAGCGGCCATGTTGTTCTTCATGTGCTGCAGCGCATTCCGTTCTTTCCTCAAGGCACTGGACACAAATACAAAACAAATATTCAAAGCTTCAACCAAAGGTATGCGGGACAGCACTGCAAAAGATACAGGCAGAGGACAGGAAGACAAAGTAAACTAACTAAACTACATATTACATATTTTTAAACATAATGGGCAGTATTATGCGTGTCTTAAGTACCAGGTTTTATTACTTAACTTAAGACCTGGAGGCGTGATCAATGCCATTTGGCTATTCTGAGTGGCCAAACAGCATTGACCACGCCTCCAGGTCTTAAGTTAAGTAATAGGACCTGGTACTTAAGACACGCATAATACTGCCCATAATGTTCAAAACACAAATTGGCAAATGGAGATATCTAAAAATGCACAAGAACTATAATAATGAAATGGGCCGGAAGAACCAAAAACGATTATCACATGGTGCCTCTTACCGACTCATGCAATACCGTATAGTCTAATATACAATATAATGCAAATAAAATAACAATGGGTGCATTGTTATTGCATCATAACAGCAGTACAGACTGTTATGAACATTATTTCATATGTAGTAGTGTTTGTGTGGAGGATGAAAGGGAAACAGAGGGAACGACAAAGCATGATTGAGTGCATGGTGTGTGTGTGTGTGTGTGTGTGTGTGTGTGTGTGTGTGTGCGCTCAATACCAAATGTATATTCTTTAGTTTATTATTGAGCCATTGTATTGCAGTTTGGTTAAGTAAACTTAAGTTCACGTTTCAGTTATAAACTTATGAGGGATGATGATTTCTACAGTAGTGGACCTCTGTATCTTATTATGAATGTACCGAGTATAACTTAAGGCAATGTGGATAGTAACGATTGTCAAAGTCTTGCGTTGTGTGTATGAGTTTGGTCATTTTGTTGTTATTTTTACATTCCAACTTAAAATCATCAATTGTGCTGAATATAAATGATCAATTCAGTGCTCACTGTTTTCTGGTTCCTCAAGAACCTTGCCAAACACGTTTGTCCACAAGTGGATTGATGGAGCTTTGAGCAAACACCCAAAAGCCCATTGAAAGGACGAAGGTGTTCTTTGGGGTGAAAAGAGTCATGAGGGTTGACTTGACGTACTGGGTGGGGTAAAGGTTGTAATGTTTACCTTGTATTTATAAACAAGGCTAGGTTTCAACCAGCATATGAACTATATACTGTATGGGCAATTTGCAAAAATTGTGGACATTTTGTTAGAGGAATAGTCAGAGTGGTAGTGTGTCTATAATGTGAATTGCTGGAAATGAAGTCTCTTGTGAGGGGCATGAAATGATGTCTTTTGTGAGGGGCATGCTCCACGTGGCGAATCCCTGGCCACCCACCAACTTTCTATATTTGTTGTATCCTTGACTGTTGCACTGTTGTTTTGTCCCGGTCTTTGTGTGTGGAATGTTTAATGGACCACAGTGGCTTTTTTGTGTCATCCATTCGGTGTATTTTTGAGCAGGGCTAACCGCTCCAACACCTGACTAGGCAGCTATTAGGCTATTACAATTTAGGCATTTAGCAGACGCTCTTAATCCAGAGCGATTTACATTAAGCAATAACAAAAACAAAAAGCATGGCATACATCAAAAGTAGTTATCATGAAACATGCGTAAGCTAAGAACGTATCAGTGGAGTATCTATGTAAACTATATACTATACTATATTATATATTATACATGTGTACTATAAAGTGATATGCCTACATAAAAATGCAATTCTAGTGCTGTCTACGTAACATGCTATAAGTCTGTTTAAAATACTATCTAAGTGTACATAACGTGCTATATTTAAAATACTATCTAAGTCTACATAAAGTGCTATCTAAGGGGCTAGTGCTACGGGCCATGGTGGAGTCTGAAGAGGTGGGTTTTCAGACTACGGCTATTACATAATCATCATGATAAAAGGCACCGCATCACATAGGTGTGATTCTGGAGGGGCACTATAGCCTTCAAACGCCTGGTTTTGTGTGTGCCGTGACGTCATGTGGCAGTCAGGTTTATGGACTTTTAATGTTTTCTTTATTTATTCCCCCCCGACATCATGTTGGTGCGTGCCCCCAAAAGGCGCCCCTCACTTCACACAAGTGTGATTTTTTTATATTTCTGACACGTCTTAAAAAAATCACACCCGTGTGAACTGAGTGGTGTAAGGTCTCATATAGCCTGTCTGACGTAATGAAATCATGTCTGACGTAATGAAATCACACCCGGGTGAACAGGGTGAACATAGCAACCATGCTCATTTTTTCTGCACAGACTAACAAAGCCAGTTGTAGGAGTGGTTTACGCCACTCAATAATGAAATCACACCCGGGTGAACAGGGTGAACATAGCAACCATGCTCATTTTTTCTGCACTAACAAAGCCAGTTGTAGAAAATACTAGAGGTTCGGGCGCTATGCGGCCCTCACACCTACGTCGACACATCGTCGATCTGACCAATTATGTCCCTATATGGAGATCTGATGTCATCAGTACGTATATGCCCTTGTTTGTTTGCGCCTGATGCCATGACGACAAATTGGTTAGACAACATATTTGGGCGTAGCTGCATTGGGAACTCCTTATAGGGTTATGGCTGAGTCATAGTGAGGAGTGTGATGATGTGGTTCACCCGACCCGCCAGGTCCTCCCATTAGCCCATTTCAATATAGGATGTGGCAATACCATATTCAATCAATCAAACATGGGGCTGTATAGAGCGTTGCAGTCCCGCCCCCTTTCATGACGACGCCAGGCCCAGGAAATGAATCCCAATGCATTTTCCCCATAGACATTTCAAAACGTATTTATTTAAAGACCTTTTAACCGTCGTACGAAGCCAACTCTTGTCGTGACAAATCATGACAACACACAATATTTTGGACCAAACAAATAATTACAAAGAAGAAAAACAACAAAAAAAGGTGTTGTAACCTGCCGTTTTTTTTCTACTTTCTAATTCTTTGTTTGGCCCGAAAAATTGTGTTTGTTGTCATGATTTGTCACGACAAGAGTTGGCTTTGTCCGCGGCGTAAACGTCTTTAAATAAATACTTTCTGAAAAGTCTATGAGGAAAATGAACGGGGATTTATTTTCCGGGTCTCTCGAGGGGGCGGGACTGCAACGCTCTATATTAGGCTTATTAGCTGTGGTGCAGCAGCAGGCTTCGGCACCAAAACTGTGTCTGGCGATTGATTTCAGACCATGCTGTGTTCCCTGTGCATTGAGGTCATCCACAGTGACATTGGTGAATGGCTCAGTGAATGGCTTAAACTAGAGGTCCCATCCGTACAACCTGAACTAGGAAAAATCAGCTTTTTGCTTCGATGCCCCCACCACATGGAACACTTTACAGCAAACGTTGAAAGTTGATACCCCAATATCTTATGGTCAATTTAATAACCTGCTTCTGAACCTCCCTACCTCAATATGTAACTGTTTTTTGAGTGGTGCAAACCACTCCAACAACCAGCTTTGTCTGTATGTTTGTGTACCTGTATAGTATACCTACGTGTCCGTGCAAAGGTGAGCATGGTTATAGTGTGTGACGTCACTGACATAGCTGATCAGACTATATAAGACCTTGCACCACTCAGTTCACACGGGTGTGATTTTATTAACTTATGCTTTGTCTCACTGTCTGTATAATAATGTCTCTATGCCTTACGTGAAGATTTGATTTGTGTTTTATGCCTGCATGTCTTAAATTGTTTTATATACTGTATGTTATCTCGTCAGCATTGAAAATGAGGGAGAACCTCAATGCTCTTTCGAGAATAAAGGTTTCAATCAATCAATTTAAGCATACAGAAGCACTTTAACCCATTTTGGCATGACGTCGAAATTTAAAAAAAAATCTTCTAAATCCTCCAGTTTTCTGAAATAAATATTTTCACGATTTTTCAAAAATAGCAGACCTACAAGCTCGTAGCGCGCCACTCGGTGGCGCGCTATGAGCTTGTAGATATGCTATTTTTCAATAGCTAAATTACAACATAATGTTTAAAACACCAAAAGGGGTTCCCGACAAAAATGGGTTAAATTCAGTTGGATACGCTCAGCAAATGATGAATGCTGGAATGATAATCTATATCTTGAGCCAAAACCCAAGAATTTTACTTTCTTATATCTGTACAACAAGATGTAAACAATAAAAATCTTGAATCTACTACCAAGCCTTCGTACCCTGGGTGGGGGAGTAATAAAAGGACAGAGGGTGGATAAGCCAGAAGGAGTTTATATAACTGCACACGAGTTTGAGCGTTGTCCATGTCAATGGGGAGTTTTCAACGTTTTAGATGATTTCAACTCTTCTCCGTCTCTCCCACTAGCCCCCAGGTGAACGCTTGACAGCAGCAAGCAGCAAGAGGAAACCTGCATGGGGTCTTGGTTCACATATTTGTCAGGGGGAGAGAGTGGAACATTTGGGTAGAAGGATTCTGTCAGTGTAGTGTAGTGTAGGTAGGTGCACGTCATGACACACCCGTGGTATACCGATACTGATACACACACACATGCACGTAAGCGAAGTGAACACTGAACACATGACAACATGCCGGCACACACAGACACACACAATGTACAAGAAGATAGGGGGGAAAGGACTCTACCACAGTTAAAAGTCAAAGCGTGTGAAAATGATCACAATATGATTCATGCAAACTAGTGGGAGGCTAGCAGGAGTCAAAATGATTCCCTACTTGGTTCATTTCGTTTATGCACAGGAAGAAGTGCATGTTTCTTGCATGTTGCGTACCTGGCATCATCCTCCAGTGAGACAATACGCTCCTTCAGGGAGCTGATCTGTGAATCTCTCTGTCGCACTGTCTCAATCAGGTAGCTATAGGGCTGCTGGGTCTGCTGCAGCAGCATGTTGGCTGCTGATAACTGGAGGAAAACACATGAACACACATTAACCCATTTTAGGAAGGAACCCCTGTTGGTGTTTCAAGCATTATGTTATACTTTAGCTATTGAAAAATAGCAGATCTACAAGCTCATATCGCGCCACCGAGTGGCACGCTACGAGCTTGTAGGTCTGCTATTTTTTTTTAATCGTTCAAATGTGGCGCAAATCAGTGAATATATATTTCAGAGCGAACATTTTTAACTCAAATATTTGCTTCTGGGGGAGGTCCCTGGAACTACATATTTTGAGATGGGGGTCCGTGGCCCAATAGAGATAATTCTGGGGGTCCTTGACATGAAAAAGGTTGAGCACCACTGACATAGAAACACAGGTTTTTCAGAAAAATGTTAGGATTTAGAAGCCTTTGTTTTAATCGACCTCAGTCCAAAATGGGTTAACACAATACAACAGCGTGAGGACTGGGCGCAGTGAGAGTGGCACTGATCAAGATCCACATGATGGGATCAATAAAAACGTGTGTAAAATGGAGTGCCAAGTATTCCCAGGCTAAAATAGCGGTTTTGCGTTCTCTTGACGCAATAACACACCTTCACGGCATTTCCAACTGCACAAATTTAGGTATGGATTAATTCCATTTTATTCATCTGGCTGCCTGTACACAGTAAAATCCCCAGTGTTCATTTAACTCGGAGTGTACAAATGTGTCCATAAGTGGGTCCATTTGTTTACGGTTAGTTAAATTAAGAGTTTGATTTTACGGTGTGTACAGTGGGAAAATCAAAGGCAAGCTCTTGTAATCACACCGCGTCGTCTCGGTTTGTTTGTAATGTATAGCTCGAATCAGCTCAGCTGGAACCCTCACATAGGGGCACAATACAACAAAAGCCCAACTTACCTCGTCTCTCACCACCATCTATAGAACACAGCTTTACCACTCAATTGGAACAGTTGATATTGGGATTAAGGGGGAAAGTCTGCTCATAACACCAAAGTTCGCATGTTATCTCTGATGAGTGTGTAATGCTCAGTCCATATTTGTTAAAAACAGTAATTTCAGACAGCTAATGACAGAAGTCTGGAGTTTAATCTTTAACGTCAGTGAGTGACTGCTTTAAACCCTATGCTCCTGACTATGATAGCTAGGAAGCTTCCTTGCAAAAACGAAACCATAGTGTCCAAGTGATCTTGTACTTGGATGTGAGGTTGCTTTAGTTTAGGCACTGAACGACATGTTCCGAAATGTATAGGAAACAAACAATGATATACCGTATATAAAATCTGTGTTACATATTAAACCAATTTACAATGTAGATTATGAATTAGTAGAGGAGGTGGGGTGGGCAGAATCGTTACATGGAGTTAGTCAGGGCACCTGTGTGGGTGGTTGAAGTGGTTAACACCCTAGAGTAGACCTTTGTCTTGTTGAACAGGAAACCTCGGTTTTCCTCACCCTGGCGTTCTCACTTGTCCCTTTCATCCTGTCTGAATCATGTGGCGTTTCAGACAAGTGCCAATCAATCAGTGTGACAGGTGAATGGCTGGCTTATTTAAAATCACAGCTCCGCCTACTATTACAGCTCTCTCTGGGTTGCGCAACGCATTCGCTCATAGTCGTACGCTTAAACACTAGAGTCCCGCCCCTTCTTGGGTGGGTTTCACATTGGAACAAAAGCAGCAAAAACGTGACTGCATTAGACACTAGTCATCTACACCCAAATTAAGTCCTGTGTAATGCGCGCACGCACGCACGCACGCACGCACACGCACACGCACACGCACACGCACACGCACACGCACACGCACACGCACACGCACACACGCACACACACACACACACACACACACACACACACACACACACACACACACACACACACACACACACACACACACACACACACACACACCCTCTGTGATTGTTGCACCTTGGAGCATGATAGTCATACTCCACATCTCTCAATGTGTTTGACAAGTAGTTCTCGGTGCGCAAATGTAAGATTCTTGCAGAGAGTTTGCGGTCCACAAACAAACACCCTTTCCTTTTTCATGTCTTAACCCATTAACACTGGGAAAGCATCTGTGACATTTATTATTCTATTAACACCATGGAGGCCCAGGGCGGAGATCTCCGTCAAGTTCAAGTTCATGGTCAAGTAAGTGCCCAAGGCGGAGATTGATAAATCTTGATAAATCTCCGCCAGCCTAGGAGCGCTTGTTGCCCAATCAAGTGACACGTCATCGAAAATGTTCCCTGTCTGTTTAGCTGACGAAAACGAAAATCTTAAAACGTTCATAACTCCCGATCTAAATCATCCCGTCTAATTCTGAAAACGGCCGGTCCAGTCGCTAGTCGCGATAGATTTATTCTTACCTCCCGTTGTTGTCGATCGACTCTAGAGTGGTGTGGCTATTGTTAGCTGCTACACAGACATTCACAACAACTTCCGGTGCGCCGGTAAAAGTGGTCCGGGCGCTATAAATGATGGGCACATTTTATTAATGGATTAAATAGGTCCGGGCCCTCAAGGTGTTAACCATACTTCATGAACATTTAATATAATACAGTATTTTATTTTTAAAAGCAAACATTTTTAACTCAAATCTTTGCTTCTGGGGGTCCCTGGAACAATATATTTAGAGATGGGGGTCCGTGGCCAAAAACATATACAGTAAGGTTCAGAGCAGCCCAGTGCAGTTCTCTGTGGATGTTAGTTGGACATTAGTCTCACAGTACAGCCAGACCATTAGACAAATATCTGACATCGGGCGCATAGCTATTGAAAAATGGTTAACCTATTTTGATCTGAGATCAGATTCTAAAAATGTCTTCTACGTCCTGACAGTTTTCTGAAAAAGCTATGTTTCTATGTCAGTCGTTCTTCGATTTTTCAAAAATAGCAGACCTACAAGCTCGTAGCGCGCCACTCGGTGGCGCGCTATGAGCTTGTAGATCTGCTATTTTTCAATAGCTAAATTATAACAATGTTTTAAAACACCAAAAGGGGTTCCCGCACAAAATGCGTTAAGGACCGACCCCTAAGACCAAAAAAATTAATGTGTGACAGTCAAATTAATTGACCAACAAACCGACTTCCGTTGAAGTTCAGCCAATCAGAGGCTTAACTGAGCTTTTCTCTGTCAAAACATGGACACGCCGACTTGTTATTCAGATCCAGATTGATGATGCAAGAAGGTGGTCTGACTAAACGAGACTAGTTTCACATGGATATAGAGCGAGGAAACATAAATACATACAGTACAAAAACAGGTTTTCACCCGAGTACTTGCAGTTCACTTTTGCATTCCCTTTCATTTTACGAGCAACTTCATAATAATGGTGACGGCGGGTCACCCCGAATGACATGACTGACATGACACAAGATCCTAGAATCCACGTTTCATCTAATGTTTCATCTCTGCCGTATCTCGCGGGGAGAAAGTAGATTTTGGGTGATCTCATCACCACCCATAACAACAACTCTTTGATTCTGACACGGTGATGTCAGTATTATAGTATAGGTGGGCGGGATAAATCATTATGGCTTTTTAACAAGACGTGCAGGGAATAAATGAGCCATCATTAAGAGGCATACATGCAGTTGTGGGAACACACTCGGGTCTGCTCGGGGGCAGACACGTGCGCGTGTGTGTGTGTGTGTGTGTGTGTGTGTGACTGTGTGTGTGTGTGTGTGTGTGGTGCGTGTGCAGGCTTGCAGTGATTTCGATTAACTAATTTAGGCCCGACCTCAAAATTAAAAAAAAAATCTTCTAAATCCTCCAGTTTTCTGAAATAAATATTTTCACGATTTTTCAAAAATAGCAGACCTACAAGCTCGTAGCGCGCCACTCGGTGGCGCGCTATGAGCTTGTAGATCTGCTACTTTTCAATAGCTAAATTATAACAATGTTTAAAACACCAAAAGGGGTTCCCGCCCAAAATGGGTTAAAAGTGTATCCGCCTGGGCCATGGCTCAGTGGTCCAGGCACCTTGGCTGGTAATCCAGTCTGGCAGTGTGCCGCGGGTTCGACTCCCGATCCCGACGGCCTTCACTGCATGTCTTCCCACCCATCTCTCTCCCCATTTCCTGTCAGCCTACTGTCTGTCCCTCCATAATAAAATAAATAAAAATAAAGGCGAAAGCCAAAAAAAAAAAGAAGAAAAAAAAAAGTGTATCCCACACATGATTATACACACACACACACACACACACAGGCAACCTACCTAGCCACGTATATTTACCTCCTCAGAAATGTTCCCTGTGTGCGTGCTGTGCCTCTCCAGCTCTCTCCTCAGGGACGTGTTCTGCTTTTCCAGCTGCAACACCCTACGGGCCAGGTGAACGCTGCACGACACACACATCCAGTTATGCAAATGTCTGAACATGATCACACAAGTAATTCCCCTTAATTCGTGTTGTTAACAGTTGTGGCTGTCAGGAAATCTAGCGTTTGTCTCCGAATCCATGTCTAGTTTGTTTTTTTTATACCGGTTTCGGTTTCTACGTTAGCTCGCGGCACTGCGGTGAGTTGGCACTTTGGATGGCAAAAGTGACAGAATCCCATGTTTAAAAGTTCCACTACGTAACTTTACAAGCTCATAGCGCGCCACCGAGTGACGCGCTACGAGCTTGTAGGTCTGCTATTTTTGAAAAATCGAAGAATGACTGACATAGAAACATAGCTTTTTCAGAATCTGATCTCAGGTCAAAATGGGTTAACTGCGAGTGTCTCACACCCAAATGTCATAAGGAACCAATAACAAATGTATGTATTTTAACGTTAATAAATGTACCGTTTCTGACAACGTGTTGTTGCGTTCCAATATATCCTTGAGTGCTAGGATCCTGTAGCATATATCTTTCAGGGTTCCTTCAGTTCAGACAAACGCTGTAATGCCTACCAGTAGGCGTCCCGGAAAAAAAAGACTACGGACTATGACTTTAAGGAGAAAACTGTCTGATTTACTTATAACGCTTTTTGGTCATTATTTATAACTTGTGTATATAATAGACTGAAATGCTGGAACACCGACGCACGCACGCACACCCACACCCACCAAGGCCTTAATGCAGGGGTTTTGAAGTTGTGAGGCACAGTCAGGCAAGCAGCGCAAGAGAGTCAAGACCATTGCGACTTTAGTTATTGTTGATATTAATTTGACTAAAACCAGCATAAATACAAATTACAAGGACCACATCATCTTGCTTTCGGTTTCTATTTATACCGTTTTCCTACTGCAAGCTTGGCACTCATTCATCTGTTATGGCATGCATGCATGTTTGAACTTAAACTTGGCAACGGTACAAACGTTTACTTCAATTATCAGTAGAAAGTGGCACATTGTCTGTACATGATGAGGAAGAGACCTAGGTGGGCCTGGGCCATGGCTCAGTGGTCCAGGCACCTTGGCTGGTAATCCAGTCTGGCAGTGTGCCGCGGGTTCGACTCCCGATCCCGACGGCATTTACTGCATGTCTTCCCCCCATCTCTCTCCCCATTTCCTGTCATTCTACTGTCTGTCCCTCCATAAAAATATAAAATAAAGGCGAAAGCCACAAAAAAAAAAAAACATAAAAAAAAAAAAAAAGAGACATTGGTGGACCTAACCGGCCCCTGTCGCAAATTGGCTGGCACAGATAAGACCCTTTTTCAGTCTAGAATGCACTGTACCTCTGTTTGAGTCTCCTCTTGGCCGTTGTGGGAACGTTGGCCCCATACCCATATGAAAACAGGACTCTCTCTGCCTCCTCCTCGTTTTCAACTTGCAACACACAAACAACAAAAAATCAAATGGCTATATTATATCATATGACAAGAATGCAGCAGCAGCACAGCAACATTGTGCTTAGTATTAACATGTCATGCTCTGTATCGGCCTCTTGCCTACATCCTGAGCAACACCTAAAACCATGTCCGTCTGCTTAACATATCCTACGGATACTGTATTCAATTCCAGTCCACATTATTTGGCTTTCCACTATCAGCAATTCATTTATTTGTGGAAGCCGTTTGACGTTTGTACACACTGTTATGAGGGGCTGGCGTGCTTTAATTATGTGTACCACCGACCGCCATAGTCAAATGATACATGCCAGTACAGAGCGACCGTTCACCAACTCTGCGTGTTGTGTTTATGTGTCATGTAGTAACATGGTGGTTAGGGATGGGTTCGATTAATCGATAATCGTTAATAGGACCTGAAATCGATTATTAAAATTAATAATCGATTTATTTTTAATGAAAATCTGTTGTAAAGGCAATATTGTCATCCAAACAGGACAGGGCTATAGTATAGGCCTACCAAAGTGTGCCTGGGATGTGTCTGTGTAGCTGCATGAAGATACAGGTTTGGAAGATTTAGCAGGTGTTGGGAATTTACCTATGGTGATCAATTGGCTCAACACTGGTCCAGGGACCACCAGTGGTCCTCATTCAAAAGATGGATTTAGTAACCAAATGGACCTTTATTAACTCTCAAGAGTTAAAATGATTGTTAATCATCTACATCAGGGGTTCCCAAACCTTTTTGACTTAGGTACCCCTTGGGGGGAAGAATTTTTGTATTTGTAGGGTTCATAAATAAAATAATCTTAAAAAAATAAAAAATAAATAAAAAATAAGTCCCCCCCCCCCCCCCCAAACGATTAATCGATTAATCGTTAATATTGAATTATACAAATCGATTTTCATTTTGGACACATTTACACATCCCTAATTGTGGTACTCACTCTCGGCAGCCTGCATGGTGACTTGGTCGAGCTCTTGCTCCAGTTTCTCGTAGGTCTCCAGGCGAGCCGCTCGCTCGGCGTTGAGCGCCCCGAGCTCCGTCAGACGCTTCTCGGATGACGTCTGCAGACCGTAGAACTCCTGGGTCAGAACCTGAGTGGCGACAACGGAAAGGAGAGGGGATGGAGGCGATAGAGAGGAGGAATGAGTGGCAGAGATCGTCCAGGTCGGTTGCAGCACAATCGTAGATGTCATAGACTAATAATTGACCATTACAACTGGCCTCACTTCTTTGTTTTCCTCAAAAGAAAAGTGGGACGTCCGCTGTGACAGTAACCATGTACAAAAATATGTATTTATTATTATCTTTGAATACTTATTTATGACTTAAACTCCAATACATTGCAAAGACAGATATTAATTGCGACCACAGGTCGCATTTACTATGGAATCTTGCATTTCCAGTCAGTGTGTTGGTTGGTTGGTCACCCCAGGCAAGGCCCCCTATATGGTGCCCAGGTCATCGTGACATCACGTGACACCAGCCCCCATATATGGTGCATGTGTGTCATCAGGGAGATCCCTGATGTCATCAATATTGGCCAGCAACTCTACATCTGACCTCAAACCCTTAGATCTCCATACTGTATATGGATATATGTCAGAACCTCCATCTATTCCATATGTTGATCCTTCCCCATCCATCCTTCCTCTTCGATGACTCCCTTTTGACTTATACCTGTCCATTCAAACTCTAGACGGGCCTGCCCCAAAGTTATTAGTGCAGCCGCGCCCGGCAGCAGGCGAAAACTAGAGTTCTCAACAGGCCCACCTGTCCATTCAAACTCTAGATGGGCCTGCAGCTGCACCTGTTGAAAACTAGAGTTCTCAACAGGCCCGGCCCTACCTGGGCCCTCATCAAACCCTGTACATTCAAGAGAATGTCCCAGCTACCACCCTTAGATCTCCATATACTGTATGGAGCTGACCTGTTCCATATGTTCACATTGCATATGTTGATCTGACCTCATCAAACCCTGTACACTCAAGACATGCTCCTTATATGGCCAGTACATACAGTAATTCATACCATGTTGATCTGACCCCCCATGCCAAAGCTCGCCCAGCAGTCTCCCGTCAACGAGGCGGATGCGTGCAGCCGTGCACGCAACCTCGCCCTAATCTCGCCCTCAGACGTCTGGTCATTTTAAAAATAATTTTTGAGAGGTGCAACCACTCCAAGGAACAGCAATGTCCGTGTTCACCGGCTATGTGACTCGTGTTCACCTATGTGACTCGTGTTAATGTGTGTGACTCATGTGTGACTCATGAGTACCAGAAACAGAGAGAGAGAGATAGTGTTGCACTGTTGCCTGCTAGAGAGAGAGAGAGAGAGAGAGAGAGGGGGGGGGGGGGGGGGGGGGTGTAAGGGGGGGAGTTGCACCACTCAGTTCACACGGGTGTGATTTTTAAACACAGATTTGTTTTTGGGGCTTGTATGCCTTATATAGGACAGTAGACTGACAGGAAATGGGGAGAGAGATTGGGAATGACACGCAGCAAAGGTCGTCGGGATTGGGATTTGAACCCACGACATGCCATCAGGCATTTGCAGCCTAGGTGCCCAGACCGCTACGACAGCGGACCGGGTCACGCTTATATGTTTTTATACATAGTACTTGTGTACTTAATTCAAGTAAATATAGGTCCAGACCAGGACTATCTATATTTTGACTAAAGTACAGGAGTTGAGTATACGTACATTGTCCACTACAGAGGGAGACACGCAATAAAAAGAGAGAACATCCTACTCCTTATCTACCTCCAGCTTCTTCTGTTGTTTCTCACATTCCACCTGGCACTGGGCCAGAGTCTTGGCTGTCTCGTCCTGGAGCATGTGAGCGCGCTCCGCCTCAAAGGAGTGGAGCTTGACCTGGTTGGACATCTCTGAAACCTTGCCGTCTGTACCCAGCTGGACCTGGCGGAACCTGGAGGAACACACACAGTGGATATCGTTTACGTAACCTGTTCTCCAAACAGTGGGTCGGAACCCATCTGAGGGTCACGGACACATTTGTATGGGTCCCTTTATTTTTCAGTTTGCTACATTGTTTTTAATCATTATTATTTCAAGATATTTTCAAAAAACATTCCCCAAAAAATGATATTTTCCAGTAATTTCACGAAGAAATGAAAGAATAATCAAAGAAAGTCCATCAATTAGAAAACAACGTTTAAAAAGTATTGAAAATAGCCGATCTACAAGCTCGGCACGACACGAAGGGATGCGTTGTGAGCTTGTAGATCTGCTATTTTCACTAGTTTGGTCTAATTTATCATTTGGGTCTTCAAGTTTGGGAACCATTTACTTACATGATATAAAAAATAAGACATGCACTGAGGTGTTATAAATTATAATACTGTAGTACACCAATGCAGTTTATCTACAAACTCCCAGCACTGTTAGGGCAAACCATCTAATCCACCTTTAATGGTTACTGGGTTTTCATCTACCGTATATTTTTTGTGCCCTCATATAGTATGCATCTGTATTACATTGTTGTTTGATTTTTTTGTTTTTTCTTTGTGTACATTATCTTACTCAGATTTTCTTTGGATAATAATTTTATTACATGTTTGTTTATTTGTATCTGTTAAACTCAAATAAAGTGTTGATCATAAAAAAAAGGAAAGTATCTCAAATGTTCATGATCTTCTAATCGAATACAACAAAGCAACAAATATAAAATTGATTTGATTCAAATTTGGATTCCGGCGAGCCGCCCCGCGTCCGAAATGGTTGAGAAATGACAGAGTTACCGTGTGGGGGTCCCCAGGGGATCCCTCTACTGTACTGTACTGTCACTGTACTGTATTGTAACACCCCAAATCATCATATATACAGTTAATGTGTGTATGTGTGTGTGTGTGTGTTAGGCTGCGCAACAGTGACACTTGGTTGTGAAAACCAACCAAACGCTATTTCGTGCTCGGACAGACCCAGCCAGGGACACCGCCAGGGACCCACTGACAAACATAGCTGTCTATAGGAGTGGTTGCACCACTCAAAAATAGCAGATGTACAAGCTCACAGCAAGCTTGTATATGTGATATATATATATATATATATATATATATATATATATATATATATATATATATATATATATATATATATATATATATATATATATATATATATTTCAATATTTTTGAAAAACCTTTAAATAAAAGTGCTAATTCAGAAGGCATTTGTAGAATTGCGGCGACATTGTACATATCTCGCCCCACTATGTCGGTTATTCCATGTATGAGAAGGTGTAATATAATCATCTACATTTAGCACAAATACAGTCATTAGGTATGATCTTCACAATATTTTTCCCTTCAAGATAATGAAGCATTCGTTATGATTAACCCATTTTGACCGTAGGACGTGTGGAAACGTCATAACTAATCCAACCGACGGACAGATGGATATACTAAGCTCTTCATTTCTGACTTCAACATGCCTCTCGTTCAAAATATGAACGCGAGGGATTATTCAGCGACTTTATCGAAATGATAGCGAGGTAAGCAAGCAAAGATATTTTGGTTTTTGTCCGGAACGGAAGGGGGACGCTTACAGAGTAAAATCGGCCATATCTGCGCGGCACCCCGAGCTGTTATTTTGAAAGAAATCCCGGCGCTGATTGTGTCAAACTCATTTTTCAAAAATAGCAGACCTACAAGCTTGTAGATCTGCTATTTTTCAATAGCTAAAGCATAACATAATGCTAACACCAAAAGGGGGGAACCCCTTTTAATGTGCCTGGTCTGGAACCACGAATAGTTGTGGTTTGGCGACTTCTGCAATGGCATCAAACAATTCAAATCCAAGTTAGCACAGTCACCAAGCCGGAAGAAATTTGTATCCAAAACTGTCTCTCTCTCTCATGGCACTCCTGGTGGCGTTTGATCTTTAATGGCAGTTGCTGGCAGCTAAAGAAAGGGTTGGAAGCCTTCCTTTCCACCCACACATTGGGACTGTTAAGAGTTTAATAATTCAGAGAGAGAGTGAGAGAAGATAGACTGATGGAGAAATAGAGAAGGGCACAGAAAGAAATCTAGTTTGCCGTTTCAGTTGTCAGAACTTGTCACAGCAGTGTATTGGGCACAGCTTTTTACCACATGCTTGTACGCACATGCATGCACACACACACACACACACACACACACACACACACACACACACACATTAGGTCACAGAGGCAGTTGGATAATATTAATAACTTTCTATTACATCTGACCCTGAGGGATTTCATCATCCGCGTGGCGTGGTTGCAGGCCCGAGCAACGCACTTAATATGACAGACATTTCATGCTCGAATGTGAAGCCTCCGTCGATAGTGACTGCATTCTGGATGTCGAAACGCGATGTAAAAAGGAATACCTCCACAGCCACGTCCCCTAAACCCCCTAGGGGGTGTGGGGTATTAGACCAATAATACTGACTTGACTTGAATATTTACGGCTGTCTATGGGGCCGCCCCTGAGGGGGAAAAGCTCTCCGAGGCCGCCTACATTTTTACGGCCCACTTGGTCTTGAATGTGAAGGTGGAAAATGGTACGATATTGTTAAATATTTTAAGTGTTTCTATGACAAGGCAAATAGCATACTTGCTGACAGTCCCAATGGGGGAAACGCCAGATTCTAGTTGACCCTGCCTCTGCGCTAGAAAGCCTCGTTGACGCCATTTCAAGCGTGTCCACTTCATTCTTTGGCCCAAAAATAGAGGCATGCGTGGGGTTTGGGGTTAAGGGCTTGTGGCTAGCATCTGTCGTTGCTGGCCTGGGATACAGCGTGGAGTGTGAATGTGATCGCAGCGAGAGAGAGAGAGAGAGAGAGAGAGAGAGAGAGAGAGAGAGAGAGGAGGGGGACATGGAATGGCTAACAGCTGGTGGCTTGGACCTAGAAGAATGAGTGGCATGACAAGTTACTAGTTGTAACCCAGTGACAGGGACAACACCACTGCCACTACTGCTACTGGTGTATGCGTGTGCGTGTGTGTGCGCGCGTGCGTGTGTGTGTGGGGGGATTTCGCAACACTGCATTTTTTTTCCAAAAGGAAACTCTAAATGCAACCCCCTTCAACTCTGTGATGCAGTTAGTTTAGAAAATAAAACAAAAATGCCTCCGATATGTAAATTGGAACCACCACAACCATATAGTAACCATATTTAATTCCTGACAATAAGGCTGTCAGAATGAGCCAGCCAGTAGTTGCCGGTGACCTTTGACTTCTCAGTCACCTCCTGACCTCACTGTTACAGTGTTACATGTGATCTCTTGTAAGGAGAGGGAAAACCACAACCACCTTTAGTAGCTCCACAGTCCACACCCACAACACAGGCTAATGACAGGCTTTCACTTACTCTCACACAAGCGCGTGCACACACACGAACACACACACACACGGTAGTCAAATTGTCAAAATGATTTAACGTTACCTCATACAATTTGTCGCTACTGGTTACAGCCCCCAATAGATGTCAGATGTTTATCTGAGTGGCATTCCACTCATAATTCCCTTTGTGTAAAAATGCAACTGGAAGAATTCCATAGCTCATGAAGAAAATATTAAGTCTAAAGAAACAATATTATATAACAGGCATGAAGGAAGCATGAGTTAAAGTCCGTTGCTCTCCCCATGTCCCCCATATATGGGGACTAGGTTGGCGGAGGGTGTGTAGAACCCAGGATCACATTAGATAATTGACACAGGGGTGAAAAATGGGTTACAAAATCGTGGGATAAAATTATTAAAATAAATAAATAAAGAAACAATATTAACCAGATATATGACCATTATTTAAAAAGCCAATTCCAAATAAATCAATTGATTCATGTACCTATGGGCTTATACTGTATATCCGCTTTGTGCAGGTAACAAGATTTGAGTTCAATAAAAAGGCAGTGGCATTTAATGCATTTTGACCTGAGATCAGATTCTAAAAATGTCTTCTACATCCTGACAGTTTTCTGAAAAAGCTATGTTTCTATGTCAGTCATGTCGATTTTTCAAAAATAGCAGACCTACAAGCTCGTAGCGCGCCACTCGGTGGCGCGCTATGAGCTTGTAGATCTGCTATTTTTCAATAGCTAAAGCATAACATAATGCTAACACCAAAAGGGGTTCCCGCCCAAAATGGTTTAAGGATGCCTATATTTATCATACCTCAGTTCTTCTTCATCCATGCGTGGTAGCAAACTAACACGCCCTACTTTACCAATTTCCTTCTGAGCGTGAGCAATAAATTCAACCATTGACAGGTTTAAAGCAACAACTGACTGAAGTTCCTTGACAGTTGATGTTGCTTCTGACAATACTTTCCCCCCTCTTCCCCCTCACTGTATATGTTTCTTTTCCCTTTTTACCTCTATGATGAATTCCTGTTCTGTTCTTTGACTATATAGAAGTGTCTATTTGTACGTCTCTAAATGTTTTGATGAATTGAACATGGTGGACCCTCTTGTAAACAAGTGTAATGCTTAATTGGGTCTCACACTTAACAGTATTTGTATTGAGTTTGTGCTTGAAATGTACTGTAATTCTGCAAACTGTTAATAAATATTTCAATCAATCAATCAATCAATCAATGCTGAAGTGACCTCAGCACACAGCATCTGAAGACTCCTCAGTGAAAGTGGACTGCAGCAACTAGGCTACACAACCTTTTAAAATAGTTCAACTAGCTAGCCGATCTACATAGACACATTGTGAGCTTGTAGATGGGCTATTTGAACTATTTAAAAATGTCTTTCAAAATACAAAAAAAAATCACCCCTGTGTGAAGTGAGTGGTGCAACTCCGTATGTGGGAAGTTCCAGGCCCACAGGAACACGCCCAGGGTGCCGGCCCAGTTCCGGCGAGCCGCCCCGCGTCCGAAACGGTCCAGAAATGACAGAGTTACCGTGTGGGGGGTCCCCAGGGGGTCCCTCTACTGTACTGTCACTGTACTGTACTGTCACACCCGAAATCATCATACAGTTAATATGGGTGTGTATGTTAGGCTGCGCAACAGTGACACTTGGTGGTGAAAACCAACCAAATGCTATTTTCGTGCTCAGACACAGCCAGCCAGCCAGGGACACAGGCAGCCAGCCAGCCAGCCAGGAACACACATAGCTGTCTATAGGAGTGGTTGTACCACTCAAAAATGGCAAATTAGTTTAGGGATAAGGGGGTGAGGGATGTCCTAATTGTGCGATGTGCGAAACAGTGTGGAAGTAGATCTCACCCCCCCCCCCCCCCCCCACAACCATGCCGTTTTCAAAACAATAAACACAATGTGTAAAATTATGTTTAGTCATTGGATGCTTCTGAACACTTGAAATGCTCTAATGCTAAAACAATAACTGCACAACATGCTTCCAGTAGAAGACATCCTGACTTATATGTCAGCAAGATAGGGCCCTATGGGCAGTATTATGCATGTCTTAAGTACCAGGTCTTATGACTTAACTTAAGACCTGGAGGCGTGGTCAATGCTGTTTGGCCACTCAGAATAGCCAAATGGCATTGATCACGCCTCCAGGTCTTAAGTTAAGTAATAAGACCTGGTACTTAAGACACGCATACTACTGCCCTTAGTGTTTAAATACCGTAGCTGTGCATTTGGCTTGGCCGGAGGTTCCAATAAACTGGAACCTGGCTGTGTTCGTGGGATGGATAGGGAGGGGCATGCTTGTCACTGTAAGAGCGTGTTGAACCGTGCACATAATTTGGCAGAATCAGCGTTGTTTGAATCGATGGTATACCCACTTCCCAGGGCTACTTAGTGTACTACAAAGTTTAACACTATTCTATTTGATCAAATCTTTGTGGGTATGGTGTGAAATACAGTAGGACTACTCACTGTTCCAGTAGCTGGTCATATCTGCCCTGGGTGTCTCTCTCTGCAGCTATCGCTCTGTCCTTCTCCAACACTGCGTTGTCTCTGGCCTCGCGCAGGTTCCTATTTCAAAACACACACATCCATCAACATATGCCCCCTGGCCCAACCAGCTTTCTGTACAGTACAATTCTGCTTCTACATTCTTTGTGTTAATAGGAACGTTTGAGCGGCTGGATACCTGTTCTCCCTCTCATACATCTCCCGGGAGGCTCTCTGCAGGGTGTCTATCTCCTGACCGGTCTTCACTCTGATGTTGTCCAGTTCATCTCGTAGCTTGGCCTCATACCCAGTCTTATAGTGGTCTCTGGGGAACGCAAGGCATGTAGTAATGACATGTGTAGTAATGACAAGGGGCAGTTGAAGAGTGGCGACATGAGGGTTGGCGCAATGCAAACTTGTACAGCTAATGGCCAACAACACGCACTGCCAACGTGAGTCTCATCTATCCTCATGGAATAAAGCAAAAATAAAATCTCACAACTAAAACATTTTGATTAGCAATGTCTGATTTGCGAAACAGTGTGAAAGTAGACCCCCCCCCCCCCATCCAATGTTAGTCATTGGATGCTTCTGAACACAAATTTCTAGTTTGACCACTTAAAATAATAACTGCACAACATGCTTCCAGTAGAACAGTGGTTCCCAAAGTGGGGTCCGGGGACCCCCAGGGGTCCTTGAGTGAGTTCCAGGGGGGACCCAGCTAAATGATAATTTGTAACCAAATGGACCCTTATGGGTCTGTAACTCAGAGAGCGTACAAATGGAACCAAATGGACCCGTTTTGGTTCCATTTGGTTCCATTTGTATGCTCTCAGAGTTAAATTAGCATTGATTTTACAATATAAATTGGGGGTGCTAAATTGGGGGTGCTATTAAATGGGGGTCCGTAGACTAATGCATGTCAAACTGGGGGTCCTTGAAATTAAACGGGTTGAAAATCACTGCTAGAGACATAAAATTCTTATTTTATTGGGTTCCCTGGCATATCTCTTCAAATGGGGGTCCGCGGGATAATTAGTGTCAATTTGAGAGTCCTTGACATGAAAAGGTTTGGGAACCAGTGCAGTAGAAGACATGCTGATTTATATGTAATCCAAATGACTGAAATCAGTCGTGACGACTGAGAACTTTAATCCAGGTATCCTCCTTTCCCTACATCAACCAGGCCAACATTCCAGAGACTCTGGACTTATCCTCTTGGCTCCCAACCTGTGGAATGACCTCCCCTCATCAGTCAGGACTGCAGTCACCCCAGATCTTCCATGGCAGTCTAAAAACCGCACCTCTTCAGACTCCACCTCAATTCCTACCTACAGTGCCTTACCTCCTCAGCCTTAGCCAGGGCATCCTTCTATCACCCCTACCATCCCTCTTACTTTACTTACTTACTGCCCATTATGCTGGCTGGCACTTGTAGGGCAGCAACAGGATCTCCACTGCTGTCTGTTCCCCTCTGTGTTATAAATATTCATTATATTTCCATCTTTTCTTCCTGCTCATTGCCCATCTAGTGCTAGACATGTCATTTAGGAAGATGTTGTTGTATGTTGATTATGTGGCATATTCCTTGTTCTCCAATTAAAATTTCCTTTTTGGGCATTTCGTACGAAATTGTGTGTGTGTGTGTGTGTGTGTGTGTGTGTGTGTGCGTGCGCTTGTGTGTGAGTAAGTGAAAGCCTGTCATTAGCCTGTGTTGTGGGTGTGGACTGTGGAGCTACTAAAGGTGGTTGTGGTTTTCCCTCTCCTTACAAGAGATCACATGTAACACTGTAACAGTGAGGTCAGAAGGTGACTGATACGAATATATATATATATATATAATGCAACAATATTCAAACATAGCAAAAGTGGCAGATCTACAAACTCACAACACTAACATGTTGTAAGCTTAGCTTGTAGATTGGCTATTTCCGCTAAATTATTTTCCTTTTTTTGTGTCACCATTTTGCAATAATCTTTGGTTATTTAGGGGTCTGTGGTATGGAAAGGTTTTACTGGACTTGAGTCCAACAGCAAATGCCTCACCTGGAAGCCACATATTTCTCATAGGCGTCCTCTCGTGCCTTCTTGGCATCTTCAAGCTGAACCTGAAGAGAAAGACAAAGCCTTAATCAGGGTCTTCCTGAGAAATCGAGGCCTGAAGGCTAAATTTGACACTTGACACTTGTCACTCAACAAAGTGATGCATCATCTACAGTCGAAGTGTAAGATAGAGGCCCGAAGGCACGTTTATTCTGATGTATTATCCGCAGTCAAAGTGAAAGAGGTGTTCCAACATAATGTTAATTTGCCTTTAGGAGCAGGTTAGGCCTTCATACTATCTCACAGACCTGTAGTCTCTCATGGCGGTCTTCTTCATGTGCACAGCGGATGCTAAGTTCCATGTTCTGTCTGTGGAGGTAGTCCTTGTCCTTTTGCAGTAGAGTCACTGACTGCTGCAATGTCGCCACCTGCAGGAGGTACAGTAGAAATACACAGCGGATCAATCCTCAGTTGCTCAATTGCTCAAAAGGTAGGAGTCAAGAGACATACATCAAGAAGTCATTATTTCATTATCATAGATTATTTTATTATTACATTTGCTCAATTCGGTGTAAAAACAAAATACTGCACACTCACAAAAAATGTATTACATTTGTGAGTGAGTACATAAGTTTAAGACGACATCTGAAGTTGAATGCTGTTTGACGCTAGAAGACATTTGTGAGTTATGTGTGAGCTATAAAACAAAAACCATTAACATGACATGTGCCCATTGGGTAGCATCTTTCCAAATTCCTGCTGCTTGCTTCGACTGTCTATAGAGCGTCGCAGTCCCGCCCCCTTTCATGACGACGCCAGGCCCAGGAAATGAATCCCAATGCATTGTTCCCATAGACATTTCAAAAAGTATTTATTTAAAGACCTTTTAAGCGTCGTACGAAGCCAACTCGAGTCGTGACAAATCATGACAACAAACACAATATTTTGGACCAAACAAATAATTACAAAGAAGAAAAACAAAAAAAAAAAGTGTTGTAACCTGCCGTTTTTTTCTACTTTCTAATTCTTTGTTTGGCCCAAAACATTGTGTTTATTGTCATGATTTTGTCACGACAAGAGTTGGCTTTGTCCGCGGCGTAAACGTCTTTAAATAAATACTTTCTGAAAAGTCTATGAGGAAAATGAACGGGGATTTATTTTCCGGGTCTCTCGAGGGGGCGGGACTGCGACGCTCTATAGAACAGACTATAGAACAGACAGTAAAGAATTGCTCTTAGGTGTTATATCATCTTTTAGCAGAGTGTTTTAGTAGGGCTAAAATGCATGCATCTATGGAATGCACTTCCCATTGCAATCAGAACTGCAGACTCACTCCCAAACTTCCGCCGCAGTCTGAAAACCCACCTCTTCAGACTCCATCTTAGCCCATAGCACTTGCCGTAGTACTTGACCTAACCTCGACCTCCTACAGGCGTATGCATAGGCTCAACTTATGTAACTTAAATAGCACTTTATGTAGACATAGCACTCTATAGTATATATACACATATAGTTTCATGACGGTTCTTAAGCTTACGTATGATTCATGATGACTATTTCTTTATGTATTTGATGTATTACCATGTATTTTGTTCTTGCTTACTGTAAATCTCTCTGGATTAAGAGCGTCCGCTAAATGCCTAAATTGTAATTGTAAATTGTAGGGCTTGGGCAGTCCTGTGACCTCCTGAGGACATTCATTATATACTTATATCTCAATGCTTAACTAAGTCCACATGAAAACTAAGGACAGCAGGCAAGGCTGGTGAATTTGAAGGAAGTCAGGGACTATGTTCTTGTAGAAATGGTTTATAAAATACATAATAAACTGTGTGTGTGTGTGTGTGTGTGTGTGTGTGTGTGTGTGTGTGTGTTGTGTGTTTGTGTGCGCGTGTTACCTCCTTGCTGAGGTTGTCTTTCTCCCTGGCTTGGGCAGTGTGAGCTAGGTCCAACGTCTCCAGTCTTCTCCTCAGCTCCTTGGCCTCTGCCTCAAAGCTGTCCCGCTCGCTGTCACCACAAGACACAGCACACGGAGAACAAAGTCAGTCTGACAAAACACACTGCTCACCGTTACACAAACAGTCACAGCACACACTGCACAGAGAACCTAAGACCACGATTGCAAAATACCATAATAAATAAATAAAGTATACACTTATTTCTCTCTCTGTCTCTCACATACACACACACACACACACATTATACATACCGTTTGAGGTTAGGATAGTTGTCACGTCTGTAATCTCCCTCGTGGATCAGTTGTTTAGTATCAGCCAGTTCCAGGGTCAGTCTCTGGCTCCTCAACTCCAACTCTGTACGCAGCCGCCGCTCCTCCTCGTAGCTCTGCTCGCAAGCGTACACATGAGCACACACACACAATGTCACATCACTGAAGGTGTGTGTGTGTGCGTGTGCATGCATGCGTGTAATCCCGTATATCCTACCTCCATCAGGGCCTTCATCTGGGTTCTGTGTGTGTCCAGCTCTTCAGTCAAGGTCCCCCTCTTCACATGCAGCTCCGATAGCTGGGCCCGTAATGGAGTCACCACCTCATAGAACCTCATCTGACCCCACAAACACAAAGAATACAGTCAGTCAACTCGTCAACAGGCACATGTTCAAATCCGCTTTGTTGCTCCTCTTTTTCATACCGTCTTTTTGCTCAAAGGAACGCTTTGCTTTTTTTCTCCAATGCTTTTATTAGTTATATGGGTGCCGCCGTCTATAACATCCACAATACTTCCCCATGTTCTCATTAACGAGCTGGAGGCAGCCTAGCTTACTACTGCGGTCACGTGACATGAGTACAGGGAGAGATTTTGTTAGTCAGCGATGAATGTTTTAATACTATACATCAATCAGCTCGCCCCATTTTAACACCACCCCCTAAACCTCTGAGAGAGAGAAGTAATACAATACTTTTGAATGAAAACTCTGTCTCCGCTTAAGGCTGATGCATGCAATATACAGCTCAATATCTTCAACAGTGAGCCTATCGTGTGGCTGGGCCTCATTATAGCCATGCCCAAATTAAATTGCCCATGATGTCATAGTTAATAGTTATCATCTTACAGCCAGTCTTACAGCTACCCGACATGATGTTGGAAGCAGTGTACAGGACAGTGATGACATGAGACTTGCGGTTGATTCCTTGGGTTGCCCAAGTGGTTATATGTGTGGGCTGGCATGCAAATCCACATTCAACAGTGCTCATAAAGCACAAGGGAAGCGCAAACATTGTTAGTATAACACTAGGCATTTTCAAGGAATATATGATCATTGCTGTCGGGAGGCAACCTCATAACTCCATTTTTGAGGTTTTTTGGCATAAATCAGTGCTATTGAGCACCCTATAAGTCTGTGTCGTTTCGAAAATATTGAACCAATGGAAAGTAGTAAAACGTGCTTTGGACAAAACATCTTAACTCCATTGGACCCTCAAAATGTCTGCTAAAGCAACTAACTCCACCACCTCTCCCCCTCGCATGGAAGTAATTGACAATATATAAAGTTACAACACCAACTTTGAAAATATTTTAAAAATATATGGTTTTCTTAATTTCCTGAAAAATGTATATTTTTCATTTCCTGACAAATGAACATTTTGGAGTTATGAGGTTTCCTCCCGACAGCAGAGATATTCAGAATTCAAGCTTGAAAACAAATTCCAATCCAATATTTCCCAGAGTGAGACTGTACATGTCCGGTATTATTATTTCTATGACAGTTTCTACTCCGACAAAACGGCTCATTATCTCTCCTTGTTTTTCCCCTTCAATAGAGACTTTAAGCAATGACGGATACGGCAGTCGGCTAAGGCAACCGGAAATGGATCAGTGCTCGATACATAAACCTGCTCTCCGTCGCAGCCCTTTCTACTACGGGAGAACCTACACTTACACGTAGTGTCTACAACGCCATGTCATAATCATATTTATTGAAATTATAGCTGTCATACATTTACACCGATTGCTCCATCACCTCTCTTATGCTGTGTAATGTGTTGGCATGCTCTGAATGAAGAAATAACACTAATAGCATATGTCATATTAACCATGTTTATTAAAACGGTTTTAGAATAACAGATTGCTCCAGCACCTTCCTCTTTCCACTGCTGATCATGTCAACGCATGTACGAATTAAGCAATATCGGCAAGTTAGCTGACGTGCGACGGGGTGTTTTAAAAATAATAATGTGTTTATGTTTGACACATGCATGGACGCGTCACCATGGCAACCAATGTCACCGTCACCGGAGGCTGTTTGCTTAACGATTTTGACAGCTACGACTCGTTGCTTAATTAAAGTCCCTATCGTCTTCTCCTAGGCTTCCATGCTTACCGCTACGTATTCTGTGATGTAGAGTTTATCTTCCGACAGGTCACAGAGCTCCTGGTACTTCTCCTGGGAGATGTCCAGGTCTCTAAGGGACCGCTAGGCTTCCATGCTTACCGCTACGTATTCTGTGATGTAGAGTTTATCTTCCGACAGGTCACAGAGCTCCTGGTACTTCTCCTGGGAGATGTCCAGGTCTCTGAGGGACCGCCTCACCTCCCCGGCCTTCTCTCGCAGCTGCAGGTTGGCCTCTTCCAGCTGCTGCTGTCTCAACAGGATGGTCTCCATCTCCTGCTTACGAAGGGCCTGCTGCTTCCTGAAAGAGTGTCTTATATTTAAAGCAGGGCCTGAGGAAGGTCCCTAGTGACCGAAACGTTGCTTCATTAAATAAGACAATACTCTTGTGCCGAGCAGATACACAGTGTGCGGGTGTACCTTATTGCTTTCATTGATGTCCACTGGCCTACGCACCTGTGCGCATACGCCTGATTGCTAGGTGTGCGATAGTTTTCTCCTACAATAGCTACATTATAACATACCACCAAAAGGGGTTCCCGCCCAAAATGGGTTAATTACACTTTAGGCATGTGGCTCTTATCGTACACAGTAAGATCATCGGTGGAAATGCAACTCTGTGAGCCACAAATGATTATGTATTAGGTCATACATCGACGAGTATGACTGTGTTGAATGCATACTTTGTACTGTAAAAGTTAGCAATAGCCGTTTTAATGCTATAGATAGACTCATGGTAGAATTTCCCAATGGGGCATAAATAAATACAATTAATTTAGTATTCCGAATAATAAAAATCACACTTGTGTGAAGTGAGGGGCACTCTTAACATCATACATCATCACCTTCCCTGCTTAGCCAATCAAATCATCACATTCCGTGGTACACACAGACACACAAAGCTGGGCATAGGAGGGGCAGAGTGTAGAGTAGGAGAGCCATGCGTTAGGATGGCTGGCGCCAATAATAAATCACAGATGCGATAGATCTCATCAGTGGATTTGTGTTGCTAGGGAACAGCTTGGGTCCAAGTCCATTTCCAATGTTTATATTGTCAACTGTGAAAAGGTCTAGTGTTTATCGCTAACCTACCGAATGTATCCATTTTCCTGTGTAGCTCAGTGGCCTCAGTGTCTGCCCTGATATTGGAAGGTCAGTGTTCGATTCCCCGGCCAGGTCATACCAAAGACTATAAAAGAAAATGGGACCCGATTCCGCACTCAGCATCAAGGGTTGGATTGAGGGTAAGTCCCTGTGACATACTAGCGTCATGTCTAGGCTGTGACAGTGTACTTGTACATCATGGCTGGGGGAACGTACTTAACCCATTTTGGCCTGAGATCAGATTCTAAAAATGTCTTCTACATCCTGACAGTTTTCTGAAAAAGCTATGTTTCTATGTCAGTCGTTCTTCGATTTTTCAAAAATAGCAGACCTACAAGCTCGTAGCACGCCACTCGGTGGCGCGCTATGAGCTTGTAGATCTGTTATTTTTCAATAGCTAAAGCATAACATAATGCTAACACCAAAAGGGGTTCCCGCCCAAAATGGGTTTTAAACATCAAGCCGCCTCACAGTACAGAAACGGCAGATGGGCTCCTTCCCCGTGGGCCACATGACTCGGAGTCGTCAAGGCTTAAGCTCACTCCTAGGCTCCAGTCCTGAATCGCTCGCCATTCGAAGAAAAAAAAAGTTCTGGCGAAGTGAAAACGAAATGAAAATTCAGGCTGAGTGTCAGGCTAGCTCGCTCCACCTCTCTCTCCCTCACCTGTTCTCTTCCTGAGACAGTTGGAGCTGGTTGTCCAGACGCAGGGCCAGGACTTCTTTCTGATGTAGGGCGTCGCTCAGATTCTCCTCTAGCTCTTCTATCTAAAATGTGAGAAGAAAACCCATCGTCTACAAAATAGCTGTTGAAGGACATCAGATGATGCAGGAGTAATCATGCATGTAACCCATTTCTGTAAAGTGTCTGGCTCCCTCTCCCACACGCAACAAATAGCGTCCCTGTTACAGAAATCTATGACAGTTACAGTCAGTCGGCCCTGGCGGCTGGCGCAGCGTCTGGGCACCTAGGCTGGCAATCCAGTCTGACAGTTGCGGGTTTGAGTCCCAATCCCGACGACCTTTGCTGCGTATCACCCCCCATCTCTCTCCCCATTTCCTGTCAAACTCACAGTAACTACTGTAATATATCGATAAAGGCAAAAAGCAATAACAAAAATCACACCCGTGTGAAGTGAGGGGCGCTCTTAGATATATCATTCCGTGCTCAATCAATCAAAAAAATGTCATGCCAATCACAATTTTTGAGTCTTGACATTTCTGTCCTCACTTCTGGCTTCAATGTTTGTGTTACTGTTTACACACATACATCAAAAACTGGGCATAGGAGAGGCTAGCGCCGCTCAAACATCTATCAGTCTTCTTGATCCAAGGCTATAGTTTAGCGACAGCCTCCGTGCGTACCTTGGTCAGATGATCCGCGTTCATTTGGTCCACGAGCAGGTTCTTCTGAGACATCTCTATCTTCAGAAGCTGAAGGTTGTGGAGCAGCTCTTTCCTCTCGATCAGCTGACGGGTCACCTTCTGGGAACCGACCCGCAGCTCGTCGGACGAAGAGACGTTGTCCTCGGTGGGGGCCGTGGTCTCCAGGCTGATGTCCTCCGACTCCATGTCCAGGGAGCTGGACACGTTGGCCGTCGGTTTCTTCTGCTGCTGCTTCTTGGGAGGCATTCTTTCTGTATCTGCAGACCACCGTCGCCTGACCAGGTAGTGAGCGACGTCACTGTTTGGGTAACACAGATTAGTAGACTCATTTAAGGATTAAAGAGTTGAAGGTTACATTTAGGGCCAGCATGGCGGTGTATATATTGTACGCTCAGCAGGCAGCAGCTGATCAACATCAGCTGTTTTAATCAACTTTGACTGAGAACCGAGGCAAGAGAACCATACAAGGAAAAGTCTGTGCAGCGTTAGTTCTAAATCAACTCTGTTGTTCTTTCACTAAACTAAAGCCTCGCCTGCAAACTTCTGTAGCAAACATGGGTTAACTTTCCACACATGAGCTCTGCTCAGCTGACAACGACAGATGGTTGTTTTTTCAATGGTCCCGCTGCGAACCACCGGCTAACCGCCAACACAACAGGTTGACAGCTATCAATGGACTGATTCAGAGACCAACCAGTGTTGCCAGATTTTGCGAAACAAGCAACCTGGTCCATGAAAACAAGCCCAAAAGAAGCATGAGCAAATTGAGCATTTTAAACCTTGATGCATCAGCTATTTGAAAATAGAATGTAGATCCACTATGGTATAACTAGCAACTACAAATATGTATAAGAGGCTTTGCTTTACCATAGAGGGCTTTACAGAAACTGTCGCATATAATAAGCAGACCTGGCAACACTGAATGAGAGACCAACAACGAGGCACAGAAGAGGGAACCTAGGATCATCTCTGGCTACAGTGCCCTCTATAGTCAGTAGCATGCATATCAACCACGGGGTCAAATGGCCTTTTTGAGTGGTGTAAACCACTCCTACAACTGGCTTTTGTGTGCAGAAAAAAATGACCATGGTTGCTATGTTCAAAATAATTTCTGACGTAATTAAATCACACCCGGGTGAACTGGATGACCGTAGCAACCGTGGTCATTTTCTCTGCACAAAAAAAGCCAGTTGTGAAATCACATCCAGGTGTGATTTCATTACGTCAGATCAGAGCTGATCAGGCTATATAATACCTTATTACGTCAGACTACAGCTGATCATGCTATATAAAACCTTACACCACTCAGTTCACACGGGTGTGATTTTTATTTATGTGTAAACTAATAATTATATAACAATTCATCTAACATTATATATAATGTATATAATATAATGCCCTGCAGAGACGGGAGGGGGCGAGCCTCTCTCAGTCTCAAATTAAAATTGCATTCACTGGCTGTATACATTAATGTAATACCACTCCTTACTGATAGGGGGAGAACTACACCCAGAGAACCTCTTTGGTCCTCCTAGTGGTTCCTCTGTTGTGTTTTCAGTGAACACGTGGTAGGTAGATGGCCAAAAAAATCTATTTCAGAGTTCAAAATATAGTTCTTATAACATTTTGTACGCGCATGTTTGTAGTTTTATTTCTTTGAACGTCAGTCCAAGGCCGATATTAATTATACAGTAGAGTCACACTGGTGTCAGACCTTGCATTTGACGTTTTATGTCTCTATAATAAAGAACTCTGGGAAAGTCGTATTGTTATCCCACCAGACCAGATTTAACACATGGGTTTTCGAGCGAGTTGCTTCTGTGGATGCTGCTCATCGAATGTTGGGGGGGAAAAAAACATACAAATACTTATTTTGATACTTTATTAGCATCATGCTGAAATCTAGAACGTTCGTGAAGAAGACCCGGTCGGGCGGGGTGATGAAGATAGTAAGAGAACATTACCTGAGAGATGATATTTGGTGCGGAAGTGAAGTTTGCACGGAATGTAAACAAGAGTCCACGGTGCTGCAGACTCAGACAGATGCGTGCATTGAGAGCAACCTGTGTTCCTTCCCACACTATCTGCTTCCAGACACTAACGTAGTGTTGCATCAGGTAATCAATTCATTAAACTCTCGAGAGTGTAGTGTTTGCGTTTAGACAGTGGTTCTCAACCTTTTCAGGGCGCGAGCCGCGCGACTACCAACAGTCATTAAGACATGTGAATCCCTTGACTCCTTCAAAACCGCTCTCAAAGGGCACCTACGGACGGCTGCAACTCGAAACTGGCCCCCGTAACATCTGAATCGCCCCCCCCTTTCCCCTCACTGTATATGTTTCTTTTCCATTTTTACCTCCTTTATGATGAATTCATGATCTGTTCTGTTCTTGGACTATATAGAAGTGTACGTCTCTAAATGTTTTGATGAATTGAACATGGTGGACCCTCTTGTAAACAAGTGTAAAGCTTAATTGGGTCGTCCAGTGCTTACAGCGAGTCTCTGTAAGCACTGGACCAGGGCTACCCATAGGGGCTACCTCCTGGGTACGTGGGTAGCTCTGGTCCATAGCCTCACTGCTCTTGCTGCCGTTGCATTGCGACGGCATTAGCGCTATGGACCAGAGCTAGGTCCTGGGGGAGCTTCCCCCTCCCCGATGAGAGGCATTGCATTTTGTTTAGTCTCTCAAGACAGACTGTGGCGCTGTTTTTCCTTTGTTTTGTCAATGGGTAGTGGGTACCCAGATTGCATTTTGTTCCACAGATAAATATTGTAAAAATGATTGCCTCTTTCTTATATTATTTCGCAATTTGGCCAATGTTTGACGAGTATTGTTTGTTGCAGTTATAGTCTTTTCTTTTTTTAGGTATTAAAAAAAGTCTTAAACGTCCTTAAATTGTCACTTCACTGTCAGGTTGAGAACCACTGAGCTAGAACACTGCATTTATATGTGTTGTCTTTTACCTTTTAATTTCTGACTACATTCTCTGTGTAATTCAACCAATGTGAGAATGTTTTGAATGAACTCAAAACACCTGCGTGTGACAGTGTTCAGGACAGGAGGTTATATAAATATCACACCCGTGTGAACCGAGTGGTGCTTGACGTCACACACTAACCATAGCAACCATGCTCACCCGTACGTGGCCCCACATACAGGTACACACATGTACAGGTACACACATACATAGACACATACATAGATACAGACAAAGCTGGTTGTTGGAGTGGTTTGCACCACTCAAAAATAACTAAGTCCATCATCCGTGAGCATAATTTGTGCATTGTTGCAGCAACATCCTCGTTGTTAACCACGTACAACCTGGCTTTATAGGAGAACATTTTCAGACATAAAAAAGACAATATCCACAGTGGTGAGTCTGTAATTTATATCCACGGCGGTGAGACTGCTATTTTAACTCTCTTAACACCACTGTACGACAAAGTTTAAAATGGGGCTTTAGTGGTTAAATTATATAGACAAATTAACACATGATTTAACCCTGAGGATTTTGGTGTGTTAGGCCTGACTCACACCTTCACAACAGATTGATGTATAGCTGATGCATGAGACTTGTTTACTGATGCAAGCTCACAATGCATTTCCAATGGGAGTCACATGGTTTGACACAACATTTTTGTTGTATGAGGGGGAGGGGGGCAGTCGAAACACAGCCGAAAGCCGTACAGCACAAATGTTGTGTCAAACCATGTGACTTCCATTGGAAATGCATTGGGGCAAGATGTAAACAAACCTTTTGTTTACATCTAGCATGCATCAATGTTGTATGCTAGATCGAAAGGTGTGAGTGAGGCCTAAGTGTGCAGTGAACCATATCCTTGATGATATTGCTGTATTATCAACCCATCTGCTCCCTGTCCCTTGTAGATCGACGTGCTGGAGGACCCTCTGATTCGTAACATCATCATCCTACAGGTTGTGCTCCAGGAGGTCCGCCATCGCAGCCCGCCAGTCTATAAACGCCTAAAGGACATCATCCATGATAAAGAGAAACACGTCTATACGTTTACCAACGAACACCACAGGTAGAATAAATCAATGGGGGTTTTCTTTGACTTGTGAAAACGAACTTAAATAGTCAATCTTTTCAAATGAACCCTAAAAGAAGCTAGACTAATTTAACATGATTACAGACATGTCTTGACTGCAAGTACTAGACAGATCAAAAGTCTGCGCTATGTAACTTTGCTGTTCTACCCCAGATTTGAACCCGGGCTTCCTTAGCATGGCATGGTCAGACTAATATCACTGCATAGATATTAGTCTGGAATCTCTATTTTTTAAGTGGTACAAACCACTTCCTTAAGTGATTATGTGTGTGGGTAGCTGGCTGGCTGGGTAGGTGGGTATGAGCATGAAAACAGCATGGTTGTTTTTCACCACCTGTGCGCAACCTAACACACACACATATTAACTGTATATATGGTGATTTCAGGTGTGCCAGTACAGTGACAGTATAGTACAGTACAGTACAGTACAGTACAGTAGAGGGACCCCCACACGGTAACCCTGTCATTTCTCAACCGTTTCGGACGCGGGGCGGCTCGCCGGAATCGGGCCGGCAACCTGGGTGCGTTCCTGTGGGTCTGGACCCCCCCCCCCCCCCGGGACCCCCACACGGAGTTGCACCACTTACTTCACATGGGTGTGATTTTTTTTAGAGCCTGCCTGTGTATCAACATACACTACCATGCAGATTGGACAAAATTAAAATGTATTCATAAAAAGTTTCATAGTGCCGCTTTAAGTGTGTGCTTGTCAGTACTTTATCTCCACGGTCATCGTTTACTCTTTTTACCTTCAACATTTCCCCATTCTCCCAGAGACACATTCATTGAGCGTGAACCGGGGGAGAGCGCCAATGACCGCAACGACCGTGCCATCCGCGTGGCAACCAAATGGTACAGCCAGCACCTGAAGACCACCGAGACGGAGGAGGAAGGGCTCAGGGTGGTCCTCGTCACCGACGATCGAGCAAACAAGGAGAAGGCAGTGGAGGAGGGCCTTCTAGCCTACACATGTAGGTCGTCCCTCATTGTAGTCACGCTGCAGTGTATATATATACAGTTTTATAGACGCAGCATGTCGTCTCTTAGAACAAAGAAGAAGAAATTCTATGTAGCACTGTTCATTTATTGTAAAAGAATGCCTGCAAGTACACCTAAACGGCTTTTAACCCATTTTGGGCGGGAACCCCTTTTGGTGTTTTAAACATTATGTTATAATTTAGCTATTGAAAAATAGCAGATCTACAAGCTCATAGCGCGCCACCGAGTGGCGTGCTACGAGCTTGTAGGTCTGCTATTTTTGAAAAATCGTGAAAATATTTATTTCAGAAAACTGGAGGATTTAGAAGACATTTTTTTTAATTTCGATGTCGGGCCTAAAAAGAAAAATGTCCTGTGAGTCAAGGGGGAACTTTAATTAGATTGTTGTTGAGTTGTTATTACACTGTATTGTAAACTGACTTCCTCTAAGTACTGTGTCAACTTTAACGTTTGCTCTCCCAGGTGAGGAGTATATCAAGAGTCTGATAGGCAACCCTGAGCTGGTGGATCGACTGGCGTTAACCAACGATGAAAAGGTTAATTGTCACAATGCTGCTTTGCTGTTCATTGTATTAACCAGGGCTGTACGATATGGACGACATTTCATATCCAAGTATTTATGTCAAATATTGCTATATTGATACGATATTACCATTTACATTTCAAGTGTTGCGACTTACAATTTACAATTTACAATTTAGGCATTTAGCAGACGCTCTTAATCCAGAGCGACTTACATTAAGCAAAAACAAAAAGCATGGCATACATCACATGTATAAAAAGTAGTTATCATGAATCATGCGTAAACTAAGAACGTAACAGTGGAGTATCTATGTAAACTATACATACTATACTATATAATATATTATACATGTGTACTATAAAGTGCTATGACTACATAAAGTGCAATTCTAGAGCTGTCTACATAACACGCTATAAGTCTGTTTAAAATACTATCTAAGTCTACATAATGTGCTATCTAAGGGGCTAGGCTAGGGCAAGTGCTACGGGCCATGGTGGAGTCTGAAGAGGTGGGTTTTCAGACTACGGCGGAAGATTGGGAGTGAGGCTGCAGTTCTGACTGCAATGGGAAGTGCATTCCATAGTTTTGGAGCCAGAAGGGAGAAGAGTTTGGGACGTGTGGAGCGTTGTCCCGGCGTTTTTAGTGAAGGTACCTCCAGCTTCCCTGCGTTGGCTGATCTGAGTGAGCGGGAGGGTTTGTAGGGTACGATCATACTTGTGAGATATGGGGGGGCCATGCCTTTGGTTGCTTTGAATGCCAGCATCAGAGTTTTGTATTCTGTGCGGGCAGCGACCGGGAGCCAATGGAGCGAGCGGAGAAGGGGGGAGACGTGTGAGAATTTTGGCTGGTTGAAGACCAAGCGTGCTGCGGCATTTTGGATCAGTTGGAGGGGCTTAAGTGCACATGCCGGTAGGCCAGTAAGGAGGGAGTTGCAATAGTCAAGTTTTGACAAGACTGTTGTCTGGATTAGGAGCTGGGCTGACTCCTGGGTGAGGAACGGTCTAATTCGTCGTATGTTGTAGAGTGTAAACCTACAGGATCTAGTAACAGCTGTGATGTGTGTTTTGAACGAGAGCTGACTGTCCAGGACAACACCAAGGTTCCTGGCTGTCGGGACAGACTTTACCAGGGCGTTGTCTACGGAGATAGTTAGCTCCCGCATAGGGCAGGACTTAGCTGGGAAGAACAGAAGCTCAGTCTTGTCTGGGTTCAGCTTGAGGTGGTTGGAAGACATCCACTGTGAGATGTCAGCCAGGCATGCAGTGATGCGCTCTTCTACCTGGGTGGCAGAGGGGGGGAAGGATAGAAACAGTTGTGTGTCATCGGCATAGCAGTGATAGGATATATTGTGAGCAGAGATGCAACATCGAACACTAAACATACTCTCTCTAACATACTCTCTACATCCCTAATACATCATACATCCCTAATCGAAATTAGGGATGGCGGGTTGAAAGTCATTAACACTCCCATCGCCCAGGACGAAGTTCTTTGTCCTTTCTATTAGTAATGCCCGACGCCCAGGACGAAGTCTTGTCCAAAAGACGAAGTTTATTGATATGAGAACGGATCGCATGGCTCCACAGCCTGGGAGCGCCTGTTGGGCAATCCTCGGTGTTGTGCAAGAGTGAGACGTCATCGAAAAACTCCCTCCCCTGTTAAACTGATGAAAACGTTCATAACTAAATCATCCCGTCTAATTATGAAAAAAGATCCTGTGTTAGACGGCGCTCCGCGGTCCAGTCGCTAGTCGCGATAGATTTATTCCCGTTGTCGATCGACTCTAGAGTGGTGTGGCTATTGTTAGCTGCTACACACACATCAACAACTTCCGGTCCGTCCGGAAAAGTGGTCCGTGTTTATAAATCGAATGGGCGCTATAATGTAATGGATTAAATAACCCTGAGCGATTAAAGTGTTAACAGAACATTTGAGTTATATAAGCTTTATAGGCTCACTCCCTCATTTTGCTTTTCTACCTTTATCCACCCACCTATCTTCCCCTCTTCCATGTGTTCAGAATGAGATCAGGAGCAGTAGAGTGTTGTTCCCAGAGCATGTGCCTCTCTCCAGGATCCAAGCTGGCATCAAGAGTGGCACGTACCTCCAGGGCACATTCAGGGCCAGCAGGGATAACTACCTGGAGGCCAGTGTCTTCATCCAAGGAGAGGGGGAGGACAGCACTGAGGTGTGTGTGTGTTTGTGTGTGTGGACCTCTTAGTATGGGTGAAATATAAGTATGTAATGGTGGAGTTAAGCCCAAACAGCACCAATGATTCACCATGCAACTCCTTGCAACTACTCACAACCAGAATCCCCAATGGCAGTTGCAAGGAGGTACTTGGATGGAACAGAGGTAAACCGGGCAGGGAGGCAATCTCTGTTGTACTAACAACTCCTAGGTTAGTCAGGGCGCCTGCCCTGTTCGGTGGAGAACTGAACCGAGAAGAATAGGCTCTTTGCATAAATAAGTGTAGCCCCCAGGTTTCCAGAAGGTTGTTAAATATACCATTTAACTGTTCATTTTGCTCATTGGAGGATTTAGAAGATATTTTTTAAATTTTGATGTCAGGCCTAAATGGGCAAGGGTTAATATTATTCTACTTATTATTTTTTATTCCTCCTCCTCTCAACCAGGTTCTCCTGCAGGGCCTTCAGAACCTAAACAGAGCGGTGTACCAGGACGTGGTCGCCGTGCAGTTGCTGCCCAGAGACCAGTGGGTGGCGCCCTCCTCTGTGGTGCTGCAGGACGAGGGCAGCGCCAAGGACGATGACGACACCGCTGGGGAGGACGGAGAGGAGAAGCCGGTGAGTAATGGCTCTTCTGTGCACCGTTGCACAAAGGCCACAGGCGTACGTCGCAATCCTACAAGTTCTCAACGCGACGTGTCCGTGATGCGTTGTGAGCTGTTTGGCACTCAATGTTTGATTCTGTTTGATTCTTACTGTCTGCAGATGTCTCTCCTCTTTCCAGCCCATTGTATTAATGTCCTTTCTGTTCCTGCATTTGGTTTTTGGTGCAGCTGAAGTGCATAGTGCCTGAAGTAGCCAAGAAGCCCACAGGCAAGGTGGTTGGAATCATTAAGAGGAACTGGAGACCGTTCTGTGGCATGCTCAATGTCTCCCTGATCAAAGAGGTGACTAGGCTCCTTAACACACATACATACTGGAATGTACTGCACAGTGCACATCCTTATTGTAGTATCACACTGTAAAATGATTGGTGTACATTTAACTTATAATAGTGAATGGAAAATGTAAACAAACCTGTTATGTCACCTTCTTACTTTGCTTCTCTTCCTTTTTAGTCAACACGGCACCTTTTCACGCCAGCAGACCGCCGTATCCCCAGGATCCGCATCGAGACGCGCCAGGCCGCCGCGCTGGCAGGCCAAAGGATCATGGTGTCCATCGATGGCTGGCCTAAAAACTCCAGATACCCCAATGTAAATATAAATTGATGCCGCATAACAGGCATGAATTGATGCCACATAACGGGGACAGGAACTAGTGAACATCTAATGCAAACACGACTTAAATGTATCCCATAGAGATGGTCTGATGTGTTGCAAGCCGACTTGTGAACCGTTTCTCGTCCCCGTATCTCTCAGGGTCATTTTGTACGTACTCTGGGCTGCGCGGGGGACAAGCAGACGGAGACAGAGGTGCTGCTGCTGGAACATGATGTCCCACACCAGGCCTTCTCCCAGGCCGTGCTTAGCTTCCTCCCCACGATGCCTTGGAACATCACGCCAGAGGTAACGGGATGGTTCCTATACGAATAATGGTGCTGGCTGCTGACGCTCACTTGTGTGGTGCTCACTGTGTGTGTGTGTGTGTGTGTGTGTGTGGGGCAGGACATGGCTGTGAGAGCGGACCTGAGGCAGCTGACGGTGTGCAGTGTGGACCCTCCAGGATGTACAGACATAGATGACGCCCTACATTGTAGGACGCTGGACAACGGAAACGTGGAGGTGTGTACAGACTACACACACGCACGCACACACACACACACACACACACACACACACACACACACACACGCTCATAGAAGAGCATCCACATTGAACTGTGGTAATGCATACTCATCTGGCATACATGAATAATGCCTTTGCATTTCACATGAGTTTTTTGACAGCGTGTGCACCCTTGCTTGCTGTAGGTTGGGGTCCACATTGCTGACGTCAGTCACTTCATCAGACCAGGCAACGCAATGGACAAAGAGGCTGCCAATCGAGGGACCACTGTTTACCTATGTGGCAGGGTGAGGAGAAACATATATATATATATCATATAAAGAAAGAAAAAACAGGTGCGCTTCCTCTCTAAATGGAAAAAGCGGCACTCTTAACAAGCCTGCAAGACTGGCTCAGATGGAATTTCTTCCATTTTTCTTCCAAATTTATTTGAGAACGCTGACGCGTTTTGGCAGAGCAGACTAGAAAGTCTGAGTAATGAAGGGTGAGAATGAGAGATATGATATATATCTCAGTCAGTGGTTTTTAAGTGTATGATTATTTTGTGATGATTGTGTGTGTTTGTTGTGTCCACCAGAGAATAGACATGGTTCCTGAGTTACTCAGCTCCAATCTGTGTTCTCTACGCTCCAATGTGGAGAGGTGAGGACTCTGCGCATGCACATGTCATATACACACACACACACACACACACAGTGTGTGTACACACACACACACACACACACACACACAAAGATAATAGTTTAGTCTTTGTAATGTTAATGTTAAATGTTCTTTGAATGAAAAAGATGCTCTCACTTCTCCCCAGACTGTCCTTCTCCTGTATCTGGGAGATGAACACCAATGCTGAAATTCTGAAGACCAGATTTACAAAGAGTGTCATCAACTCCAAGGTAGATGACACACACACACAAACGCACGCACGCATGCACACACTGCTGCAGGTGCTTCTACAAACCAGCTTTCATTAAGTTTCTAAGACAAAAACTGTAGTGACGAATTGAATTGTTCCAAGATATTCTTTGCTTTTCTATTGAATATTCATAAAGAATGTTTTCCCATTCGCGTCCGATGTGGTCCAGGCATCTCTGACCTACGCTGAAGCCCAGATGAGGATAGACGATGGAACCATGAATGATGACATTACTAAAAGCCTGCGAGGCCTCAACAAGCTGGCCAAGATCCTCAAGCAGAAGAGGATTGACAATGGGTAAGACTTTATTTTATTTATTTTTTATTTTTTAAGATTTGTTTTGGGGCTTTTTATGTCTTTATTGACAGTGAACAGTAGACAGACAGGAAAGGGGGAGAGAGATGGGGAGTGACACGCGGCAAATGCCGTCAGGCCGGGAGTCGAACCCACGGCACGCCGTCCGGCTGGCTTGGCAGCCTAGGTGCCCGGACGGTTGAGCTAACCGTCCGGGCCAACAATGGGTAAGACTTAAAGGGATAGTTCAGATTTTTTTAACTTGAGTTGTATGAAATACTTGCCATTAATATAGTGGTTGCAACTGTATTAATCGATTTGCCCGAGTCCTGTGGTGGGAGTTCTGCTCTGGTTTTGGTGAAATATCAAGTAGTTCCGGTCATTTTGTGGGGGGCACTGGAGCCACGCAGTAAAAGTAAATTAATCCACAAAACTAACGTCATTTGCTATTTCTAAAATATTAGTGCAACTTCCGTTCTTTATTTACCCCTCTATCACACAGAACTATGTTTTTTGTGTCCATATCACTACGCCCAAAAAATAGTTCCATGTGATAGAGGGGTCAAAGTTGAACGAAAGTCGCGCTAATATTTTAGAAATGGGTCAACAATACAAATTACGTTCGTTTTGTGGATTCATTTACTTTTACTGCGTGGCCCCAGTGCCCCCCACAAAATGACCGGAACTAACTTAATATTGACCAAAACCAGAGCAGAACTCCCACCATGGGACTCGGGCAATCAATTAATACAGTTGCAACCACTATATTAATGGCAAGTATTTCATACTTGCCAAAAAATAATCTGAACTAAAAATCTGAACTATCCCTTTAAAAAAAATCTGAACTATCCCTTTAAGTCGGCACAAAAAGGGAGCTGAGATCTCTACCTACTGATACACATGGGGACTTATATAAATGCGAGGCTTGAACACAACGAATTCACACCCACTGCTTTGGAAAACCAATCATATCACATTCACCACCCTAAAGACTTTGCTCCATATTTCGGACGCGCTTCACACACAGCAAAATACTTTAATATTTGTATTATTTATTTTGTGCTGCTTGCGGCAGCTTGCCCCATGAACAAGGTGGTCTCCAGTGAACTCTGGAGAAGTTTATTAGGACATATATAAATAATGGTTTTTTGGTTGGAAGATGAAACCTTCACTACCATGTTGATTTAACCCATTTTGGGCGGGAACCCCTTTTGGTGTTATAATTTAGCTATTGAAAAATAGCAGATCTACAAGCTCATAGCGTGCCACTCGGTGGCGCGCTATGAGCTTGTAGGTCTGCTATTTTTTTTAAATCGTGAAAATATTTATTTCAGAAAACTGGAGGATTTAGAAGACATTTTTTAAATTTCGACGTCATGCCTAAATGGGTTAATAATATAATGTGCTTCTAATATCTTGACAAAGGCAGTTATTATTTATATACATTTTGATCTGAAAGTTGCATGTAGATCTGTAAATACTTAAATCTTATACATACATCTGCGCACAAATGTGCACATTGTCTGGTTTTCCACAGATAGAAATGTGACAGCGTAGACTAGTGCATAAATTGGCTACAACATAAAATTATAATATATTTAATAATATTCTCTGATAATGTCAGATCAAAATTATGTGCCACAGACAACTCGGCACTGGTTGCATGGAATGCGCGCACATAGTTTCTGATTTGTGTCAAAGTCAAACCAGTGCAACGAGAAACTTTTGTATCAAAAGCACATTCTGGAACGGGGAATCAGACTATTAGTTTTCTCATATACGTAGATCCCTATAAATATATGAAATCATATATTAAAATATTCATATATATTTTAATCATATATTAAAATAAATATATTACTATCTTAACCCATTTTGGGCGGTGTTAGCATTATGTTATGCTTTAGCTATTGAAAAATAGCAGCTCTACAAGCTCGAGCTTGTAGGTCTGCTATTTTTGAAAAATCGAAGAACGACTGACATAGCTTTTTCAGAAAACTGTCAGGATGTAGAAGACATTTTTAGAATCTGATCTCAGGTCAAAATGGGTTAATAAAATAATGCCTCAACTGCTCACAGAATCTAGGAGGGAATCCAAATTTTAGGATTTACTGTAACCTTTAACTTGCTCTATACATTCAATATTTTGATGAGAAGCAGGGTCTGTAGAACAGCAATCCATTTGTCATTGTTTTAGAGAGAACTCCACATGGTGACATCATAGAGAGAACTCCACATGGTGACATCAGTGTTCAAAGACAACGTGTTGTGATTTTGTTTTGTTTCAGCGCATTGACCCTGTCATCTGTAGAGGTCCGTTTCCACATGGACAGTGAGACCCACGACCCCATTGACCTCCAGACCAAAGAGCTCATGTAGGTGGACAGGACAGTCATGCAGCATCCTTGTTGAACTGCCACAAACCTTGTTTAATTTCTCCTTATCTCACATACAGTACACTACTCACAAATTTGCCAAGTATACTTTATCGTACGACGAATAGCTTGTAGATGTACTTCTGTACAGTTTTTATTTTGAAGGAGACAAATCCACGAACGACCCTTGAACCGGAAGTAAACCCGTCTCGGGCTATTTTAGCCGTGATCTTTTTATAAGTCACCCGAGGCATGCATTTTGGAACCGCGACAAGCAACGCTTTAGTTATGAGCCGTGAACATCGCCGTTTTGATCAAAAACTCAATCTGGGAAAAAAGTGTTTTAAATTTTCAGTTAACCCATTTTGGGCGGGAACCCCTTTTGGTGTTTTAAACATTATGTTATAATTTAGCTATTAAAAAATAGCAGATCTACAAGCACATAGCACGCTACGAGCTTGTAGGTCTGCTATTTTTGAAAAATCGTGAAAATATTTATTTCAGAAAACTAGAGGATTTAGAAGATTTTTTTTAAATTTTGAGGTCAGGCCTAAATGGGTTAACATTGAAGTGAATGGAGGGGAACTTTTTCACTGACGGACCATTTCCGTTTACCGATTGCCTAGCAAACGAGGGTTATTCAGTACGAGATGTAACATGAGAATCTTGTCTTTGGCAATATGAACAAAGGCGAGATTCTCGGGAAATCTCGTCATTGGCACAGAATGTAATTTAAAAAAAATACATATTCAAAGTAGGGACTTCTAGGTTAAAAGTGGTTAAAATGTAAAAAAACGAATTAATTTTTATCTCACCAATGATGTTAAAAAAAAAACTCTTCTCTTGGTTGGCAGGGAGACTAACTCCATGGTGGAAGAATTCATGTTGTTGGCCAACGTTTCTGTGGCTCAGAAAATCTACGATGAATTCTCCGAGTGCGCCCTGCTCAGGAAGCATCCGGCACCGCCTCCGTCAAACTACGACATCCTCACCAAGGCCGCTGCATCCAAGGTGCGCACAAGACCGTTGGGTCACAGTCCTTTACCTTAAAGGAAGATGTTTGGTGTTCAACCTAGGCAGGGATAAATTCCCTGGCGCAAAAGTGGAAGCGGGTTTGCATGTTCAACAGTGCCTCAAGCACAAGGGAGACTGTTGACCTCATTAGCAGTGACCGGGACTATAGAGGGTATGCGCATGCTTAAAGTGAATGGCACATCGAGTGGCAAATCGAGTGGCAAAGCAACATGCAAAGTGAGTTTAACATTGTTGAATGTTGTTTAATGCAATCAAATAGGACTTTTCTGTTTGGATGTATGGGCTGTCAAGGACAGAAAGTATTTTTTTGCCACTCAAGGCATTCCTGCATAACTTCCAGGTTTGATGATGATGTCACACGCATACCCTCTATACACATGGGGGAATCGAATGTGTCAATTGGGGGTCAAAACGGAGTCTAATAACGGCATAGCTTCCTTGTGGTGCAAGTTGGCATTTGGAGGCCATGCTTGAGCCGTGTGGAACTCTATTTTTGGGCAACATACATTCTGATGATCCGTGGAACTCCATATTTGGGCAAAAAATGCTTAATAGGAGACAAGGCCATCTGGAAGAGGATCTCTTTGTTAGTTTTGTTATGAGATATGTCATCGATGATAGACTGACTGGCCACATGAAGCCCTGCTGTTATCATACCCGGTCTTGCTTTTTGTGAATTCATAATATCAGAAAGATGCAATGTCCCTCCAGGGTATTGCCAGTCTGTAGCCAGCCATTTATGTACAGTACATCCTCAATTCCATATTTGGGCAAGACTAACATCAATATCATGACATCAGAGAGAATCAAAGAAGCCATTCTGTTATTAGACCCCGCCTTGTTTTAACTGAAAGTATATGTCCCACGGAGCACTGTTTGGGGGATGATGCGGTTCTCAAAACTTTTCATTTCATTTTCATTTCAAGCCATGAACCCCCATCAGAATTACAAATCTGTACAGGTCCATTTGGTTGGACTATCAACAACTTAGCTCGGGGACCCCCTGAACGCCCCTCAAGGGTCCCTGGGGTGCCCCAGATCACGCTGGGTTCCATTGGTTCCATTTGTACACACTCTGGGCCAATGGTAGCCTGGCATGGCCAGACTAACATCACTGCGTTGCAATGGTAGATTTGTCTGGTTTCCAGGCTATCAAAATGGAACCTTGATGGTCTCTGTTGTTGTTCAGGACTGGGAGCACTCTGATTGAGGCGGACTGCTGTCTTCTCTCTTCAAAGTGTTCCTGCACACGGGACAGGTGTCGTGCATCTCCAGCCAGGGCACTATGCAGTCCGAGTGGAAGACGTGCTTACAAGGCAGCTGTCTGACCGCCTCGCCCACCGCAAAGTCCTCCTTACACAACGGACACTCCATCTCGCCGTCCGCTTGTTCCCGAGAGATGTTGACCATCGGGAGAGAGGAGATATTGTCCTTTTCCGCCGGAGGAGGACCGGCGGGCTCGAACTCCTCAAACAGCTGTGTTAAGACGTTGTCTAACTCTCCGTGTCCCCACACATAGTTGCTTGGATGAGAGTGAAGCCCCGTTACGTCCTCTATGAAACTCGATTCACACGAGGGACAGATGTGTTCCGGGAGCCTGGGGTTAATGTCTTTCTCACAGGAGTGGCAGTGGAAGTGTTTCCGGGAAGCTGGCGGTGCAGACTCCATCTTAAACCAGAGCTCGTAATGTCACAATTCCTCAAAAGAACCTACCTGATGCTGGCAATATAGGCCTAAGCCCGCCTTTTATCTTGGGTGTGACGTAACGCTGACTACTCGGCACAACATGTTGCACCAAATATGTACGTTTTACAGTACATGACACCGCACGCAACAAAGTCAATATATTTTGCGTTACGCTGCCATTTTTGTGCAGTCTACAATATTTATTTTTATTGACAACAAAGCATATGCACAAAACAACTGATTGCACACGATCATGGAATTTATAATAAATTAAATAATTGTGATTTAACAATTTAATTGTGCTTTTGACATCAGAACAGTCAGAAAGGTTTAATTTCGGTGTGCATTTTATGCTTTGTGAAAAAACAGGGCAGATATAACAAATCCTGCTTACGATTATCTAAAATGAACGCGATTGGGCACCTACAATATATAATAATTATGGCCTAATAATCACAAAACAAAGCGGCTGGCGGCACCTTTCTTTCAACAGGCATTGGGTCAAGCTTTTAAAAAGGCAGCAGCTGGAAAACACAAACTCATTGTTGACTGTGGTGGTTCTTATCGGGTTGACACTTGTGTTCCTCAACAGGGCCTGGAGATCCATACAGACTCGGCGAAGGCGCTGGCTGACTCTCTGAATGTGGCCACGGTGAACGGTTTTCCTTACTTCAACACGCTGCTGCGCATCCTGGCCACCCGCTGCATGATGCAAGCCGTGTACTTCTGCTCGGGCATGGACAGCGACTTCCGCCACTACGGCCTGGCCTCTCCCATATACACACACTTCACCTCACCCATTAGAAGGTAGCGTTTTGGTTGGGAGTTGGTACACACATTTTAAATTGATCATTTCCCCCCCCCCAAATAAGTATAATGTGGTTAATAATGGTATTTCTCTACTTTCCCTACGCCCAGGGTTCCCCAATAGGCGGCCCGCGGGCCATTTGCGGCCCGCAGAGCGCCCCCTTGTGGCCCATGGAAGAATTAAACAAGTCCCAGATAAGGGGGTCCCAGATATAAATGGCATTAAATGGGGGTCAGTAGCCTATGAATGTCAAACTGGGCATCCTTTTCAAATGGGGTCTTGCCCTGAAAATGAATTTTCAGGGCAAGACCTCGACCTTGTGCGTGCGGACTCGGCCCCCAGCCTGGTACTCTAGTCAAAATATGGCCCTTGAGGAAAGTTAATTGGGGAACCCTGGCCCTACGGCCTCATATTCAAATCTCTCCTCCCCTCTGCCTCCTGCCTCGATTTCCCCATCCTTCCCCTCCCTTTTCCCCCTCTTTCTCCTTTACACTCCATTCACCCACTTCCTCCCTCTCCCATCTTGTTTCGTTTGTAGATACTCAGATATCATAGTCCATCGTCTACTGGCGGTGGCTATAGCAGCAGACAGCACCTACCCAGACCTGATGGACAAACACAAGCAGTCTGCCCTCACCAACAACCTCAACTACAGACACAAGATGGCTCAGTACGCACAGAGGGCCTCTGTGGCCTTCCATACACAAGTGAGAATGCGCATGAAAGCTTGACAGTTTGTCGTGGTGTTCGAATCCCAATCCCTGACCACCTTTTGCTGCGTGTCTTCCCCCTATCAATAATAATTTGTTAAAATATTTTGAGGTATGGTCTGCCTTAGGGATGCACCGAAAGGGAAATTCTTGGCCAATACCGAATATAGGAAACAGTTGGCCGAAAACCGAATATCCGAATATGATTAATATTATATATCTTTTTTCCTACCATTGCTGTCATGGCTGTACCTAAAAGCTACCTGATTTATGGCAAAATAATTGGTTATGGCAAAACCTTACTTAAATAATAATCACTATTATGGGTCCATAAAACATTTATTCAGCTCTTTTGAATGCATCAATTGCATATACTATTCGGTGATACATTTTCTGCCTATTAGGGCCGAAACCGAATAGGCCGAAAATGCATTTTTAGCCATTTTCTGCCGAATATTTTCTGCGGACGAATATTCGGTGCATCACTCTGCCTGCCTTCAGCAACAACTCCAGACTCACCATAATGCACGCTCTTGGTTTCCTAGTTGTTCTTTAAGAGCCGAGGCATCCTGAACGAGGAGGGCTTCGTCCTGTTTGTGAGGAAGAACGCCATCATTGTCCTCATCCCAAAGTTTGGCCTGGAAGGAACCGTGTTCTTTGACAGCAAGGACAAGACTGGCCCAAAACTTACTTTTGTTGAAGAGGTACAGTATTGTAGCCCCCCCCCCCCCCCCCCCCGTACTAAATAACAATGTCACATTCAATTGTTAATTTGCACTGGTAGCCATTAGTTTGTGTTCTTCAATAACTAAAACCTTACTCTATAGAGCGTCGCAGTCCTGCCCCCTTTCATGACGACGCCAGGCCCAGGAAATGAATCCCAATGCATTTTTCCCATAGACATTTCAAAACGTATTTATTTAAAGACCTTTTAAGCGTCGTACGAAGCCTCTTGTGACAGATCATGACAACACACAATATTTTGGACGAAACAAATAATTACAAAGAAGAAAAACAAAAAAAAAAGTGTTGTAACCTGCCGTTTTTTTCTACTTTCTAATTTTTTGTTCTAACATTGTGTTTATTGTCATGATTTGTCACGACAAGAGTTGGCTTTGTCCGCGGCGTAAACGTCTTTAAATAAATACTTTCTGAAAAGTCTATGATGAAAATGAACGGAGAATCATTTCCTGGGCCCTGGTAGGGGTCGGGACTGCGACGCTCTATAGAGGGTATGTGCGTGACATCGTCGTCATACCCAGAAGTTATGCGGAAACGCCTAGTGAGTGGCAAAAAAACGTTCTGGCCTTGACAGCCCGTACAACCAAACAGAAAAGTCCTATCTGATTTGCAGTAACCATGTTAAATTCACTGTGCCATTCACTTTATGCATGCGCATTGCACATATCCTCTATTGAGATGTGTAGTCTAGCCCATTTTGGGCGGGAACCCCTTTTGGTGTTAGCATCATGTTATGCTTTAGCTATTGAAAAATAGCAGATCTACAAGCTCATAGCGCGCCACCAAGTAGCGCGCTACAAGCTTGTAGGTCTGCTATTTTTGAAAAATCGAAGAACGACTGACACAGAAACATAGCTTTTTCAGAAAACTGTCAGGATGTAGAAGACATTTTTAGAATCTGTTCTCAGGTCAAAATGGGCTAGGATAGGAATGGAAGATGTGCTGGTAGCGGGGTACTGATCTGCTCACGGTCCATCTGTATGTGTCTCCTTGTAGGTCCCTACCCTGACAGTAGAAGAGCACGTCTTCCACATTTTTGACATGGTGAAGGTGACGATCAGTCTAGATGACTCCAACGTTCAGCACCAGAAGATCCGCATGAGCCTGATTGAACCTGTGGTAAGGACATGTATGCTGGCAGGGCCGGGGCTCAACCCACTGTCACTACAAAGTTCAACATTTATTTAGAGATTGGTTCTGGCCCTGCTTTCTCAAGATAATGATTTGTATTCTTTTTACGAACAGTACACTCAACCATAACAACGGTTTCTTCTCGGATATACTGTATTTTCTTTTTTAATGGTGTGACACTTTCTTAAAAAGGGTCAATGTGTAAAATAGGGCTTACTGTGACATATTCTTAATCATTTGCTACATTTCTAAATATATTTCTGTTGGCGCTGACTGGGGCATGATCACCTTTGACTAGGCATGTAACGATATATCGCATATCGATATATATCGATATTAATCCTGACGATATGAATCGATTCATTGAAATAAAAAAATCTTTTTAAAAACTAGCCCCCCCTTTTTTTTAGGGGGGCTAGTGTGTGATGTGAAATGTGAGCTTTAGTCATATTCAAGTGCTTTTGGAGAGAAATGAGTCACTTTCAGTAGTAGAGCACTGTAGAGGGGAGCTGTGTGTGTCTGTGCCCAGGTGATGATGGTCGTTGATGCTCATCAAGGAAGGCAATTATGTCAAACTGTCAAAAGTAATGGTACTTCTTTTGCAATGTAGTTAAATAAAAAATCTCAGGGGGAAGATAAATTATATAAAATTAAAAAAACGGTAATTTCTCTTTAAAAAAAAAAATAATATCGTGAAATCGTATCGTGAACCTCATATCGTTTTACGAATCGTATCGTGAGTTGAGTGAATCGTTACATGCCTACCTTTGACTGAATCTCCCCGACCCCATACTTTTAGGGCCAACAAAACCTTACTGGAATTCTTACTTGATTTGAACAGATTTGCACTCAATAGCAGGCTATCCAGTTTATCATTTTCTCTTAGGAAAAAAGACCATGTGAAACTAACTGGAGCTCACCCTTGTTTCGTCTCTTTTTTTTGTTCTAGATTCCTGGTGTTAGCGTCCCAGCCCCAGAGATTGAACCACAGGCCAAGAAACCCAAACTGGACCGCTGACACAGAAAGCAGTACCCCCTAATGTTCTACATATACACAGTATATATGGAGTTTTTTTTTTTAACAGACTGGTTCATAGCAGGCATCTCCGATATTTTTTATTTTATTTTACAATATAGTGATGTTATACTGCTGTTTTTCCATGGCCAAACAATCAGTAGTACCATGCCCGTTTGCACTTCAAGTTGTTGGTTCATAGAAGAGGACACATGCTAGACCGAATGGGTATGGTGCTGGATTAAAAAGATCATCTATTAGAAAGATAACATCCACACACCACAGATTTTCCATTTGCAGAGTAAAATAATGATGTTGAAAAGCACCAAGGCTCTTACTTCCTCAGACTTCTGTTGAATCAGTGCTTATAATATATATATATGACAAATAGTACAAATCTTATATACATGTTACATTGAGACTCTTTAACCCCATTTTGGGCGGGAACCCCTTTTGGTGTTTTAAACATTGTTATAATTTAGCTATTGAAAAATAGCAGATCTACAAGCTCATAGCGTGCCACCGAGTGGCACGCTATGAACTTGTAGGTCTGCTATTTTTGAAAAATTGTTAAAATGTGCCTCAAATCTTTCAGAAAATTGTCATGATTTAGAAAACTTTTTTTTTTAAATTTCGACGTCAGGCCTGAATGGGTTAACGGAAGCTTTAGTACTCAGTCACTATAATAAGTAATGGCAAATGGGAGCTCACCCGATGTGCAGATTTTATCTTTTCTACTTGGTTCATAGAGGACCAACATCTCCAAACAAGGTATTGTGCATGGACTTGTACCCCATTTTATTTTCCATTGAGTGTTCGCTTCATACAAGTTGTTGTTGGCCAACTCAACCATAAACTTTTGTTTTATCCATAACTGTTGCTCTCTTGCCTTTGTGTTCATGCTTCTGATTGTTTGCCCAGTACAATCCATAATGGAATAATTGAAACGGTTGAACGAAAAGGGACTTTCGGCTGCGTACACTGGTAAAAACACAATTTGTATTTTGTAATGGCGATTTTTCTTTTGTCTACGGTTCCCCTGAAACATTTGAGGATTTATGGAGGAAAGCCATGCAAGCACCGTTGTTTCGTGAGAGATTGGATTAGTTGTCGATGAAGTACAGTGTTCCAATGGTAAGCCCGAAGGCTATGGAAATTGGAATCCCATTTCTGCCACTTGATCCCCCAAAACATGATCTCCAGTACTATCATACTAGAAGAAACGAATACATTGGAGTCAATGGAGCTGCATGCATATGAACAAACACTATTTCTGAGAAACCATTGTAAAATTGCTTCTGGGAAATAAAAGAACACACCATTGCCTTTCGATGTGTACACTGCAATTTTATAGAGGGATCTATACTAAAGAGCACAAAGTATGTTTCTGAATGTGCCAAGTATCGCATTCGCAAGACTGCCGATTTCTGTCTGGCAACCACATCTTGCAATACCTGCCGCTGTTTAGATGCCTCAATAAATGTTCTGTGCACATCGAAAAGAAAGTGATTAGAAAACATGTGATACACCTTTTATATTCCTGAACCGAATCCGATTATGACAAAGGTCGCAATCGTTCATAGTGTTTGCTCACGGGCTGGTCCAGCCAGCTCCACCCACTCCCATGTATTTCATCGAACTTCCGGTGCAAGATTTGTCACCCATGCCATGAGTGCCGTCAGGCGCATTCCCCGGTGTCCAGTTTGTTCATAGACGTACACAGGGAAGATATATTTCAATATTCTAACCACAATATATTAGACTAGTAATGTTGACTCCATAGACAAAAATCACAGCACTCAATCTTTAACGGTTCTATTTAACAGTTCCTATAGGGGGTTCCAAATGGACCCTGACAGGTCCAACTCTGGGAGTGTACAAATGGACCTGTATGGGTCCATTTCAGGGTAATCTAGTAAGAGTGGTGACCCGCTTTGATCTCGCCGCAAAGCAGGTGCCTATGGGCTATAGTTCCAGACATTGCTCCTATGGCTGGAACTATTCTATTGAGATAGAATGAGCACTTCCACATTACATTGTTATAATGCAAGTCTACGGGAGTGTCATTACTCTCTTACTAGATTACTCTGGTCCATTTGTACACTCCTAGAGTTATGGTGGTCCTTGAAATTCAAAAGTTTAAGAACCACTATCATCGTAATTCAGTGTTCTAAGTTAGTTATTACTTTACTGACTAAAGTACTGCATATGATGACCATTGGAAAGTTAGTTGATTCTAGGATATACATACAGTTGTATGTAAATCTTTGGACAAACCTGAACACATTGCACGCTTAACCCATTAAGACCTGAGGCACACTACAAATGCTTTCTAAACCAGTAGTTTCAAACTTGTTGAACCCCCAGAAGAGTTTAAAAAAGAATTAACACTCAATATTTGAGAACCACTGTTCTAAAAGCTTGTATATACATTTTGATGGGTTAAATCCCATCTTTATTTGAGCTAGAAGAGTTCTGCATGGGGAACACAATTTCAGAGCAAAATTGGAAACATGCGATTTCTGCCAAAAGGTCCCACCAAGTATTAAGTTATCCATTCATTTCAGAAAATTACACATTTTTTGGGGATATTTGTATTAAAACTTTCAAACTCAAGAAACAAGTCCTCTTAAGGCCATAATGTGACAGTGCTGCACATGTCAATAAATATTTATAAAGAAGGAAAAAAAAGAACAGTATGGCTCATTCAGAATGCATTCATTTCAAACCAGTAGCCATATTCAGTATAGTTACACAGTAATAGATTTAACCATAAAAAATGTCAAGGAAAGTTTTACACAGGTCCAGCAGATGAGCATAAATGCTATGTTAAATCTACTTCAAGTCAAGTTCCATCAGTCCCTTGTTCATGTCTATGCCAAATGGAAAAACAGTTAAGTCACTATTAAAAAGGTTCCATTGTGCAAGTTCAGTGCAGTAACAATATTCAACTTTTTCCTTTGCGGTCTCATTCGTTCACCATTAATTATACCAGCTGTGAATTCTTAAAAGCATATTTTGTTCCAAGAACATTGGCTTATAGTATTGTATTGATACTAGGCCAAATACATTTTTCACCTTTCTCCCAAATTAGTCGTCATGCCAATTCTCTCGCAAGACTCACCCCTACTGGTTGGTCTTGGGGAGGGTGTTGTATTGTAAAACAATCAAGTTTCCCCTTTGAAACGCATGATGTCATCAAATGCGTCACACTGAGATGTTTCACTGGGGGAGGGCGGAATACAAATTAAATGGAGCAAGCTGAGGAACAACTTGGGTCTCTGTGGTGATGAGCAGGAACTTTACCCCCCATGATATCCAGATGCCTTCACTTTAGTAAAATGTAATCATTAAAAAGAAACGTGCTAATGCATAATATTTGTTAAAAAGAAACAAGAAAAAAAAACTGACCACTAGTGAGGGGGGAGGTCTGTAGGGAGAGGGGGTGGGAGGGAGTTCGTTGTTCAATCCATTGATTCATTTCAATTAAAAAAAAGGTACTCAGAATCACAAAACCAAAAGGGTCAAAATCATAATTTGGCTTGGCTGAATATCTATACGAATTAATTTAGGCTGTGTTTGGAGGGAAGCTGTGTGGCGAGTGACATTTCTTACTGCACACAATCCTACGAGTGCATGTCATCCGGGAATGGTGAGTGAGAGGAGTAGAATGAAGGCTGTACGTCCTCCTGGTGGCTCAGTGGGGTATAACATCAGCATGAGGAATTAATTGGCCTAACGACTAAATAGGAGAAAAGGAGGTCTATAATTTAACCATGAAGAACATGGTGGTAACTCACTTTGATTTAGTGAACCAAATTTTAGTCTGCTAAGAACACTCGACATAGACAGTGTAAACATGATCATCTTTAGGCTCCAGCCAGGAGGGATTTTCCCATGTAGATGCAGCAATCAGTAAGGAGGGTAAAACACCTGTTAAAAACAAGAGTTTCTTTAATATTCTAGAAAGACGTACAAAATAATGTACATATATATGTGTGCGTATTGTATTTAACTTTGCATGGTCTTATTTACCGGTGTGGGTGGTTGTGTGGTAAATTAAAATAGTCTGCACACTGATAGGTTTGCAAACACTGTTCATTGCAAGAGCATCAACATGTTGATGCTCCTGCAATAAACCAACCACACACACACATGTTGATGCTCCTGCAATAAACCAACCACACACACACACACGCACACGCACGCACACGCACACGCACACGCACACACGCACCCGATTTAACAGAGTGGATGTACAATACATGTTATACTTTTCTAATTGCTTGTGGTAACTTACCTTAACTTTAGTGGTCTTGGGGAATGGGAAGGCCTCATCTCCCAGGTTTGAAGTGAAAGACTCCTTGCTTTGAAATTCCAGGCTGAACCCGTCTATGAGACTGGCAGTGGTGCCTGCTGAAGTGGTGTTGTACCCGCTGTCCACCTGGAGACCAATACATGCCAATTAGTTCATCATACCAGTATCATGCTTCATATCATGAACAAACAGATCAGACTGCCCAGCCAATACGTGGAAAAGCTCAAATAGATCAGCAGGTCCCTCAACCCGGCTTTTACTCGCCTGCATGCTGGAGTCGTAGCGGATGCTGCTTCCCTCGCCCAGAGAGCTCTCTGTGGCAGACAGGTTGACCATACGAGAGCTGGTCAGCAGCACAGAGGCCCCAGCACCTTTCTCCTCCTCTTCCATGATATCCTCCAATCTTCCTTCCATCTCCACCCCCTTAAGTTCCTCCATCTTAACAGCTTCAAGAGGACCAGAGTTGACACTCTCGCTGAACCTCTCTAAGCCCGGAGGTGGCATTGTGGTCCGCGGGAGACCGTAACGCCTTGAGGGAGAAGATGGGTCTAACTCCATGGAGAGGAGAGAGGCAGGTGGCAGCTGTTCCTCTTTCTCCAGATTGTTGTGGAGCCCGGGATTGAGGATTGGGGAGATTATGTGAGGCGAGGCCCAGCATCGCGTCCTGGCCCTGTGTCTGCTGCTGTGCTGCGAGTGGCTGTTGGTATGGAGTGGGTGTGGGGAACAGCTCCGAATGGGTGAACAACCGTCTACATATAAGCTCTTGGTGCAGGAGTTGACGTCCATATCTAGAGGGGTGCCGACATCATCTGGAGTCATAAAGCTCAGCTGCTTCCTCTCCCCTATTAAATGGATGAACGAAGGGAGGGGGTGATACAGTGAGGGATGGTTTAGTTTGAAATTTTTACTATGTCCAAATGTATTTGGCAAAAAGGAAAGAAATAAGTTCTTATTCCTATTGTATTGATCAAAAAAACAATATGATTCACAAGACAAATAGCTAACCTGAACCCATTGGTGTACATGATGATTGTGGACCAATAGGAGACAGAGTAGGGGAAGTGAAACCAGCAGGCGATGACCTATCAGGAAACGCTGGACTGGTGATGCTTCCCATGCTGTAGTTACGGAAACGCCCCTTCTCAATGGGACTGGAGGAGAACTGGCCCTGCAGCAGAGAGAATGAAAATAGATTTACATTTACGTTTTGGAAACGCTGATATCAATGATTTCTGAAATTATGTTCAAGCCAGATAAGTGTATGATTAAAATCATAAAATGAAGACAAAAGTCTAATTGAAAGTCTAATTTCTCAAGATTTAGAACGTCAACAGTGACTGCTTTGGTTGAATTCACTTTGCTTGCAAATTATACTTTTCGTTAATCAGCCAAATGACAGACACCATGTCATTTTATGTTCGGACTTAAAACAACTTTACGCTGTACAGTCAATTCAGTTGAAACAACATCCGCCATTTATGCATTTCTTACACCAGGGGTGGGCAACTGGCGGCCCGGGGGCCACATGCGGCCCCCACCTTCACTTAATGTGGCCCTCAGGTTCATGTCAGAATACTGATATATTGGTTTCAGCTGTTACTATTCCACAATATGCAAACGTGACCCGCTGTTATTACTTCAGTCTAAATTAGTAGATCATTGCTTCAACACAAGTATAATTAAAGGCATTTGAAATTACATAAAAATGTTAATTTTCAGGATTCCAATTCAAAAATAGCAAAAATTCAAGATTTCAATTCGAATATAGCAAAAATAGCCGATCTACAAGCTCAAAACGCGTCGCAGTAATATATGGCCCTAGGGAGTGAGTGTGGAAATATAGTGGCCCTCTCCATCGTCAAAGTTGCCCACCCCTGTCTTACACCAATTCACCTAGACAGGAATTACTTTTGATATGCTTCCACAAAATATGACCTGGGGAATCCCACTAACCGTGGGAAGGGTCTGTGCCCCTATACCACAACACATGGGAGAAGAGAGGAAGGATGAGAGTGCTTCTCCCTCAGAACCGCCGTTGCAGTCGGAGTCCACAGATCTGAGCTCCTGCTCCAGCGGAGGCCTCTGTAACCCAGAAAGGCCTCTTTCAGGGCTCGGCGGTACGGAGGTGTCGGAACCACTGCTGAGGTCAGCCTGTCCGTCCAGGAAGAGTTTCCGTCGGAGAGAGGAGGAGCTGAGGCTTTCCTGAACAGCCTCACATGGCTCGTCACAGCGGTAGTAGTACTCTCCTAAAAAAGGTAGGAAAGATGGATATTCAGGCAACATGTTGTTTGTTTTGATCTCTTAACGGTGAGAAACAAGTGCGACATTTACAAGTGGACTTTATTGTTTTTTTGTGGAAGCATACCTAGTATTTTTTCCAAATCAAAATCCACAGGTAATGAAAGTGTCGTCTGACAGGAAACTGGACAAACAGAAAGAAGCAGGTCATTTCCCAGTTGAGCAAAAAGCAGAGAATCCTATTCCACTATATAAATAGTGTAAGTCATGTCCCCTCTCAATGAATATACTGTACCTACCAGTCAGTTTTTCAGGCTCCGCAGTAATCATTGGAGACATGGAACTCATTGGAGACATGGAACCTAAAAGGAGAAATACATAGGAAGGGGAATTGGTAAATTGCAAACATGTCAACATGTACAACACCAACACACGGCAAGGCAAGCAAAAGATGTGAAAATGTCACAAATATGAAACGTCACCAATGAATAGCACAATAATATGAACAGAGGATAATGGGATATGTATTTAATAATGTAATGGGGCTACTTACATGTTTGAATTGGAGTGGTTTTGCGCATGGCTGGGGCAGCCCATGGGGATGGCACTATGCCTCCTTTAATAAAAAACTTTGAGAGCAGATAAAATACAGTTACACTCATTGATTTAGTCAAGTGAAATTAATCAAATGTATTTCTGTCTTTGTCAGCATACCTGTTCAATAGCATTCTGCCGCTTCTCCTCAATATCATGATCCAATCTACATGTTAAAAGGAAAATAAGATGGTTCTATAAATTATAAAATAACATTAGCATATTTACGTTGCTGTCGGGAGGAAACCACCTAACTCCATTTGAGTTTTTATTTTATTTTTCTTTATAATTTTTATCCCACGATTTTGCAACCCATTTTTTTCACCCAGTGTCAATTATCTAATGTAATCCTGGGCACTACACTTCCTCTGCCATCCTGGGGGGGGCAGCGGACTGACCTCATGCTTCCTTCTATGCATGAGGAGTCCAAGCTGCTTCTTTTCACCTGAGAGGGGGGTGTTTCCCTGGCCGGACGTAGCGCATGGATCAATGAACACGTTATTCCGTCCATTTGAGGTTTTTGCACAGCTTTGCGTTTGTGTGCATGAGCACGGAGTGTGATTGAGGGGAGAAAGCCACTCCTATGCACAGCTTTGTGTGTATGAGTGCGGAATGTGATCAGCTGATTGGCTGAGCACGGAATGTGATGTGTGATGATGTACGATAAGAGCGCCCCTCACATCACACAAGTGTGATTTTGTTTTGCATAAATCAGTGCTATTGAACACCCTTTATGTCCAAACTGTCTGCTAGCAAATCCAGCACCTCTCCCCCTCTCATGCAAGTCATTGACAATCACAATATATAAAGTCATAACACCAACTTTGATGAGGCAGTATTGCTTTGTTTTCAAAATATATGGTTTTCTTAAATTCCTGAAAAATGAACATTTTGGAGTTAGGTGGTTTCTTCCCGACAGCAGATAATGGTACATTTACTGTATATAGCACCTTTACAGCTGTTAAACCAAAGGACTACTCAAGGTTAATACATATTCCCTCTGAAGTCGGAGAGAAAATAGGGATGCACGTTTTTTTTAACAGATATCGAAAACGTCCTGCTTCTCAAGAAGACCGATACTGATACTAATAACTGATAATAAATATACTGTATTTGACAGTCAGGACATCTGGGGATGCAGGAGTGTCAGAAGCAAAAGCTAAAAAGGTTTAGCCAGAAGGAGCTTGTGCTGCGCTTCCCATTATGTCTTACTGTTTGTTGTTGCAAGACAGACCTACCGTGTCTGGCTGAGGTATAGGTTCTGTCGCTGGATGTCCTCTTGGTCTATGTGTACTGGCAGCAGGCTGGACATCTCATCGATAGACCAATTAAACTTAGTTGGAGACTGAAACGGCGGCAGTGATAAAAGGTGAGACACCAGATATGTTACATTGGGTGGGTAAATTTTGATTGCTTCAGTTGATGTTGCACAACTGTTTTATACTCTTACTGTACATTATACATTTACTAACTGTATTATTAATGGTATTTTCATTGATTCCTAGAAGTTCTCAAACCTTTTAATTTCAAAGACCCCCATTACTCTGAGAGGGTCCATTTGTACACTCTCAGAGTTACAGACCTGTAAGGGGTCCATTTGGAACCTCAAAGCCTGGACCCCACTTTGAGAACCAAAGTGTCCTAGATTTGCTTAAATTACACACTGGTCGGTACTCGGTATCGACCGATATGCATTATGCACGTTTATGGGTATCGGAAGGAATCAGTACCAGGAATGGAAAATAAAATGGTATCTATCACACTTACAGATTTTGAAGGCTTGACTTTGAATATGGAAGGACTGGGGACCAGGGACTCGTGGAGATGGTGGTAGTCATTTGGACTCTCGAAAGGGTTCCGAAGAGAAGGCCTCCCTGGAGTCTCAGGTGTGATCTGGATCTCAAAACGGTCCATCTCAGCTAGGGAAAAAAACAACAACCACAGGCCGTTACACACCGGGACCAAGAAGACAGTGGTAGAAGTGTGGTATAATAATGAATTGCATTTTTATAGCGCTTTTACAAGTGCTCAAAGCGCTTTACAATGGTTCATTCATTCATACATTGGGAGGTGAAGCGGCGAACAGTCAACGCCAGCGTCCTCACTTCCCACATTCACACACCAATGGTGGCAAGCTAACACCGACCAACTCATTAGAGGCAATGTAGGGTTCAGTGTCTTGCCCAAGGACACTTCGACATGTGGACAGGAGGTGCCAGGATTCGAACCGCCGACCCAGGGATCATTGGACGACCTGCTCTACCTCCTGAGCCACAGCCACCCCAATCTTTGTTTTCCAACGCTCCGTTCTCAAGATGTGGGAACAGCATTGATTGATTGAATACTTTTAACAGTTTGCAGATTGTACTACAAAAGGATAATATAACATAATTAGTTGACAAAGGATAATAGAAAAGGATAATAATAATATATAACACAAAAGCCCCATTGGGCTAGTTTCCATTGTGGTCCTGTGCATTGAACGCACTACATTGACTACAAAAATCGCACGGGAAAAGAATAATCTCACCCACTGACTGATGTGACGAATACAACTGATTTCGATTCAAATAAAACTGTAATCAAGTGTAATGCTTTATCAGTGTGTCGTCCACATTTCACAGTAACAGCATTTGAGCTGTGCTTTCATGTGAAATGTACCCATTCTGCAAACTGTTAATATTTCATATCCTCCTTGCTAACTCCCCGCACCGTTCAACAACGTGACGTGCACCGATAGCAGCAGCCATGACGTTAACGGTTTAACGTAGTTAATTTGTCTAATAGTGTTGATGTCTAGGATATATTACTGTCTTTAAATGTCCCTATAAATTGAATACATAGCACCACAATGGAAACGAGCCCTGCTGACCTCAGGGATTTTTGTTTTCGTGTTATTATCCTTTTAACATCTTTGTATAATCGTACCACTGTACTATTTGTAAAACTGTTATCAAATCAAACAATCAATGTCTTGCACTTACTTTTGTAGAAAACGAATCCCCAAAGCCCTCAAAACACGACGACGAAGACAACAGCAACCAGCTATAGTAACTAATAAGTTTCTGTTTCAAACGTTTATTTCAATTCCCCACACAACGCTCTGAGCCAATCAGGAGCCAATAGACATTCAACTGGAAGTGAATGGGAACGGGAACCAATAGGAGCACTTGTGCCTCACTTCCTTTCCACACCCGGCGACTACAAATTTCACGCCCCCAAATGAGACAGCGGCCCCACTTCTGGTCCGCTCGAACGGTGTACTGCAGCCATAGATATAAGAAAGCCTTTATGTCTATGACTGCAGCTGTCAGAATAAGTCACTGTCGGGGATTTTTTTTGTCCAACGGCTGATTCGGTCTGGTTTATTAGTCAGGCTAATCCCTGATAGGCATCAAAAGGCTACACACACCCACACACACACACACACACACACACACACAGACACTACACTTGACTTTCTGCACTTCATCTTTCACATTTTTTGCAACGGAAATCATAACAACACATGTCACATAGCCATAGCACAACATTAATAATACAAAATAAGAATAAAGTGGCCAATTATTACTGCGAGCCTGTACAGTTTCTGATAATCTTTTAACAAAGTGTTCTCTTCAGTTCCGGGGGTCCGGCTAGGGGTCCGGCACATATACTCTATGGTCCGGCACCGCTAGTCAATATGCTGTTATTTTGAAGTTAGCCAAGCGGAAGTCACATGTGTATGTATTTTGACTCAGCTGCCGACGCCGATTTTATTTTGCACACAATTAAGCTAGCTCTGCATCTCTGTGAGACTCTGAAACCCAATGTGTCTCATATTATACTGCTGTTGATTCATGCAAGCGACTGACGAATCATACAATGTCTATAGGTCAATCGTAGTGATCTTGGTGAAGGCTTGAAGTCATTAATTTCATAACATTGGCCCGCTTAGTGCGTTAAGGAGGACCCATCCATCAGTCTGGGACGTTAGCTGAATCAGAGCATCGTAACCATGGCGAGTGCAGGAGCAAACCCAAACATGAACGCAGTCCGGGAGACAATGGACGGTAAATACAATGATAACAAACAATACACGCAGATATAATTTGATTCATTCATGTGGTCTAAACCGTTCACTCGTTTAACACTTTAATTCGACCATGATGCAGTTCACTGATTCAATTTAGCAACATGGGTCCCAGTGCAGTGAATTCATAACAAGGCTAATTCAGAACTATTCTATTCTAATTTCTGCTTAATGTCATAAAGAATAACAAATATTCTACATTTCCATTTGTGGTGTCATGTAGTCAGGGAGGCTAACATCAGTGAATGTACACAGTACATCCAAATTAATCACTTAAAAGGGTGAATTGGTAAGCTGGACCTGAGGTGTCTGTCTCTGCTCAGACGTGTTGTGAACTTGTAGATCTGTTCCCCCCAGAATATGGATGCTGGGGTAGCTCTTAGACTATATGTCTGTGATCATTCATATACTTCGTGCCAACTGTATGTAACAACAGGAGACATTCTAGGACTAGGACTCTGATCCATAGATGCTGGGGTAACGTTTACCCACACCCACAACACCAGAGGGAGTTCAACTAACCATGTGCAACCCAGATTCGGTACAAACAATGGACTAAATTCCTCCTTCCTTCCTATGCCACCAAAATGTGGAACGCCCTGTCGCCCTAACAACAGTCATTAAGACATGCGAATCCCTTGACTCCTTCAAAACTGCTCTCAAAGGGCACCTACGGACGGCTGCCATTCGAAACTGGCCCCCGTAAAATCTGAATCCCCCCACTCACCCCTTTTCACACTCACTGGACTCACTATGATGATTTCCTGTTTTTGGCTATATAGAAGTGTATATTCGTACATCTCTAAATGTTTTGGTGAATTGAAAATAGTGGGCCCTATTGTAAACAAGTGTAATGCTTTATGGTGTCGTGATGTCGTCCACTCAGTTAACAGTTTTTGTATTGAGTTGTACTTGAAATGTACTGTAATTCTGCAAACTGTTAATCAATCAATCAATCATGGCATGGCATGGGTGCACTCTTGAGTTACAAATGGTGTGTGCACTGTGCACCATTTTGTGCACTCTTCGTCTTGAGTTACAAATGGATAGTTGGATACAATTAAGGATTTTTACTGTGTACGGTGCTGCGACATCATCTGTGTATCGGTGCCAAGTTGCCAACGTTTCACCTCTTGTTTTCCAACAGTGTTGTTGGAGATCTCAAGGCTGCTGAACACGGGCTTGGATATGGAGTCTCTGTCCATCTGTGTGCGACTGTGTGAGCAGGGTATCAATCCAGAGGCCCTATCGTCCGTCATCAAAGAACTCCGCAAAGCCTCAGAATCGCTCAAGGTAAGAAGGAACAGAGTTTTAGTGTCAACTGTTTCCCCTTAACCCATTTTGACGTCGAAATGAAAAAAATGTCTTTTTAAAATGTATTTTTTTCTGAAAAACCTCACGTTTCTAGTGGTTCTCAATATTTCATGTCAAGGACCCCAAAAATTATATGTAAATATGCCGCCGACCCCCATCTGAAAATATGTTGTTCCAGGGACCCTCCAGAAGCAAAGATTTGAGTTAAAAACTGAAACTCTGAAAGAATATAATCAAAGATTTGAGGCACATTTTCACGATTTTTCAAAAATAGCAGACCTACAAGTTCATAGCGCGGCACTCGGTGCCGCGCTATGAGCTTGTAGATCTGCTATTTTTCAATAGCTAAAGTATAACATAATGCTTAAAACACCAACAGGGGTTCCCGCCCAAAATGGGTTAAGCTAGACACATACGCTCCACACGGTGATCACCCTCTCACCTTGGTGGTTGGAAAACTACAACATGACATCACGTCACTGAGCCGTGGTGATAAACTACAACATGACATCACGTCACTGAGCCGTGGTGATACAATTTTCACCACTCACCCGGCCAACACATCTCACTCTGTTTTTACTCTCCAAAAAGAAAATCACCCCTGGGAGAGACTTCCTGATAAATTCATCACGGCAGGTCGAGGGTTGGAGACACTCGCTACGCTCGTGTCTCACCACGCCTCTTATAAAATACACGATAACCTCACACCTCTTGTGGCTTATTACTTTAAAAAATCACACCTGTGTGAAGTGAGGGGTGCTCTAATCATCGTACATCATCATCAAGAATGGTGGTCCCTACCGACATACATATGCCGATTTGCTCAGACACATGACGTAAATTCTCCGTTCATTGTCAAGGTAAAGTTAGCTTAAGTTGTGGCAAATCTGGGGAAAATGCTTACCACTAGCTTTCTTCACAGATGTGTTCATAAAGGTGTCTACTATCACAGAAAAAATTGTTCCAACCCAACTCCCTTGGGAAACGTTGTGACAGCTGCTGAAAGTTGGGGTACCATTATCAACCAATATAAGGCAAAACATTCCAAATTTCATTATACTTTAAGTAGCATGTGACATGTCAAACTAGGGGGTTTTCATGATTCTGAATCCATTCAAAGCATTAGTTTTGCATGAAAATACTCCTTGGGCTAAATTCGGCCATAGCCACTTGCCCAAATGTGCCCAAATGTGCTGACCTCATCACATTTGTGAAGACGGCTATGGGCATTTTTAGGCAAAGGAGTGTTTTTTGTGCAAAACTAATGCTAAAACTAATGGCTTGTCATGACCATACCATAAGCATCTTAGTTGCAATTATACTAATGTTTATAGGCCTACACTACAGCCTCATGTGCTGTATCTATTGCTACAGCATGACGTGACCAAAAGCGTACTTTTTTATACAATATTTTATTATTTTCCAGGTTTCTGAAAATTGCACCAACTGAAGAATCTACCTAAACCAGTACGGTTTGGCTTATTAAATGGAATCTGTTCCGGTTCCTGAGTTGAAGGCTCTCTACTCCAATCAATCTGTTCTTGTTCCTGAGTGAAGAGCTCTCTTCAATCAATTTGTTCCGGTTCTCGCTTGGAAAGCTCTCCAAATCAATCTGTTCGGTTCCTCAGTGGAAGACTGATGTTTCATTGAGAATTGTATTTAGTTTTTTTTTGCTAAGAATAATGTGTTTTTTCAACTTTGTACATGTGCCACTCTGCCGCCTCTGTCATGAAGTCAGTGAAATGAACCTAAATTAAAGGTGTTACAATGAATGGCCACCAGATGGCGTCATCTATCTTCATTTTAATCCACCAGGTACAGTAGGTACCACTCATACAGTCAACCACTAGATTATTTACTGTTTGGTACCATGACATAGCAATGCAAATTTTAAAGAAACTCCAAAAATACTTAAATGAAAGGTTTATTTTTTTTAGACTCAAAGCTAATAAATAGTTTGCATAGTAGAGGTGACTGCTTTCCCCTCATCTATTTCTTTGTATTGTCCTGCATGAGTATATTGGTAGTGTAGCAAAGTTCATTGTCATTTCACTGCATGGCTTTTTGCATTGGTATTCCTTTAATGTAATTAGTGATAATATAGATTAGAAGGAAAAACAACACTGATATGATGAGATCAATAGAGTACCTGGACTAGGGTGGCTGTATTGACCACTTAAAGCACATTTTGGGCGGGAACCCCTTTTGGTGTTAGCATTATGTTATGCTTTAGCTGTTGAAAAATAGCAGATCTACAAGCTCATAGTGCGCCACCGAGTGGCGCGCTACGAGCTTGTAGGTCTGCTATTTAAAAAAAATCGAAGAACGACTGACAGAAACATTTTCATAAAAACTGTCAGGATGTAGAAGACATTTTTAGAATCTGATCTCAGGTCAAAATGGGTTTAGCCCTATATACTTAACCATGCAGGCAGCTATTTTAGCCATTGAATGTTTTTGAACATTCATTTTGTCCAAATAGCGATGCCTGGGTTAATGTGGTGAAGAGGTGGTCAACCAAAACAGCCCCATGCATGGGGACAATGACTCAAGGACAGGACAAGGGTTACTCTTACTTCTTGACTAGTCAGCAGGAGGAGGTACTATTGAACTGAATTTCTAGAAGACTGCACCCCCCTTTGTTTTTCCACTTGGGTCACATAAAAGATTTTGGATGTATTGCTAACTTGACAAAAAAAAAGAAGTGGGAAAAAAAAAAAGTCTTTGATCATCCACGAGTGCAGCCCCTGCCACGGTGTATCCAACCACAGAGTGTTGTTTTGTTTCTCCGCTATCTGTAAAATAGCTCCATTCATCTTCGGGATGAGGAAAATGCTGAGAACACAGAACATTCCTCCACAGGCCAATATACTGTATAGTATAGGCTAGGAGCTACCCTTCATCCACACGTGTGAGCTTATATCAGTTGTGTGTGTGTGTGTGTGTGTGTGTGTGTGTGTGTGTGTGTGTGTGTGTGTGTGTGTGTGTGTGAGAGAGAGAGTGTGCGTGAGTGTCCGTGTGGATGAGTTGAAGTGTTAGTACAGTGTGTGAGAGATGTCTACAAATGAGCACCCCCTCCCCAAAGCCACCTGACAATATTCTAAAGCCCCACCCCACACAGACGGGCAGTCGGAGAGAGAGAGAGAGAGAGAGTGTTTATGTAAGCAGTTCTGTCTGCTCTGGCTTTGTCTTGTCCTCCTGACTGACGGGCCATGGGTCTGAATCTCTGGACCGCTCCTTTGATCACTTAACGCAGCATTGTCGTGCTTCTACATAGCTTAGAGAGCTATGAGAGATGAACACATGCAGTCGAGTGCCCTCCCCGACTCCGTCTTGTAAGGCCAAAAAATCACACCCGTGTGAACTGAGTGGTGTAAGGTTTTATATAGCATGATCAGCTGTGGTCTGACGTAATGTCTAAGGTATTATATAAGGTAAGGTATTATTTAGCCTCACACCCGGATGTGATTTCACAACTGGCTGTTTTTGCGCAGAGAAAATGACCACGGTTGCTACGGTCATCCAGTTCACCCGGGTGTGATTTAATTACGTCAGAAATTATTTTGAACATAGCAACCATGGTCATTTTTTTATGCACACAAAAGCCAGTTGTAGGAGTGGTTTACACCACTCAAAAACAGCCCATGGACAGTGTTGCCATGTCCGCTTATCATAAGTGACTTTGGGCATATTTTTCTGTAAAGTTGCTTGTAAATATTGGTAGTTGTTTGGTTGCGATTTTTTGGGGGGCTTCTTTGTAAAGTGTAGTTGCTTATTTGGGCTTTCTGTTAATGTTTAAATCAGTGGATGTCAAACATTTTCATGTCAAGGGCCCCCAAATGAATATGTATTTATTCGCTGCCCCTTATCTGGAAATATTTTGTGCCAGAGACAGAATCTACAAGCTCAACTTGTAGATCAGCTATTTTCAAATAGCGATGTATATCGGTTTAAAGTTCTCTTGGCTTAGGTCGATTCTTTTGGGCTCGTTTTCATAAACCAGGTTGCTTGCTTCTAGTTCTCTCGCGAAATCTATCTGGCAACACTGCCCATGGCCCTCTACAGGAGGTGAGTGGGTGTTGATTAGAAGATAACTGAGCTTTCTACGTGGGAGAGGGGGAGAGATGCACAATTAAATTCTTTTTATAACACAGTCAAGAGTTCTGAGCTATACGGATCTCCTTGCAGGGCTTCAATGAGCCCAGTGTTCAGGACACATTTCCCTCCGTTTGATGTGTTTGAAAGGGCTCTCCTTGCCCTGGACTGGTGCTTTGATCTGTAAAACAAAATATTCCCAAATCCCAGTGTCCTGCGGCTGCCCGAGAGATCAGCATCCATATATACATAAAACATCTAAGAATAGATACCTCTCATCTAGGCCACTGGTTATGTCACATGGCCAAAGCCTAGGATGGGAGTAGGCCTTATTGGCTATCAAAGATCATTTTAAAGGTATGAGGACATGATATATATGTTGGGGGCGACTGTGGCTCAAGAGGTAGAGCAGGTCGTCCAATGATCCATGGGTCGGCGGTTCGAATCCCGGCTCCTCCTGTCTACATGTCGAAGTGTAAGTAGTAAGTGTAAGTAGTGTCTTGGGCAAGACACTAAACCCCAAATTGCTCCCGATGTGCTGGTTGGTACCTTGCATGGCTTCCACCGCAATCGGTGTATGAATGTGTGTGTGAATGGGTGAATCTATGTAAAGCGCCTTGGATAAAGGCGCTATATAAATGCACCATTTACCATTTATGTTTGGTGTGGTGGTGTTAGCTCTTGTCTCATTGTAAAGCCAAGGTTTTAAACAGCCCCCCCCCCCCCCCCCCCACACACACACACACACACACACACACACAAACCCAAAACAAATTGTAATTACATTCCATATACTTGCATGTTGTATCATCACCATATCTGTTAGAATGGCCACTAGTTCCACTGCTACAATATTCCTGTATTTGACAGCAACTTTTGTGCATCTAAGTTATAAGCTATACATTGACCTTGTCAGACAGAGCATGCTATGCATCACTCACTCATTAAGTAGCAGGCCATACTTTAACACCGTAAGACTTTACTACTTAAATTCATAGCAATGAAATTGGATCATAAACTATTTAAGGGATCGTTAATGATCATTAGACAGGATAATGGTGTGGCAATCAAAACATGTTTTTCTTTTTTTTTCGTTCTTTTTACTTCCAAAGTCTTTTGGTGACTTTGTTATTTTTGGACACCTTCCAAGCTGATTAATCTTGGACTGATTGATTTACAGTTGCAATTAGCCATCTCCTGCATAGATGCATAATAATCATATATCTGCTCTCTTGTTTTCAGGTATTAATTGGTTTCATTAACAAAAGCACTTAATTGAATAACAATTAACAAAGTTGGCCACGGTGTCGACGCAATGCGTGTAAACTCCCTTGTGTTTTTTCTCCGCATAATGATAATGAAACCACCCTTTTATCATATTGGAATTTTGTGTGTTGGACTATGTAATGACTAATATCATATTGGGTCTTATTAGTTTATTCCGTGGTGCAGTGATGCGTTGAGCTTATGTTAACCCATTTAGGCCTGATGTCGATTTATTTTTTAAATCTTCAAAATCCTGACAGTTTTCTGAAATACCTCATGTTTCTGTATCAGTGGTGCTCAATATTTCATGTCAAGGACCCCAAAAATTATATGTAATATGCCTCCGCCCCCCCATCTGAAAATATGTTGTTCCAGGGACCTTCCCAGAAGCAAAGATTTGAGTTAAAATGTTCACTCTGTAATAATATATACCGGTATTCAAAGATTTGAGGCACATTTTCACGGTTTAAAAAAAAATAGCAGACCTACAAGTTCATAGCGCGGCACCGAGTGCCGCGCTATGAGCTTGTAGATCTGCTATTTTTCAATAGCTAAAGCATAATGCTTAAAACACCAAAAGGGGTTCCCGCCCAAAATGGATTAAACATGTTGTGCTTAACAGGTAAGCACCATATGCTGCGTTAATCAGACACTGGGATCGAATTTGGCTGTTAAACGGTCGCCCAATAAAAGTAGGTAATAAAAAACAACTTGAGTTAATTCAATCTCATTTTCAGATTGGGTGAAGTGAGCAGCTGTTCCGTTTTTTTTATTGAATTGTTTTAACTTTCCCTCCGGTTAGGCGGCCTCTTTCTGGTCGATGGGATTAATATTCTGATATTCACTCCCTCAACTTTACTTGTTAAAAACAGGAGATATGGAGGGTGTGTTAGCTGTCCACTCTGCCTTAAAAGAAGACAATACCAGCCATATTGTAATGACAGCTTGTATTGTGTGTGTGTGTGTGTGTGTGTGTGTGTGTGTGTGTGTGTGCGTGTGCGTGTGCGTGTGTGTGTGCGCGCTGTGCGTGTGCACAAGAGAGACGCGAAAGATGGCATGTGTATGTGCAAAGAATTGTGGGAGAGAGATAGATAGTCAGACAGTGAGAGAGTGTGTGTGTGTGTGTGTGTGTGTGTGCGCGTGCGCGCGCATGTGTGTGTGCGTGCGTGCGTGCGTGCGTCTCTGTGTGTACAGTGACAGCTTGTATTCTCCGTGATTAATGATGTGCTGTGTGACTTGATAAGTGCTGCGGAGGACCAACGCTTGTTTCAATTAGACCTTGTGAAGGTCGCGACGCTGCGCTGGCCGCTCATTATCATATCCATAATCAATCCACATTATCATAGGCGAATGTTCAAGAGATGTGTGGTATCTTGTACACACACACACACACACACACACACACACACACACACACACACACACACACACACACACACACTGATGAATGCATGCACAGTCTGGCACCTAATCACATACCAAAACACAATGACATGCTTACTCAGTCACTCATTCATTCACAGGAAGACACACACACACACACACACACACACACACACACATCCTTCACTCCAACTTGATTTGAATCAGAACGGTAGCTGTCGGAATGGATTGTCTGTTCAGATTAAACGTATGTCAGAGAACCGAGCAGCTATGATCTTGGTGGCATTTCAGACATCACACACGCACGCACACATGCACACACACACACACACACACACACTGACTAGACCTCGAGACATTAATAACAACAGAGCGTTGGCTCCTACATAATATAGGCTATTGCTTCTCTAATGAAAACAGATAAAGTGGTATTTACACTCCATCAAACTTCACATTCGAAAGGTCCCTCACTAAAACTGCTCAGGGGCCAAAAATTCATGTGAGTCCTCTAATCTATAGACCAAGGTGGGGGGAAAGTGTTCAAGTAACCATGTAAGCCCTATTTTATATTTCGGCTAATCGATATGCCACCAAAATGTGGAACGCCCTACCAACAGTCATTAAGACATGTGAATCCCTTGACTCCTTCAAAACCGCTCTCAAAGGGCACCTACGGACGGCTGCAAAAACTGGCCCCCGTAAAATCTGAATCCGCTCCACCCCCCCCCCCTTTTTCCCCTCACTGTATATGTTTCTTTTCCCTTTTTACCTCCTTTATGATGAATTCCTGTTCTGTTCTTTGTCTATATAGAAGTGTCTATTTGTACGTCTCTAAATGTTTTGATGAATTGAACACGGTGGACCCTCTTGTAAACAAGTGTAATACTTGATTCGGTCGTCCACTCACAGTTAACAGTCTTTGTATTGAGTTTGTGCTTGAAATGTACTGTAATTCTGTAAAACTGTTAATAAATATTTCAATCAATCAATATACAAGCTCACAGCACGTCACAGCATGCATGGCCTGAGCTCGTAGCACTTAAAACAAATGGAGACATTTTGAACGTTTTCGCCTATGGCAAACTCACCATAGGGATGCCATGTTTAATGTGGTTAAAATAGCTTTATTCCAGTGGGTGAAGACAGAGAGTTGAGCCAGAAGGCAAAGCTCTCTGTCTACCGAGCAATCTTCGTTCCTACTCTCACCTATGGTCATGAAGTGTGGGTCATGACCCAAAGAATAAGGTCGCGAATACAAGCGGGCAAAATTAGTTTTCTTCGACGGGTGGCTGGCATCTCCCTTAGAGATAGGGTGAGAAGTTCAGTCACACGAGAGAGACTCGGAGTAGAACCGCTGCTCCTTCGCCTGGAAAGGAGTCAGCTGAGGTGGTTTGGGCATCTGGTTAGGATGCCTCTCGGGCGCCTCCCTAGGGAGGTCCTCGACGCACGTCCCACTGGGAGGAGACCCCGGGGCAGACCAAGGCGCAGTTGGAGGAAATACATCGACTAACTGGCCTTGGAACGTCTCGGAATCCCCCAGGAGGAAGTCACTAATGTTGCTCTGGAGAGGGAAGTCTGGAGCACTCTGGTGGAGCTGTTGCCCCCGCGACCCGACTACGGATAAGCGGTTGAAGATGGATGGATGGAAGACAGCAAACATTCAGGGACCTGCTGTGACATGTACAGTATGTCACAGCAATGTCAGCAGTAACATAAAGATCAGCATAAAACGTGGACACATTAAAATGTAAAAGGTAGACTGACAGTGAGTGACCAGTAGACTGTAAAATCTATAAGACTGTAAGAATTAAAGCTGCTGAAAGTGATACGTTTTGGTTCAAATTGTTTATATTCTGATAGTACCGTAATCGTTAAGAGTATATGTTCAGTTACAGGGGTCTCTCTTAAACAGAAATTACCTTTTCAGATGGGTCACCAATTTCATCCACTCAGGAGAGAGATGAGAGATGAGATGAGATGAGATATACTTTATTAATCCCCGAGGGGAAATTGAAGCATTACAGCAGCACAATGTGACACATAGAAAGCTAAAACTACTGGACAGACAGAAACACAAAACAGACACAAATGGACATAAACCACACAAGACCAGCGCACCACCAAGGACCATATGCCATTTGGGGGGGGGGGGGGGGGAGTTCTTATGCATTCGCATTGTATAGTCTGATAGCAGTTGGCAGAACCCATCAGCTTTACATTTTATAGTGTTTAGTAGTATATAGTTTAAAATTTGTCTGCTCATTTATTTGTTTAATCATATCGTCATTTCCTATATGATTTATCTTTGATCCATTGACTTTTCTGATGATACCACTCTCAAATCAGCATCTGAGTGATAACCACATGTAGTTTCACCATGGCTGGAAACGTTATTGTACCAATCCATTCACACAATCGATATTGTCTCTGCTGCGGAGCTGCAGTGGCGGAGCTGCCACTGCCTGTGCCCTTGGAGTGCTGAGTGACATGTGTGTTGTATCATGAGGATATATCCATGAATGTAACCTTTGCTGCACCTAAAATATTTGTGTCCCTGTATGCTTTGCCTGTGTGTGTGCGTGTGTGCGTGTATGTGTGTGTGCGTGTGTGTGTGTGCGTGTGTGTGTGTGTGTGTGTGTGTGTGCGCGTGTGCGCGCGTGCGTAGTTCTTGTTACTTACGATAAAATAACACCCATGACTCATGACTGTATTCTGAAAATCTTGTGGATGGTGTTTAAATCGATTTGGCTTCATATAAAGTCTGTATTTTGAAAAGTATACAGAGTTTTAACGGAATGTACAACATTTTATTTAAAAATAAAAAATATTGTTGTATACTATATAGAATTTACTGTGTGGTTTGAATTAAAGTCAGTTGCTTTTTTCAACCAATTGAGCACATACATAGTTACTGTATTAAGTTTTCATATGATGAGAAGCTGAACAAAATGGGTAACAAAATCGTTAAACAGGCAGGTTTTTGGTCTTGGAGTTGTTGAGATCCAGATAGATTTTGACCACTTTGTGACTCTTCAGTCTTCAGACTGCAATCACACACTAGAGTTGCTGCCTGGGGTCAACAATATCAGTGGCGTCTGAGCTCCTCATGAAGGGTGAAAAGCTCAGGTGAGATTATAGGGCCCTGTGGTGCTCCAGTGACGATGATTCTGCTGGAGCTGCCACAGAGCCTGCAGGTTGGTGTCTAATTATGGCTTCTTGTTCTTTAGAGTTCACTCAGAGAATGCTATTTTCTTTGTATTGAGAGTTGATTGGTCTTTCTTTTGTAATCCAAGGTTTATACTTTGATAATACTTCAACTATCAACTATCATCTCACAGAAGGTTTTGATTGATTGATTGATTGATTGATTGATTGATTGATTGATTGATTGATTGATTGATTGATTGATTGATTGATTGATTGATTGTCCGGTCGCTGCCCGCACAGAATACAAAACTCTGATGCTGGCATTCAAAGAAACCAAAGGTATGGCTCCCCCATATCTTGCAAGCATGATTGAACCCTACAAACCCTCCCGCGCACTCAGATCAGCCAACGCAGGAAAGCTGGAAGTACCCTCACTAAAACGCAGGGACAACGCTCCACACGTCCCAAACTCTTCTCCCTTCTGGCCCCAAAACTGTGGAATGCACTTCCCGTTGCAATCAGAACTGCAGCATCACTCCCAATCTTCCGCCGTAGTCTGAAAACCCACCTTTTCAGACTCCATCATGGCCCATAGCACTTACCCTACCCCCTTAGATAGCACTTTTTAGACTTAGATAGCATGTGAAACAGACTTATAGCATGTCATGTAGACAGCACAATAATTGCATTGTATGTAGTCATAGCACTTCATAGGACATATGTATAGCATAGTATAGCATATTATGTATATTGTATAGTTTATATGTATAGTGTCATTATATAGATATGTTCTAGTTACGTTCTTAGCTTATGCATGTTTCATGATAAATGCATTTTTATATATGTGATGTATTCCCATGCTTTTTTGTTCTTGCTTAATGTAAGTCGCTCTGGTCTGGATTAAGAGCGTCTGCTAAATGCCTAAATTGTAAATTGTAATTGATTGAATACTTTAAATATTAACAGTTTGCAGACGAAAGCACAGGAAAGTATAGTTCACTAATCACTACAAAGAAAGCCTAATGCTTGTTTCCATTGGGGTCCTTCATGCTCAATTCATCTAAAAACGTGATATCGCTGGTTAGAACATACAGTATATGGGCCTCATACCAAACACTTCCCAATTTGCACAGTCAAAGCAGCCCAACAAATCACTGTCCCATTTCTTTACTAATTCAACCTATCTAAAGATATGCAGTAAGTAATTGTTGTTGCTTCAGACTAGAAGAGCAACAAGTCAAGTTTAGTTGTACATAGCCCTTAATCACTTGTTGCAGTCTCAAAAGGTTTAGTTTACAGGCCTACAAAGGAAACAAAACAACACCCCCTACCATTAAGAGTCTAAAAAGGCGCTTAGACCCTCAATCGGGCAGAGAAAAACTCCCAAGAAAATCATACCTTGCGAGGAAAGTTTTGGATTAAATCTCAAGACTGAATGGATCGCAACAGATGGGGAAGTGTACAAAAGGTGCAGAGTGAGGGTATGTGCATGCTTAAAGTGAGTGGCAAATCGAGTGGCAAAGTTAGTGGCAAAGTGAGTTTAACGTTGTTTAATGCAATCAGATAGGACTTTTATTTTTGGAGGTATCCGGCTGTCAATAGCCTGGCTTTGGCCAGACTCAAAACGTGGATTCACTGATGCTTATATGCGGGGAGGAAGCGTCAGTGAATCCATGTTATGAGGCTGTCAAGGTACTTTTGTCAAGGTACTTTTTTTGCCATTCAGGCGTTCCCGACTTCCCGTAACTTCCGGGTATGATGTCATGCGCATACCCTTTATATCTGAATAACAAATAAACAAAAGAACAAAATGAATCATTAATGTTCCATAATAAAGTGAGCATGGGGCCATACCAAAAGCCTACATCTCCCTCAACCAAAGAGGATTGCCCTAAAAGTAATTATTTATTTTATTTTTGAAAGAAATGGGAAGGGGACCTTTTCTGCTAAAGAGAGTGATATGCAGTGGTAAATTGTCCAGGATTCGAGCCATGCAGGGACTCACTATTAGGGTTGTGTACCACGCTTTGGAGTCGTCATGGTATGTGCCCTAACCAGGCTATCAGGTCATACAAATGTTGAATTATTAGTCCTTACCCGTTCGAATATATGAACACCAACTTATGTACAGTGTGGGTAGATTTAATAGATCATATTATTGATGTAGCCTATGTATTTTGAAGTGTAGGCCTACTGAGTCTGGTCTCAGGGGCAAGTAAGGTCATATTCTACGCCCCTCCCCCCATACATTTTTAATTACGTTCATTTTAATGTCTTTTTTTACTATGTACCGGTACTTGCATGCATGCGGAAAGGTTTCCTTTCCCAGTTGAAAAGAAAACTATGTTTTTGTCACTCTGTTTAAGGAACACAGTAAACAATCAAGTCATGACACACACTGATGTAAATTGAAATGTATTTTATTTTTAACATTAAATTGGATGAGGTACAGTAGCTCTATTCATACATAGTGCACCATTGAGAACATTGTGCTTAATACCAGTACCTTAACACACATTCAGGCAACGTGCATTACACAGATGTAAATAGAATGTCAAGATCACTGGCGCCACCATTATAACCACTGTCCTGGGACATTTGTCAGAAGTATGATTATTATTATTATTGAGGGGCGCTAGCCCCTCCTATAAACAGCTATAGTGTAGATTCTGTCTGAACACAAACATTAAATTCCATTGACAATGAATGGAGAATTTAGGTCATATGCGCCTGAGCAAATCGGCTGTCGGTATGTTCTGTCGGTATATTGTTGCAAACCCTTGGCCAATAAGGGACCACTATTGACGGTCGGTATAAGGTCAATAATGGGTTTAAAGGATTTAGCGCCTAATAAGAGCGCCCCTCACTTCACACAGGTGTGATTATTAGGCAACGTGCATTTCACAGATGTGAATAGAGCGTCGCAGTCCCGCCCCCTACCAGGGCCCAGGAAATGATTCTCCGTTCATTTTCCTCATAGACATTTCAGAAAGTATTTATTTAAAGACGTTTACGCCGCGGACAAAGCCAACTCTTGTCGTGACAAATCATGACAACAAACACAATTTTTCGGGCCAAACAAAGAATTAGAAAGTAGAAAAAAACGGAAGGTTACAACACTTTTTTTGTTGTTTTTCTTCTATGTAATTATTTGTTTGGTCCAAAATATTGTGTGTGTTGTCATGTTTTGTCACGCCTCGAGTTGGTTTCGTACGACGCTTAAAAGGTCTTTAAATAAATACTTTTTGAAATGTCTATGGGAAAAATGCATTGTGATTCATTTCCTGGGCCTGGCGTCGTCTTGAAAGGGGGCGGGCGGGACTGCGACGCTCTATAGAATGTGAAGATCACTGGCACCACCACTGTTACCACTGGCCCATACAACTTCTAACATTCGTTAGAAGTTGTATGATTATTATTATTATAATAATAATTATTATTATTATTACTTACGCGAGCAGCACAAGTACTGTTTTCGGCTGCGTAATGTCGGTGATACCCTCGGCCAATCAGGGATTGTATATCTTTGGTGGCCATATATGGTATCGCGCCTCGTGACATCTCGTAACATCATGGAGACCCTTAGATCTCTGTATATGGTTGTCAGTCCATCATGTCAGTCTGACATCATCAAACCCTCTACATTCAAGATACGCTATAGCCATGAACCCTAGCCATGGCCATGAACCCTGGCCATACCTCTTTTTCATTGTGCACTTTTTGGTCAAAGTTGATCGCATGCCAAAGCAACAGCACTCACCCAATTAAGGTCTGGCCCTACCTGGGCCCTAACTGGGGTGGCCCGAGGCCCCGTCTGGCCTTACTATTTAGCACACATTTTACGCCCTACCCGGCCCAAAAACGTGAAGAAAAAAAAACGTGGTTGCCGCGACATGAGTCACACTTGCAAATTAACCAAGTTGGTACAACACATGGATTTCCATATGTGGAGCTGATAGTCAGCTGCATCAAGCCAAAGCGCCAGTGCTCGCCCAGCAGTCTGCCGTCACCCAGGCGGATGCGTGCATGCGACCTCGGTCGCTTCTCGCCCTCAGGGCGTCTTAGGTGAAAGCACAGAGTGGTGTCCGCGAAGTGTGTGGAGGCTCGCCGTCGCGTTTTGAGATGGGCCCCTATAAGCGAGCAGCAGTCTTGCGCAGTGCTAAGGAAGTGGCCAGACAGAATTAGAATTATTTAGTAAGATATTGTTTCCTGTTCCACTGTGGGAAGCCCGGATTCAAACTCTATAGTTGGGGGCTAGTTCCGAACTACTCTCCCAGTGGGGTTGAAGTCAAAAGGTGGGATTCACCTTTGTTTGACCGATGTTTGGTTTCACATGCAGTAGAGATGGATGCTTATTTTCAGTTGAGACTGAAACATGCAGGAATATATCTGCGCACAACCAGGTCATCTGTTGCAATAACAGTGGTAGCCATTTGTCTTATTGTACTGATAAAATTGGTTGTCATTATAAATTTATACAATTTATACTATTATATTATATACTATACTACTATTATCCTAAGGATATATTAGGCTTAATATTTTTGCTTCAACTATAAAAACAACTAAAGTAACAGGAAAGTACTATTAAATTAATTAAATTAAGTTTGTTTAATTAAAATCTGATACAGCTTATGATGACGATACAGTTTCCAAGATTATTGCATTTTAATGTTCGTTGAGCAACACTGTGTAGCTATTTGCCACCACCATCATTGATTATGATATCAATAGATATGAACTTGTACACCTTCACAGCACCAAAATATGGTTGAGAACCATTGACTCAGGTGGTTCTATACTTAAGCATTTTATATTGGGAATGTTGTGCTCAAATCAATTTTGCTTTACACAGACCCTGGTGTTTTAATCAAGTGAGAGAGAAAGGGAGTCGTGACATTTCTATTTGGCAGTGAAAAGGCCATACTCAGCAGGAGTTCTCAAAGGCAAAAGTAAAAGTTTGAGCTAGGTCTCTCTCTCCCTCTCTATCTATCTTCCCCCGGAGATACTCATGTTAAGCATAATTAAGCAGATTTGATTAGCATCAAGGCTGGCTTCCTCTCTTGACTTTTAATGAATGTAAATCTACCATCTACATCCCAAAGATTAATTTCTGCCAATTAAAAAACACAAGAGAGCTTATTGGAGAAAGGGGGAAGGGGGTGAGGGAAAAGGGTGTTAAAGTCTTTGAGTTGAAGTACAGTGGGAGTTTTTATCCTCTTCCTGCTCTTGTCTTATGGCGAGATGGTCTCTGGAGATGTGTCTCCCTCTCCCTCTGAGACCGAGATCATTATCAGCACAATGTTCCGTGAAAGCCACTTTGAAAGGACTGCGAGCTCCATATGTAAATGACGGCTGTGTTAGTGTGTGTATGTGTGTGTGTGTGTGTGTGTGTGTGTGTGTGTGTGTGTGTGTGTGTGAGAGAGAGAGAGAGAGAGAGAGAGAGAGAGAGAGAACTGGATGACAGAGCAGTATGGGGACAGGTAAAAGGGGCCAATTTGTCACTTCAAGGTTATTGGCCCTCCTCTTTCGGACATGATCTGCAGCCTTCTCTCTTTGGATAGACACATGCCTATGCCTGTACGTTTGGATTATTCCTTGTGGATTTTTTTCTGTCTGTGTCTTCAGATATTACATTACTTACACTCTGCAAGATATATACAACTAATCCAAGGTGTTGTTTTCTATTTAAAACAATGCATTACTTGGACAAGAAAAAAAGATTTATATGCCTATACATATACATGGTGTATCCAAATATCGGTTAACTCTCTCTCTCTCTCTCTCTCTCTTTCTCACTCACTTCTCACTAGAGATATTTATTTATTGGCATGGGAAACATCATTTAACATTGCCAATTATGCAAGTGTGCAAACAAAACGAACACATAGGCCTGTCTACAATTACCAGTAAAACTATAGGCCTACATATGTGTAGTGTGTGTGTGTGTGTGTGTGTGTGTGTGTGTGTGTGTGTGTGTATATATATATATATATATAGAGAGAGAGAGAGAGAGAGAGAGAGAGAGAGAGAGAGAGAGAGAGAGAGAGAGAGGGAGATTTTGCAATCAAATATGCAGTATAGGTCAAGTAAAATAAATTAAAAAAAAAACTAAATTGTGTTTTTCTGTTAAAAATATACATAACAAAGATTATATCAAATCTTTAAAAATAGACATTACATCTGTAATGTACCATGAACGAGGGGGTCCGGTGAGGGGTTTCTTTAAAATAAAAAAATATATAAAAAGTTGGTCACAAAAAACAAATAGACATTTTTCCAATGTTTTTAAAGGTATTTATTTATTCTCAGTTTCTCCCTCTCTCTCTGTTTCTCTCTCTCTCTAAGAATTGCCCAGGCTCCTCCTCTTTATGATAATGTGACAGTAGCATCTCCAGCGTTAGACAAGCTCCTCTCATTCTCTCAATTCAACTGTGATGTGTTTTTCTTCACACCGACCGACGCTGTCTCGTTTATCCTCTCTCTCTCTCTCTCTCTCTCTCTCTCTCTTTTTTCTCGCGCCACACAACACACTCATTCACGCACGCACGCCCGCACACACTCACACCGCAGTTCCCTTCGCACATCGGAGCAAATTATACGAGCGTGCGTTCTTCTTGCAAAGTTACTTTATCGATAGTTCACTTTTTCCAGCCCTGGTTCAAAGTTAACTTGTCTTCTTTGTTTTCCATCCTGGGACATGTTGACCACCACCATGGCCTCTCCGGTCTCCTCCGCTCCTCTCGGACATCATCACCACCCGGCGCCGCTCTCCACCTCCCCGGCCACCAGCTCTCCGCCACCTGCGGCCACCTCCACCTCCTCGTCGCCGACGCCTCCCGTCGCCGTGACGCACCCCGCGCTGCTCCAGCTCCCGTTCAGACCGGACCTGTTACTACCGAACGGCAGCCTGCAGCAGAACCCGGCGGCGGCGCTGACGACGGGCGCGGCGGCGAAGAAGCTCGGAGGAGCCGCTCTTCCTCCGGTGTCCTCCTCGTCCTCCTCGTCCTCCTCCTCCGGGAGCAAGCCCGTGTACGCCACCCCGTCCCCGGTGGAGAACACGCCGCAGAACAACGAGTGTAAGCTCGTGGAGGTGAAGGGAGCCAAGCTGGCCTCGTTCACGGTGAGAGACACGGAGCTCCTGTGTCTGCCCCAGGCGTTCGACCTGTTCCTCAAGCACCTGGTCGGGGGGCTCCACACGGTCTACACCAAGCTCAAGCGACTGGATATAGCCCCGGTGGTCTGCAACGTGGAGCAGGTCCGGGTGCTGCGGGGCCTCGGGGCCATCCAGCCCGGGGTGAACCGCTGCAAACTCATCTCCAGACAGGACTTCGAGACCCTCTACAGCGACTGTACCAACGCAAGGTGAGCTTTGTGAGGGATGCTGCGTGTGCGTGCGTGCGTGTGTGCGTACGTGTGTGTGTGTGTGTGAGAGAGAGTGAGAGAGAGAGATAACTTTTTCTAACTGGCAAGCTCACTGAACATGCTCTCTCTCTGTGTAAGTGTGTGTGTGTGTGTGTGTGTGTGTGTGTGTGTGGTGTACAGAATTCAGCAATATGCCTACATAAATGGAAGAAAAAAAACAGTTTTCTATTGCTCTTAAAACTTTGCCATTTTTGTGGGCTGTGCGTGATCACTTATGTTATCAAACCGTTTCATCTCTCACTTTCACACTTGTCTCTCTCACGTAACCACACAACACTGTCATTCTGAGAAATTGATTCTTCACAGAAATTAATTAATTTTCATTTGGCCCCGAGCGGCAGCTTAAATCAGGACAAGCTCACTCGCTGATCCCCCCTCTCTCTCTCTCTCCTACCTCTCCCCTCTCTCTCTCTCTCACTCCCTTTCTTCTTAATAACTTGCTGTCTTATCATATCAACACTCTTTAGCCCTGAGCAAGAGAAAAGAGGAGATGATTAAATGAGTTCTTGGTATTTATGATGCGATTATGTAAATGAGCTGTTTTTGCAGAACTCCAGTGGTGTGACCAACTGTACGCGGGTCATCAATCCAATACCCAACAGAGATGTTGGGATGAAAGGCGCTAAATTGGCGGGGATTCGGGAGGGCATGGTGCTGGTGGTTCAGTGAGCTATAGTGCAGTCAGTGGTTATCAAACACTTTTGGCTCAGGGCACCCCTGTAAATAATCCTTTTCATCCATGGCACCCCCAAATCACATTGTTACTTCACAGTGCCCTACATTTATGTCATATTATGATATTACGCTACGTAATATATGTAAATATTTCGCCCTAAAATACAGCATGATATGAGGAAAAGATAATATCTGCTTCCATTATGACAGATTGAAAATAACTTTTACTTGACGTTACATCACTTGAATCTCAGTAGCTATAGCTAATCCTATTCAGGGGGCACATTGCGACACTCAGTGAGCTTGTAGATCAGCTGTTTTTGATGAAGGGATTTCGCGTAGAATGAAAAAGAACGCACCAAGTAGGCTACAGTGCAAGTAATAACTAGGCCTATAGAGGGTCTCTAAGTGATTAAATTGAAGCGATATTGATACATTCCAAATATTATCAAAGTATTCTTTGCACTTGCGTCACGGCACCCTAGGTCACGGCACCCTAGGGTGCCACCGCCACGTCACCCACTTTGAGAAACCCCTGGCCCTGCTATTGTGCATATTCACATGCCGGTTTAGGGTGATGATCCAATGAATGATCCACTTTTACACAATGTATTTAGAATCTCAACACCAACCAAATGTGTCAAGATCGTTTAAACACAATTAAACACACACACTGTAATATCTGGAGCTTGAGAGTGTACAAATTAATGGACCATTTCAGGTGAATTTGTGCACTCTCAGAGTTTAATTAACAATCAGGATTTTACTGTGTAACTACCTGTTAAGACAGCTAAGAAGGATATGATGACTGATGGTCCCATCACCACCGCCACAGGGTTTTGGAATTGTTATTTAAGAGTAGGCTTAGGTTACCATGTGTTTTTAATACCAGCTGTGAATGGACGTTGCATTGTTTAGTAAAATTACAGTTGGATCTCGCCAAAACATTTACATTTGACTCACAGTAAGTCATTTAATACACAGTTTATGAAAATCAATGTCAGATAATGATTGTACAGATAAGATGCAGGAGTCGTATGATTCGAAGGAATGTACATTTTAGAATCTGGTCTGCATTGCGTGTTCTTAAGTCGGGTACGTGTTAATGAGGTCATTGCTATAAAACCTCTTAAGTACACAGCCTCCACCGGCTTTAATTATCCACACAACAGTCCTCAGGAACAGCCTTTTAGATAATGAGATGAGATCTTGAAAACATCACTCGTCCACAAACTTCAAACGCTTTCTGTGAGTCTTTTGCTTAAAGTGTCCAAGTGCTTTGCAGGAGGCCTTACTGTAGTCTTACCACCCTGCATTTCCCATCTCCAACTATGACTGCAGGATTTCCCCAAACAATATTGTCTCTTGTGGACGGAGCAACATTGCAGCAGCTGCTAAAAATAAGTGGGACTTAGGTGTAGCCTATATAGCAGTGTAGTGGAGCAGCCAGGTTAAAATGGAAGGCTCGTTTAATAAGGCTAGATACAAATCACACATCTCAAAGAGTGTGATGTTGACAGTGTAGGGACCAGTGATTTTTTGTTACTGATTAGACTGCCTTCACTTATTATTTTCCAGCGCGGCACATGGAGACTGGAGGGGACATGACAGCCTTATCTGACAGATTAACACCACTAACAGAACTGTTTACATGGATTCCTCCTGGTCATTCTTTTATTTGTTTGCTTGTTCAATGTTTCATTTTCGGAGGTAAAAATGAAAGGGGCGGTTTATGCAGTGAAGGTTGTACAACTATTGCCCTCTCCCTGATTTATTCACTTTGCCTATGCATAGAATATGCACACACACACACACGCGCGCACACACACGCACGCACGCACGCACGCACGCACGCACGCACGCACGCACGCACGCACGCACACGCACGCACGCACGCACGCACGCACACACACACACACACACACACACACACGCACGCACACACACACGCACACACACATATCCACTGACTCATCAAACCATGAAGAAGGGCTTACTTCATCTTGAGTCAAACCCGAGATATAATTCACACTTAGGTGGCACATAGGCGCTAGTGTGCCAACACACACACACACACACACATACACACACACACACACACACACACACACACACACACACACACACACACACACACACACACACACACACACACACACACACACACACACACACACACAGAGAGAGAGTCACACGGTCATGCCTGCATGTTACCAGGCTTTTCTGCTAAATGACATTAGTTCCAGATGGAGAACATGGCGTATGGGAGTGAACCTGATCTTCTGTTCTTTTCTCTCTTTCTGACAAAAGAACAGTTTCATTCTCTGTCAGGAGCACACATCAAACAACTCAGGTCGAACTTGTGTGCGTGCGTGCGTGCGTGCGTGCGTGCGTGCGGGGGGCGGGGGGTGTCTTTGCTGATTGTCTGCACTGACGCAAGCTCCCACACTTACAGTGGCATTCTGTTACTGCTCTGTTTTCACTCAACAAATGGTGCGGCCTAATGCAGTATGAAAATGATAGTTTGCGGTCAAAGTGGCCAAATCGAATGTGCTCTGTAAAAGGATATGACATTTCAAACTCGTCTGTGAGTCACCTTCTTTTGTTGCTGTTATAACCAAGCACGTGTTGAAGGAACATTGATGGATATATGCTCGTTTCCTCCCTCTTATAACAAAACCTGGAACTCATTTTGAGTTGACAAATATGGTGAGGTGTTAGTGTCAGGTGTTGTTCTTGATGACAATGTCCCAGGAGAGCCGTTTGCATGTGGGTGAATAATACCAACGAACGAACTGGCCAGATGTATGGAGAAACGGGATGACTGAGGTCGGCCTGTGACTTAAATAAAGACCTACTGAAATGAAAAATATGTTTTTCACACTTTTAGACCATATCTGTGGCAATAATATGGACTTAATCATCACGCTAAAATATGTATCTGAAAACATTATAGGTTAGAAATAAGCCACATAAATAACAGTAAACTGCTAGAGCTGGCCGACTGTCTGACTTGTAAACAAACACACTGCTGTGCGTGTAGCATGCAGAGCTACCGTCCCATCGCCTGAAGGGAAGCAACGCTCAGATTGGTTCAGAAACTCAGAGCCAGCGTTTCAAGCTGAAACTTCAAAATAAAATGCCCGCAAATTAACCATTTCATCCCGTCTTTAATGTCACACTAGATATTTTTTACACAGTATTTAATAATTATATTTTAGACAATGCCACCACAGTGAGGCTCTTCAACGTTGAAGCACTGGGCCCTAGTGGTAAGAGGAGGGACTGCAGGCGGACCCGTGGAAGTATGATTGGGAAACCCCGTGCAGCTGGGCTTTAACGTTGAGCGCGTTTGCACTTCCGCATTTTGGGCACCAAATTTTGGTGCCCAAATCGAAAAAAGGCGGAAGTAGAAGGCTCTTCCGGGTGCTTCAAAACACCACTGAGCAACTTCCACTGACATGAATAGCGGGGGGGCGGAGCTTCGCACCAGTTCAGTCTCTATCCTTCTTTATACTCTATGGGGTAGACAACCACATGCCTCCCCTTCCTGCTGAACAGGTGCCCCAATCAACAAGTATAGGAGTCTCTAGTGCAACGACAAGGATGTAATCCCCTTCCGGGTTTAGTTCCCACTCTCCCAAAAAGCCAGTTGTGTTCATCAGAGCTTCGGAAAACAAAACCTGAGGCACCACTGCCGGGAGGCGAAGCTGGACCTCTATGCCATACCCATACCAGATGGTGGACACCCTCACACAATATTTCTTAACCACCTGGCATTCCTATTTGGGCATGTATCATTATTTTCTAAACGTTCCAAAACAGCTAAAATAGTTGTACAGGTGAAACTGCGATCATTGCGATGTCAAATCGGCTATTTTCACTAGGACAAAGTATATACATGGGCCATGTGATGTGTCTTTAATACATTTTTATTGATTGATTGATTGATAATTGGCCCTCACTAATGTTCATGATAAGATGCCACGATTCTTTTCCTACTTGGTCTGTGTCTCATAGGAGGGCTGTGGGCAGTTCAGAAACCCGTCCACCGGTGACATCATCAATGGGGAATCCAACCTAATAGAAACGGCAGGCTTTCTATTCCTGAAAAGTTGCAATGCGAAAATGGATGCCATCGTTCTCATGGTAATGAAAATCTTGCTTAGAAAGAAATCTGCCTAACGATGATGTCACTGGTGGGTTTCTAAACTGCCCAGTGCCCACAGCCCTCCTATGAGACACAGACCGAGTAGGAAAAAAGGTAGCATTTTATCATGAACAATAGTGAGGACCAATTATATGAAGATAAGTTGAAACGTAGTGAAGTGGTCCTAGTTAAGTCTATGGCCTCTGAGAGCTCCAGGAGTTTAGAGCAATAGAGTAAGACAGAGTTACGACAACTCCATTCACTTCATGGGGCCAGTCTTCTACATAGACTTCTATTGGCGAATAGTGACACTCAAAGTTTTACGGAATGCATTGGAGTTGACCGGGCTGTTTTCTGCCCCCTCAATGTCGTAACTCTGTCTTAACTTTAGCTTTGATTTAGTGTTGATATAGGAGACTATGTTCAGGAGATGTGCATTGAGAAACGTCTTTGTATGAAATGTATTACTGTATGTGTTATGAGAAGAAATGGTTAGCACAATCAAGTGATATACGTCTTTGCGGGCTTAGATGTATGTTTCTTTGTCACGAGTTGCGACCAGGTGTCACGGTGCGACTCAAGACAAGTAATATAGGACCCAAAAAGCTGAACAGACAGGCAGGAGCAGAGAACGTCAAATTAAAGTATTTATTATACTGAAAACACTAGGTGAACATAACGGGAACAGAACACCATAACAACATCTATAGTCAAGCAGGGAACAAAAGGAACTGAGGGTTTAAGTAGACAGGGATCACAAAACACAGGTGAACAGAACAAACAATCAACACTGGGATTGGCTAGGAGACTAACAGGACACAGGTGGAGAAAACTAGTAATCACAGGGAGGGGAGACAACACAGGAAACAGTAACTAGGGAAAACAGGAAACACTAGGACATCACTACACAGTAAAAGTGTGCAACAGACTGATATCGTGACACCAGGGAGATAATTACAATGATTTTATTTTTTATTTTTTGTCTGTTTTGTTGTTTGTTCTTATTCTTTGTTGGAGCTCCAGGTCACATGAAGTTGACAGTGGTAAAGTGCGTTTTGTGTGGCTGTGGGAGGGTGGACTCCCTCGCAGTTACTGTTGTACCATAAGTCACTTGTCAGAGTCAGGATTGAGATGGGGAGGAGGAGGTGGATGAGGGGGAGATGGGGGGGGGGGTTCACTCAACTTTAACCCCCCGCTCTCTTTTGATGTTTTATAGAGAAGAGCGTGATGGGACAGAGAGGGCCTCCGCGTCTGCCAGTATGATGTGGCTTAATGGAACACATACATACGTACACACACGCACACACACACACACACACACACACACACACACACACACACACACACACACACTCACACACACACACACACACACACACACACACACACACACACACACACACACACACACACAGAGACTTGACATCGTCTTGACCCTGGAATGTGAGTGAGGAATGTGAAACGGTATCAGTTTGGCAGATCAGATTCCTGTGATGATCAAACGTCCAGTGTGTGTGATTGTGTGTACGTGTGTATCTATCCACATCATGTTTATGTGCGTGTGTGTGGGTGTGTGCGTGTGCGTGTGCGTGTGTGTGTGTGTTTGTGTGCACACACACAAGACTCCTGGCCCTGCCTGCCTTTGTCATGACATCATCACAGGACCTCTCCTAACAACAATAGTGCAGGAAGGTTTTCAGCGTGTCCATTCGACGGGAGATAGCGGCATCAATCTCACTGCTTATACAAGCTGACAGCATAAGCCTCGCTGATTAAAGCCACACTCATGTGATTTATCAAACACGACCGTAACCAATACAGATCTGAGTGATAAGCGCCAATAGAAAAGACGTGTGCATGTGGAGTTGTGTGAATGGTGCTAATATGTTCAACAAAAAACAATCCTGTTTCGGTTAGTTCCCTCTTCTCATCTCTCTCTCCCCCCTCTCTCTCACACACACACACACACACACACACACACACACACACACACACACACACACACACACACGCACACACACACACACACACACACACACAGCTGCTACCTATCAGCACCTCAATCCCTCCAAGCCAGTAGCTGTTCCACTGTTTTGACTGTAACACTTCCTTTTCTTTCATTACGTGTGTGCGTGCGTGTGTGTGTGTGCGAGAGTGCGTGTGTGTGCGAGCGTGCGTGCGAGCGTGCGTGTGTGTGCGTGTGTGCGTGCGTGTGCGTGCGGGGGTAGAGGGAATAGAGATATATGTCGTCTTTGTTCTGTTTAGTTTCTCTTCCACCTGTGCTAAACCCCAGCTGCCCTGTTTAGCGTTTCATGTTTCAGGTGAGACACACACACACACACACACACACACACACACACACACACACACACACACACACACACACACTAACAACACACAAACATATAGGCTGAAAGCTGAAGCTGCTGTACACAACATTTTACAGTAACATTTGGGGCGGGGGGGTGGGGGTAGAACTCAATGTACAGTGTACACTACAGCCTTTGAAAACAAGTGTGTACCTTGAGAGAGAGAGAGAGAGAGAGAGAGAGAGAGAGAGAGAGTGTGTGCGTGTGCACGTATGCGTGTGCGTTTGTGTGTGTGTGGCCAGAGTGTTGGCATGAGGGAGGACGTCTGGGTGAGATTTTAATTAAAGTTAGAGACAAAGAGGTCATAAGCCATACACTCCCTCCCTCTTACACACACACACACACACACACACACACACACACACACACACACACACACACACACACACACACACACACACACACACACACACACACACACATGCTGTCATGCACACACAATGGGTTGTTTTCTCTCTCATTCCATTCCCTCGGCTTGATGATTTTTCCATGAAAGGCTTTTTCATTAATCCCACCTCAGGGAACCGGTGCTCTGCTGTCTACACACACACACACACACACACACACACACACACGCACACACACACACACACACACACACACACACACACACACACACGCACATACACGCACACACACACACACACACACACACACACGTGTGCAAACCTTCCTCTCTGGGTCACTTTTATGTATCAACACACTTGCAGACTAAACACAAAAAATGAGGTACCAGATCCTTATGCCCTCTAAAATATAGCGTGTACACACTCACTTACACACACACACACACACACACACACACGCACACACACACGCACGCGCGCACGCACTCACTCACACGCACACTCGCGCGCGCGCACGGAGGAGGCCATTAATTAGTGTGTTCAAATAAACAGCGGTAAGGGAAAGGGAAGGGGCTGTTGTAAAAATCAACCGCAGACTTTGGTCTGTCTGTGTGTGTGTGTGTGTGTGTGTGTGTGTGTGTGTGTGTGTGTGTGTGTGTGTGTGTGTGTGTGTGTGTGTGTGTGTGTGTGTGTGTGACTGTGTGTGTGTGTGTGTGTGTGTGTGTGTGTGTGTGTGTGTGTGTGTGTGTGTGTGTGTGTGTGTGTGTGTGTGTGTGTGCGTGTGTTGGTATGTGTTCATTCGAGGGGTTTCAAGACAGTGGTGAATGTACAGTAACTCTACCTTCAAAACTGTAACCTAAAAATATATATCCTGCTTTTGTTAAGCTCAGTGTGTTGTTCTATATTTGCTTCTTTTTGGGGGGAACACGCACGCAACACGCATGCATGCACAGTCACACGCACGCACGCACAGTCGCACGCACGCACGCACGCACGCACACACACACACACACACACACACACACAACCCTTCACCCTCTGTCCATATACAGTATTGCACATGCACCTGTGCGTGTGTGCTTGTGTGTGTGTGTGTGTGTGTGTGTGTGTGTGTGTGTGTGTGTGTGCGTGTGTGCGTGCGTGCGTGCGTGCGTGCGTGCGTGCGTGCCTGTGCGTGCCTGTGTGCGTGCGTGCGGCCATTAGGGTAAATCCTTACATTTGCAGGGCGTAAAAAAATAAGGATTTTTTACTGCGCTTGCGCACGTATGTGCGTGTGTGCGTGTGTGTGTGTGTGACACAGTGTGTGCTATCTGATGTCAGCTGTCACATCCCAGTCGGTCTTGGCCCATAATAAGAGACAATAATAACAACTCATTAAAACCGAGGGCAGGAACTGTACAGCTCATCGGCGCATCAAATTAACCTTTGAACACTTCATAGATACACGCACATGGACGCACACACGCCCACACACACGCACACACACACACTCACACACACAGTCACACACACAGTCACACACGCCCACACACAGTCACACACACGCACACACACACGCACACACACGCGCACACACACTCACACACACGTGCATAAATGCCCACGTTTGCTCGCTTATACCTGCTTTTTCCGTGCAGTTTGTACCATCTCGCCCCCTCTCTCAGCCTCCCCAACGAGCCCCCCAGCCGGTGGGTGTGTCAACAGGGGGATTGGTCCTTTCTGCTGTGGGTAATTGATGAATTATATGCAATATGCAAATGAGGCGCCATTAATCTCCTGACTGACAGCTTCGTTTATGGGGCCTTAATGACGGCTGGATTAGATTCTAATTAAAATCTGCTCAAAGACACCCCGCGCTCGGAAGCTGCATGTCGCTTCTCCCCTCTCTCTCTCTCTCTCTCTCTCTCTCTCTCTCTCTCTCCATCTCACTCTCTCTCTCTCTCTCTCTCTCTCTCTCTCTCTCTCTCTCTCTCTATCTCTCTCTCCATCTCTCTCTCTCCATCTCTCTCTCTCTCTTCTTTCTTAATATACCCATGTCTTTTCACACTTCTTCTGTTCCTTCTTTGCTCTCTCTTTCTCTCTCCATTTCTTTCTCTTTGGTCTTGCTGTCCTTCTGCACGACTTATTGTATCCCTCTGTGCTTTTCTTTCCATCTGTCTTTCTCGATGTCCATCTTCCACACCCACCACCACAACCCCGTCTTCATTTTTATTCTCTCTATCTCTTTTTCTCTACCACCGCTTTGTTTTTTCGCTCACTCCCCAAAACTCTTCCCCCTTTCTACCCGTTATGTGTACTGGCAGAACCATGTTGTCCCATGTTGTCAGTTTAACCCATTTTGGACTGAGGCCGATTAAAAAAAAGGCTTCTAAATCCTAACATTTTTCTGAAAACCCCATGTTTCTATGTCAGTGGTGCTCAACCTTTTTCATGTCAAGGACCCCCAGAATTATCTCTATTGGGCCACGGACCCCCATCTCAAAATATGTAGTTCCAGGGACCCCCCAGAAGCAAATATTTTAGTTAAAAATGTTCGCTCTGAAATATATATTCAAAGATTTGCACCACATTTTCACGATTTTTCAAAAATAGCAGATCTACAAGCTCATAGCGCGCCACCGAGTGGCGCGCTATGAGCTAAAGTATAACATAATGCTTGAAACACCAACAGAGGTTCCCGCCCAAAATGAGTTAATATGAGCGGAGATGAACTGTGCTCATGGTTGTCATTAAGGCGGATGCGCTCCGTGTCGCGCTCTCTCCTGTCACAAAACGCCGTCACGCGGTTGGGCTCAGAGTCACAGTAAATGTGTGACAGCACACGGTTCGGGCTCAGAGTAGACTCATAGTAATGTGTGACAGCCTTTTCAAAACGCTGTGCTTGTGGGACTCCCTGAGCATGTTGTTGGACCTGCTGTCTGTCAATCTGCTTTCTTTTCTTTCTCTCTCTCTCTCTTTTACTTCAGGAATCCACATTAAAGGTTAAGGAAGGGGGGAGGACGGGGGGGAGGACGGGGGGGGGGGAGGACGGGGGACGGGGGGGGGGGGACGAATGAAAGGAAGTGGGAACATTTCAGGAAATATGACAAAAGGATGGAATGCCAATACACAGTATAATCCTTAGTGTGCATTTAACTTAGAGGGTAACCAAATGGAGTCCCGCCCCCTTTCATGACGACGCCCCCAGGAAATAATTCCCAATGCATTTTTCCCATAGACTATTTATTTAAAGACCTTTTAAGCGTCGTACAAAGCCAACTCGAGTGACAACAAACACAATATTTTGGACCAAACAAATAATTACAAAGAAAAAAAAATGCCGTTCTTTTCTTCTTTCTAATTTTGTTTGGCCCAATTTTTTTTATTTGTTGTCATGATTTGTCACAACTCGAGTTGGCTTTGTACGTCGCTTAAAAGGTCTTTAAATAAATACTTTTTGAAATGTCTATGGGAAAAATGCACGTCCGTTCATTTAAAGATGCACCTGGAAGAACAGTCGAGCAACTGAAGGGGGGAGGTGAGGCGTTCAATGGATGAATAGCTAACATGATCACCAGTGTCAGCGTGCGTATGTGTGTGTGTGTGTGTGTGTGTGTGTGTGTGTGTGTGTGTGTGTGTGTGTGTGTGTGTGTGTGTGTGTGTGTGTGTGTGTGTGTGTGTGTCACTGTGTGTGTCACTGTGTGTTTGTGTGTGTGTGTGTGTGTGTGTGTGTGTGTGTGTGTGTGTGTGTGTGTGTGTGTGTGTGCCACTGTGCGTGCGTGCGCGTGCGTTACACTCTTCCAGTGAAACTCTGCACTGTCTGGTGTAAATGATGGGCTGGTGACTCCATGTGTGTCAGAGGAGTCACGTGGGTGTCTGCACCCTCCCGGACCACCAGGGTGGGGGCGGGGGGGGTTGTCAGCCACAGGGAACTACAGTGCATTATGAGGAAGACGGACTTTGTCTGAAATGGAGGGACAATGAAAAAGACAGAGAAAAAGAAAACTGTTCTTAATTAATCTTAACCCATTCAGGCCTGACGTCGAAATTTAAAAAAAAAAAAGTTTTCTAAATCCTGACAGTTTTCTGAAATACCTCATGTTTCTGTATCAGTGGTGCTCAATATTTCATGTCAAGGACCTCAAAAATCATATGTAATTGGTGGCAGGGGTTCTCAACGTTTTTGGCTGGGGACCCCCGGAAATGCTTTGGTGATGTCTCGCGACCCCCGACCCTGCCCCCCCTTCCCCACCCCCAATACAAACTGACTGCAAGAATAACCTTAATAATAGAGAAAATATATCATAAATGAATACTGAAACCAGATCTAATCATTTAAAGGGGCATTCCACTCATTTTCAACATTTTACTGTCATTAATATACCTTAGAGCAGTTGTGTAGAAATAATAAAAAAAAGTCCCCCTATTCTGTGTTTCCTAGAACTGGAGGTCTGAAAAAAATCATTAAGATGGTGAATCACATCTTGATGATGTCATCAAGATGTGATTCACCATGTTAATGATTTTTTTGTTAATGATTTTTCTAGGAAACACAGAATGGGGGGGACTTTTTTATTGTTTCCACACAACACCTCTAAGGTATATTAATGACATGGTAAAATGTTGAAAATGAGTGGTATTCCCCTTTAAAGGGAAGTTTATGCATGTACTGTGTGTACTATGTAAACTCTTAATTTCCATTTCCCAGCCATTCTGTTGCAATTTTTTATTTAATTTTTAAAATAATTTGGAGACCCCCCCAAAATAATTTGGCGACCCCCCCGAGGGGTCGCGACACACGAGTTGAGAACCCCTGGTCTATGGCAGAGGTTCCTGCAACCACTGGTACACACACACACACACACACACACACACACACACACACACACACACACACACACACACACACACACACACACACACACACACACACACCGACCAACCTTGTGTGTGTGTGTGTGTGACTTCCCCATGGATCTCTGCTGTCATGTTGATGATGTCATTTTTTGATGATGTCATTTTGATGAGGTCAGTCTTGCCCAAATTATGGAGGGACATACATTCACAAAATGTAAAAAATCTTCACAAAAAGAGAAATAGATGACAAATATATACAATATGTGTTGTGAAGTATTTAGGGATTTACTTTGTTGGCGGTGTGCGCAAGAATTGGGGGTCTCATCAGCCCAGTGTTTTGAGAGATTAGTCCACAGACAAACATACCCTTATCTAGACAGAGGGGTCGCGACCCCCAGGTTGAGAACCCCTGATCTAGACGTAGAGTATAAAGAAGGATAGACGCTATTCATGTCAGTGGAAGTTGCCAAATTTTGGTTGGCAAATGCGGAAGTGCAACCGAGCGCTCAATGTTAAAGCCCAGCTGCACGGGGTTTCCTCGTCATGAATCCACGGGTCCGTCTGCAGTCCTTACTCTTACCACTAGGGCCCAGTGCTTCAACGCTGGAGCGCCTCACTGGCCCCTTGGACGGCTCAGCACATGCCGTAGAAAAACTAACATCAGTGTGTTTTATTTGCTTGTTGTAGTTCCAGGCCTGGCAGGCCGCCCAAGAGGCACCAGAGTGTGACGTCATCAGAATGCGCCACCCACCACATGCTGTCCCACAGTGGCCTGATGCCTGCTGGGATCCTGCCTGCAGCCGGTGAGTCAGGACACACACACACACACACACACACACACACAGACACAGACACGCACACGCACGCGCACGCGCGCACACACACACACACACACACACACACACACACACACACACACACACACACACGCATACGCACACACACACACACACACACACACACACACACACACACACACACACACACACACACACACACGCATACACACGCACACACACACATGCATGCCAGAAAGTCCCCTATTATCTTTTTGCCAAGGTGGTGCTGCTGCCCTGACTGTTAACTCATTCATCACGTACTCTTTCATCAGGTGCTATGTTCCCCCTGCAGTCCCCTGAGCACCGCAGCTTAAAGAATGACTTTGGCCACCAAAATATGCTGAAACTGTTGCCAGGTAAATAATGTGTGTGATTATTTTAGGCTAGGGTTCGTATTACAGAGGGAGGGGACTAAAAAAATAATGACCAATGTGTGCTTCTACAAGGAAACGTTGTCTGTTCGAATTATTACACCACCCGACACCAGAAATATTAAAATATATAAAGGTGGGAAAGGATTAGCCCAGAAGATCAATAGTGTGTAAATGCATACTGCAGTCTGCATGGGGGCACGGTGGCACAGTTGGTAGTGCTGTCGCCTCACAGCTAGAAGGTCCTGGGTTCGATTCCCGCTCGGGACGCTGTGGGTGCTGGCGGTGTGTTTCCTCCTCCGCGTCATCAGTGCCCATACCCGAGGCGAGGTTGGTGAAGGGGCCTTTCTGTGTGGAGTTTGCATGTTCTCCCCGTGTCGCCTAGGGTAGGTACACTCACAAAAAACATGCAGTAATCCTGGTCTCTAAACTGCCTCCCCCTGGCCAGCCGGGGCGCCTGATGGAGGGGAAAGGAACTGGTTGGAATAACGTGTTCCTTCCACGCGCTACGTCCAACCAGGGAAACTCCCCCCTGTCAGGTGTAAAGGAGCAACTTGGACACTCAGGCATGAAGGAAGCATGAGTTCAAGTCCGTTGCTCTCCCCATGTCCCCCATATATGGGGACTAGGTTGGCGGAGGGTGTGTAGAGCCCAGGATCACATTAGATAATTGACACAGGGGTGGAAAATGGGTTACAAAATCGTGGGATAAAAATTACAATAAAAAAAAAAATAGTGTGTAAATGCATACTGCACAATTCTCTGGGGTATCTGCTGCTTATCAACTAACAAAGATATCTAGAAGAAGTTCTGAGGAACACTAAACAGTCAAATCCTGATTTTCAAGACCTCTCTATTAAACCTTTTTTCAGTACATGATAAACATGAGACAGTCAGATGATTATAACCACAAGGTACCTATGTATTATTAGACATTTAAAATCACAGAAGTCAAATCATTATCATACTATAATTCAGTCAATGTCTGTCTGTCTGTCTGAATGTGTGTCTGTCTGTCAGAAACACCGCCGTATCTCCTCACCACCTGCACCAATCGCTCCCACTTTTCACACAGGCATTGACCATAATAATATGGTATATAATAATTTTTCCAATTTAACAAATTATAAATTAATAATGAATTTATTAGTGAATTAAAAATGTGAAAACGCACCCAGGGCGCAGTACCCCCTGCGGCCACAAGGGGTGGGGGGCAATATCTCACAACGGGTAAGGGCTAGTTATAATAATATATATTTTTTTAAAGCAATTTGTAAGGTGCCGTCAATAGTGACTGTGCATAATGCCTCTCCTACACACCACACCTGTACAAACCCGCAATGTCCCCCACCACCAGACTGTAATAGGCATTCTCTACTTTAATGCGAGCTGCCATTAATTATCCCCTTTGCCATCAACAAGGGATCAACCGACCCCGACCACCTGCACCTTATTCTTCCTCGTTTTCCAAATGGCCAACTTAACAGATCCATACACAATACAATAATTCAGAGAGAGAGAGAGAGACAGAGAGACATTCACTTGATTGATAGTGTTGCACTATATGATATTGTGTAGACCTACTAGATTAAGTGTAATGACTCCAATCAGGTGAGTTCTGTTTTGTGTGTTGCAATTTATCACGTCAGTAATTATTAACACCAATATTAATGACAGTGGCAGTAACGACGCATGACGGCAATAACAATTTCACATACATCAAACCAATGTGGCAAAAAGCAGGGCACCACACTGTATTAAAACAGTCATATATTCGTTTATACCGTGTAAATGATTTAATTACTTACTTACTTAGCCAGTATTTGTTCCGATACAGCAGTACTACTTGTGACATTCAGGAAACCTGTTGTAAAAACGTGTTGGCAGGACAGACAGACAGACAGACAGACAGGCAGGCAGGCAGGCAGGCAGGCAGGCAGGCAGGCAGACAGGCAGGCAGGCAGGCAGGCAGGCAGGCAGGCAGGCAGGCAGGCAGGCAGGCAGGCAGGCAGACAGACAGACAGACAGACAGACAGACAGACAGACAGACAGACAGACAGACAGACAGACAGTGTAATGTGGAACTTATTAATCCAGAAGGGGGTTATTTATTATTTCAAACCTTCACCTCGATCACGGTTAATTAATGACCGATGAAAATAGCAAATCTACAAGCTTGAAGTGTCTATTTTCACCTTTTTGTACAGCAGAATATAATAGAGGGTCAAGTGATGAATCGGACTAATCCGTTTAGACGATTCTAAAAACGTATTTGGTTTATTTACACCAGTATAAGACGCCCTGAGGTCGCGTGCACGCATCCGCCTGGGTGACAGCAGACTGCTGGGCGAGCACTGGCGCTTTGGCATGGGGGGGGTCAGATCAACTGATCAACATATGGAATTAATTCTGTACTGGCCATATATCTGAGCGTGACTTGAGCGTACAGGGTTTGATGAGGTCAGATCAACATATGGAGCCCAGGCGGTGGCGTAACCGTCTGGGCACCCGACTGGTAATCCAGTCGCAGTGTGCCGCGGGTTCGACTCCCGAGCCCGACACGGCCTTTACTGCATGTCTTCCCCCATCTCTCTCCCGTTTCCTGTCAGCCTACTGTCTGTCCCTTCAAAAACCAATAAAAAGGCGTAAGCCGCAAAAAGAATATCTTTAAAAAAAAAGATCAACATATGGAATGTCAGAACAGGTCAGCTCCATATATGGAGATCTAAGGGTTTGAGGTTTACGGTAAGAGGTAAGAGTTGCTGGCCGGCTCCATATATGCAGATCTATAGGAGATGCAGGGTTTCAACAGTTCCACCCACTTATATTAATGGCAAGTATTTCATACAACTATCCATTTTAAGTCGGTTATTTGCCACGAATGTCTGTTTGGGTATATTTTGGGTTAATTGCGCATGCAGCCTATACCTCTACCTCACGCTGCAGATGGAGCAGCAGGCAGTGGCGCTCCAGTGTTTTGCTGAATGCGCTGCGAGTAGCAATGAATTAATTCCACTCTGTTGTATAGACACACTTTACTGTAATTCCATACATCACATGGGCAATTTCAGGAGGAGGAGTTATGAGATGCAAGCTGTGTGTTGATGGCTCTCATTAGCATACACATCGCTGACATGCGGGGGAAAAGAGAACCAACTCTCATAACTTGTAGATTTAATGTTCTGCTCTCATTTTGCGCAAATTAAAAGTTCCCACAGTACTTTGTCTGCCTCTGTATACTTTCACGATCCTTAGGCCTCATTGTCTCCACCAGGCCGAAGGCATGGGGAGAGAGTATGTTTTGCACTCCGTCCGTGTGTGTGTGTGTGTGTGTCCGTCCGTCCTTCCTTCCGTCCGTCCGTTACCAGCTAATCTCCGGCACCGTTAACCCGGTCGATGCCAAACTTTGCACACATGGATGCCAACGATGAACCTCTGCCCCGCATTTTCCAGAACGGCCTGTTATAGCGCCACCATGAGGCAGCTTTTCACATTTTTCACCTAAAACTGCACCGATCTGCGTGAAACGTTGCATGCACACTCCCTAGAGGCCAAGGACAAACCTTTGACCTGCATTTTCCGCATCTGCCTTTTATAGCGCCACCAGGAGGCCGACTTTTGTAAAACACATTTTTTGATATTACTCCTCCAGATTCGGTCCAAAAATCTCACAAATCGTTACACAGTATCTCTACGGTCATGTGCTGAAGTCGTATCTGTCCGATATTTCATATTCCATCCTAATTGGCTATAATTGGCTTTCACAGTTTGCAAGATTGCCCCGTTTTGAACAAAAGCCTCAAATCATGAACGCAGCATGCAATTTACGTGAAATCTTTCACACATTTTCTTACTAGGCTGAGGAATATATCCCACCCTTTTCACATTGGCCTGTTATAGCGCCACCAACAGGTTGATTTTTGCAAAACACATTTTTGGAACAAAATGCCTCAAATCATCCAATTGCCATCAAAGGCAAACATGTTTATATTACTCCTAAACATTTTGCCAAACATCTCACACAGTCCTATCCTCCTGGTGGAGACCTGTGCCCAGAAGGGCACTTTTTCTAGTTTTATTTATTTTATTTTATTTATTTATTTTATTTTTCAAGAAACAATCTGAAAATAAAAGATAGGATGTACTTTAATATTTATTGCGACCGAAGGAAACAGTTAACTATGGAATCGTGCGTTTGACTGATACCTGTCCATTTAACCCATTCTGTCGTGAACCCCTTTTGGTGTTTAAGCATTATGTTATACTTTAGCTATTGAAAAATAGCAGATCTACAAGCTCATAGCGCGCCACCGAGTGGCGCGCTATGAACTTGTAGGTCTGCTATTTTTGAAAAATCGTGAAAATGTGCCTTTTTTGAGGACCACTGATACAGAAACATAAGGTTTTTCAGAAAACTGTCAGGATTTTGAAGACATTTTTCAAATTTCGACGTCAGGCCTAAATGGGTTAAACTCTAGACGGGCCTGCCCCAAAGTTATTTGTGCAGCCGGCGAAAACTAGAGGCCCTACCTGCGCCCTCATCAAACCCTGTACACTCAAGACACTGCCCCCGCCTGCCACCCTTAGATCTCCATATACGGAGCTGACCTGTTCTGACATTCAATATGTTGATCTGACCTCATCAAACCCTGTACACTCAAGACCCGCTCCATATATGGCCATTGCACACGGTCCAAAGGGAGCCCTCAGGCGTCTTATAGGGCATTAAGCAACTAGTCGACTAGTTTACTAGTCCACTAGTCGACATTGTTGGTACTAGTTGACTAGTTGATAAGAAAAAAAAAAGAAAAAGTTTATTTTTTTCCCGATTTTGTAGGCCTCAAGATCAGGTAGATTATAGTTATAGTCACACAGTTTTTAAATGTACAAATATTTATTTCCCAAAAAAAAAATATATATATATGAGTGGTGTAAACCACTCCTACGACTGGCTTTGTTAGTTTACGTGTCTGTCTGTCTGTCTGTCTGTCTGTGCTCAAAAAATGAGCATGGTTGCTACGGTCACCCAGTTCACCCGGGTGTGATTTCATGTTAGTCTACGTGTCTGTTCGTACCAAAAAATGAGCATGGTGCATTGTGATTGGCCGGAATGAGACATTACGTCAGACCACAGCTGATCAGTCTATATAAGACCTTACACCACTCAGTTCACACGGGTGTGATTTTTTTTATGACATAATAGGTAGTTAAACAACTAGTCAACTAGTAAAAATGACTAGAAGTGAATGCCCTAGCGTCTTACTGGTTTTGTTTTATTCTAGAACAAGTTTGCATATTGCTTTGTCTCGTAGTCTTATACGTATCAGGAGTTCACTGCACCAATCCGTGAGTTTGTCGGAGGTGTCTGGTTTGTCTTCTGACTTTGTAACAACTGCCTTTGTCAACTGTCTCCTATTTGGATACTGTGTGTAGTATCTGTATTTGTTAGACACCGTCATCTCACTGTGTGTGTGTGTGTGTGTGTGTGTGTGTGTGTGTGTGTGTGTGTGTGTGTGTGTGTGTGTGTGTGTGTGTGTGTGTGTGTGTGTGTGTGTGTGTGTGTGTGTGTGTGTGTGTGTGTGTGTGTGTGTGTGTGTGTGAGGGAGAGAGAAAGAGAGAGGGAGAGGGACAGAGAGAGGTAATTGTGTGTACTTCTCAGCTCTCAAAGTTGCCCTTGGCTTTGTGCTCTTCAGTGCAACCTGATCTTTTCATTCCCTGCCTCAAAAGAAGCCATTTTCTATTAGTCTTTGCTTCCTCTCACTGTTCAAAGGTGTGTGTGTGTGTGTGTGTGTGTGTGTGTGTGTGTGTGTGTGTGTGTGTGTGTGTGTGTGTGTGTGTGTGTGTGTGTGTGTGTGTGTGTGTGTGTGTGTGTGTGTGTGTGTGTGTGTGTGTGTGTGTGTGTGTGTGTGTGTGTGTGTGTGTGTGTGTGTGTGTGTGTGTGTGTGTTCAAGAGCCTCTCTCTCTCAGGGAAAAGAGTCCTTTTGCACCAAAGGAGAGGGCATGGCAGCAATGTCAACGCTACTGATTAGAACAGACCCACATGAGAGAGAGAGAGAGAGAGAGAGAGACGGCGCTGCTAAAAAAAGAGAGACAGAGAAGGAGAGAGACTGAGAAAGAGGGAGAGGGACAGAGACTGAGTGGGAGAGGACATTAGCCCATTTTGACGTGAGATCAGATTCTAAAAATGTCTTCTACATCCTGACAGTTTTCTGAAAAAGCTATGTTTCTATGTCAGTCGTTCTTCGATTTAAAAAAAATAGCAGACCTACAAGCTCGTAGCGCGCCACTCGGTGGCGCGCTACGAGCTTGTAGATCTGCAATTTTTCAATAGCTAAAGCATAACATAAGGCTAACACCAAAAGGGGTTCCCGCCCAAACTGGGTTAGAGTGTAGGAGGTAGAAAATGTTTGATGTGATCTTGGTCTCGGTCTCTCTCTTACGCGCGTCTGCACAAACACACGAACATATGCAATTGCATGCACACACACGCGTGCGCGCTCGCGCACGCGCACACACAGTGACTGATGTCCCACTGTGATGCTGACATTTGAAAAGGTAGTGCAAGGAGAGAGGATTGCAAGGAGAGGAGAGGAGACCATAGGGAGAGGGATGACAAGAGAAGGAGTGATTTGTATTGGTTGCGGTGTTCTTCTTTTAGACAGAGAGACAGATCAACTGTCGGACAGAGAGTGACAGACCACTCACCTTAAAACACACATTGTTATATTTTCAAAGAATGTCACGTCAGAAAATAATATTTTCTTGTTTCCATCGTCGATTTTCTAGTAAGCAAACGCAAGGCTTTAGAGTTTAGTTTTATTGCATCATGTTTGTATGCAGGTCCTTGGTTTGATCAGCCGCATGATCATTCACAGTCTGTACTGGTACCAGGTATGTTTTCTTAACGCAGGTGGCTCAGGGTGCAGTAATGCTGCAGCACTCAGCAGGACAGCTACAGTACACAGAATAATATTAATCATGACACCGATCCCAGCCCGAGGTTCAGACTTTACTGTCTTAACAAGGTCAAAATCCACTGTTTAGAAACACATCAAAACACGTGTTTCTTTTTTTCTTTTTATCCCACGATTTTTGTAATTCATTTCTTCACCCGGTGCCAATTGCCTAAGCTCTAATCCTGGGCACTATACTCTCCCTCTGCCAACCTGGGGAGAGCACCGAGCTCCGAGCTCATGCTTCCTTCAATGCATGAGGAGTCCGCTTCTTATCACCCGACAGGGGGGAGTTTCCTCGGTAGGACGTAGCGTCGTAGCACATAGAAGGAACACGTTATTCCAACCAGTTCCTTTCCCCTCTCCATTTAACTAACTCAACCACGAAGCAAGTTATACAATCACTTGTCTTGTCACATCTTGACTATTGCCCAGCAATCTGGTCGAATGCATCAAAACAAGAACTAAATAAAATCCAGCTGACCCAATAGAGCTGCGAGACTATCTCCGGCTCCGCATTGCTTATTTAGGACCGGCATTGACATAATGCATAATGAATTGTCATGGATGAGGGTAGATGAGAGACTAGCTTGTAGTTTGATTCTGTTTTTTAAAAACATCTATACATCACATAAACCTGTCATCTCAGCTGTTGCTTGCAAGTGATAGTCACAACTATACGGCACCAGGCAAGCTATGAGAGGTGCTTTCACCCTGCAGCTTAAACCCAAATTAAACACCAAATTGATGATGTCAGCACATTTGTGTTGGGTATGGCCGTTTTAAGCCCAATGAGTGTTTTTTTGCAATGGTCACATATTATGCCAATTATGAAAATTGCTCAACATATGCAAGTTAGCATCCGGGTTCACAATCATAACTGATATAGTGCAATCATTTTTACTGGAATAGACTTCCACAACATTTTAACATTAATCACCAGCAAAGTTGGTTTTAAGAAAAGACTGAGAAGAGAAGTGTTGAGGATAGAGATTGTGTTAGATTGTGTCTAATGTTATTTGTCATGAGTTATGTCTGGTCATTTATTTTCTTTTGATCTATTTATTTTCCTTTTGTTTAAATTCATTTTTGTGTGTTTCTGGTTATCATGGTATATATTCTATTGATTTTGTATGTACTTTATTTGTAATGCATAACTTTCGCAATTTAAGATAATAGTTTGTGTCCTTGGTATGTACATGAATGTGCATACTGTAAGGCTATTTGCTCTTTAATTGTTATTTGAATTTTTGCAAAAAAAATGTTTTGCTATTTTTTGTGTCGCTAAACTTTGTATTTATTTTAATGTATTGTAAACGTTTTTTTAATTGTAATTCGACCCCAGGAAGAATAGTCTCTGCTGAGGCAGTGACTAATGGGGGATCTAAAATAAACATAAACATAACCGCACCGGCTGACCAGGGGGAGGCAGTATAGAGATCAGGGGGACCCTAAGGGGTGAACCAGCCCCACCTAGGTCCTAGGACCTAGGGTATAGGCGCTGATGACGCGGAGGAGAGAACACGCCCACTGCGTCCCCGGCTGGAATCGAACCCTGACCTTCTAGTCGGTGACCTGAGGCCGATTCTACGAATGCCTCCTAAATCAGTAGTTCTCACACTTTAAAGATTTTTCTAAAATGTTCCAGAAATAGCAGATGTACAAGCTCGCAGAGCGGGGTAAAGATATGACCTTGTAAATCTGCTATGTTTTAATAGCAGATTCAAAAAGCTAATATTTCATGTTTCCATGAAGAAGTCTTAATAAAGGGTTGGATTGGGGCAAGTCCCTGCAACATACTAGTGTCCAGGGCTCGTACTTGTACATCATGTCCAGGGGCTCATACTTGTACATCATGTCCAGGGGTTGTACTTGTACATCATGTCCAGGGGCTCATACTTGTACATCATGTCCAGGGGTTGTACTTGTACATCATGTCCAGGGCTCATACTTGTACATCATGTCCAGGGGTTGTACTTGTACATCATGTCCAGGGCGCATACTTGTACATCATGTCCAGGGGTTGTACTTGTACATCATGTCCAGGGCTCATACTTGTACATCAAGCTGCCACACGCTACAGGAGCAGGAGATAGGCTCCTGTCCCACAGGCCTCATGGCTACAGGAGCAGGAGATAGGCTCCTGTCCCATGGGCCTCATGGCTACAGGAGCAGGAGATAGGCTCCTGTCCCACAGGCCTCATGGCTACAGGAGCAGGAGATAGGCTCCTGTCCCATGGGCCTCATGGCTACAGGAGCAGGAGATAGGCTCCTGTCCCACAGGCCTCATGGCTACAGGAGCAGGAGATAGGCTCCTGTCCCATGGGCCTCATGGCTACAGGAGCAGGAGATAGGCTCCTGTCCCACAGGCCTCATGGCTACAGGAGCAGGAGATAGGCTCCTGTCCCATGGGCCTCATGGCTACAGGAGCAGGAGATAGGCTCCTGTCCCATGGGCCTCATGGCTACAGGAGCAGGAGATAGGCTCCTGTCCCATGGGCCTCATGGCTACAGGAGCAGGAGATAGACTCCTGTCCCATGGGCCTCATGGCTACAGGAGCAGGAGATAGGCTCCTGTCCCATGGGCCTCATGGCTACAGGAGCAGGAGATAGGCTCCTGTCCCATGGGCCTCATGGCTACAGGAGCAGGAGATAGGCTCCTGTCCCATGGGCCTCATGGCTCGGCAAGGCTTACTTACCTTAGTACTACATATGAAGCAGTCTTTGGTGCTTGAATTAGAAATTTGGCTAGTCTTTTTACACCAATCGCATCTCACATTCACCGTGTTGGATTTAAGCAATATTACACGAGAGGGTGTGGGTTAACGTGATTATTGCCACGACAGGGATGCGGTGAGGAACGAGACGAAGTCGAGTTCCACAAGCATCACTGAAGTGGCAATAATCACGTTAACCCACACCCTCGAGTGTAATATTGCAATTATACAACAGTTACCCTTAAAACTAAGAAAATCGCTGAAAGAATATATTTTTTTAATGACAGATGTAGTCACTACGACCACAAATGTCCCAAGAAACTAGCTAGCCTAGCCACCGAGTTTGCTAGCGCTCTGGGAGAACAGAGCAGCTGAATTCTTTGTTTTGATTAGGTGGTGAATGGTGCTGGTTTAACCCACGGCTAGAAGGCTGTTTCAACCAATCAGATTGCTTCCTCGAAACGACCTGTGGTATAATACAGTATATCAAACAAGTTTCAAGTCCCTGTAAGTTGCAAACAAATTGCTTGCTTGATTGACTGACTGATTGATTGATTGAATACTAACGATTAACAGTGTGCATATTGTACAGAGGTACGGTATTGTTAAAAGGACAACACAAAAAGCCCTAGTGGCTTGTTTCCATCGTGGTACTCTACTGTGTATTCAATTCATTAATGGCTTCCTGGAAGGCAGGAAAAACACACAAGGGAAGAAAAACACAAAACAATTATAGTATGCTTTAGAAAATTGCTGTCGGGGGATTCCCAGGTGGCCCACCTGGTAACAGTGAATGAATAGCACATAAATAAGGCAGTCCCGCCCCCTACCAGGGCCCAGGAAATGATTCCCCGTTCATTTTCCTCATAGACATTTCAAAAAGTATTTATTTAAAGACCTTTTTAAGCCTCGTACAAAGCCAACTCGAATTGAGACAAATCATGACAACAAACACAATTTTTCGGGCCAAACAAATAATTAGAAAACGGCAGGTTACAACACTTTCTTTTGTTGTTTTTCTTCTTTGTAATTATTTGTTTGGTCCAAAAATATTGTGTTTGTTGTCATGATTTGTCACAACTCGAGTTGGCTTTGTACGACGCTTATAAGGTCTTTAAATAAAGACTTTTTGAAATGTCTATGAGGAAAAATGCATTGGGAATTATTTCCTGGGCCCTGGCGTCGTCATGAAAGGGGACAGGACGGCGACGCTCTATAGTCCTCCCTGCAGCTGGCCCTAAGGAGTGAATCTAAACCCAAGGGCACTATATGCTGCATGTCATCTCTCTCACCCGCCTTTCCTGTCTCTATAAAAAAAATGAAGCAAAAAAAACAGTATTGGCAGTAAAGTAAAGTTGTTAATGGACTAAACAAGCAATACGATATGGACCTATTAAGGAACCACACCACAGAACCAAGCCATCACTCCTGAAATGGGGGGGGGGGGGGGGGGTCGGGGTTCCTGGGTGTTAGTTCACGGGCATGTGTGGTGGTGTGCTCTGCTGTGAGACGTGATGTGTCGCGCCTCCTCCAGTGTGTGTGTGTGTGTACGTATGTGTGTGTGTGTGTGTGGGAGAGATGAATGTCCCTGCTTGTTCCTATCACCGCTGACTCCCTGGCAGCCTAAATGGCCACAGTGCAGCGGTGCGGGCAGGATGAATGGCCGGCCTCTGTCTTCCCATGACAACCACTGTGCTCTAATCCTCCACCGGGGCCATCGATCTGCAAATTATTGATTGGTTTCTTTTCTTTTTCTTCTCTTTCTGTCTGTCTCTGTGCGTCTTGGACCTTTTCTTTTCTTCGTTCTGTTTCTGTCTTTGTCCTTTTCTCTTTTATTCCTTTGTTTTGTGCTTTTGTTATTTCTCCTCTTTCATTCATTCTTTCTATTTTTTCCCCTTTTTTGTTGTTTATTTCCTTGCTTTATTGCTATTATTAATCGCTGTCTCTTCCTCTGGGTGTCCATCTTCCTCTCTCTCTCTCTCTCTCTCTCTCTCTCTCTCTCTCTCTCTCCCCCATCTCTCTCACACACACACACACACACACACACACACACACACACACACACACACACACACACACACACGCACACGCACACACGCACACGCAGGGCTTTCTGCACTGGCCAAGAAGATCAAGCTGGAGGTGATGGGCGGTTACCACGGCAACCAGCAGCATGGTGTACCAAACGGGGAGAACGGCGATCACAACCCTGGACTGGGTATGTTACCAGTGATGGACAAACTAACTCACATTGTTTTACTTAAGTTAACCCATTTTGGTGTTAGCATTATGTTATGCTTTAGCTATTGAAAAATAGCAGATCTACAAGCTCATAGCGCGCCACCAAGTGGCACGCTACGAGCTTGTAGATCTGCTATTTTTGAAAAATCGAAGAACATTTTTAGAATCTGATCTCAGGTAAAAATGGGTTAATGTATGTGTTGTAATGATAATAATAATAATCTACAAAGTAACTAGTAGTAACTGTTTTCAAATAATTGTAGTGTAAAAAGTACAATATTTTGCCTCTGAGATGCAGTGGAGTAGAGGTAAAAGTACTGAAAATTGGAATGACTCCAGTAAAGTAAACATATATATATATAAGTACAGCAATTGAGTAAATGTACTTATAGTTACTTTACACCAATGGGTTGGGTATGTATCTCTCTCTCTATCTCACGCACGCACGCACGCACGCACGCACGCACACACACACACACACACACACACACACACACACACACACTCAATCATTAATCATGGCCGTCCAACGCGTCTATCGCCCTGCTATCAGTAGACACGGGTTATCTTTAGCCACTGGTAAGCCACAGCGAGTCCTCCGTCAGCAGCTGTGTTTATGTCTGAATACGGAGGGCCAAACTAAAGTGATTAAAATCCAGGATGTTATGTCAGCTCCTCTGAGAAAACCACGAAGGGGGAAAAAACAACGAAGATGAGTCATACGCTCTGCATTTCAACTACAGCACAAACAACAAGAGTAGTGATCACCAGAGAGATATCTATCTGCCTCTGGTATAACCCAAACATATAGCCGGGGTACACCAATATAGAGCACGGGGGAACTTGGACATAGTTTGTGGTTTTCCAGATTTCCAGTTGTTGTTGTTGTTGTTGTTGTTGTTGTTTTCCTTTAAAGGGGAATTTCTCCCTAAACCTTTTTTTACAAAAGTAAGTTGATAATTATGTTATATTGACAAAAAAAATAAAAATAAAATAAAGATATAGGGGAGCTGAAGCAGCAGAAGGAGCTGGAGCTGCTCCTGGAGGGGTCTAACATCAGCTCACGTAGACCAGGAAGAGTGTAGTGTCAACAATGCATGGAGTGTTGCTGTCACATCATCTAGAACAGATGTAAACAAAAAACAATTGCGCGATTGAATAGGTAGTTGTAGCGTTTCCTCTCCAGCCCCAGCTTCATCTCCAGCCCCAGCCCCAGCTCCCCTATATCTTTATTTTTTTTATTTATTTTTTTTTGGGGTCAATATACATAATTATCAACTTACTTTTGTAAAAAAAGGTTTAGGGAGAAATTCCCCTTTAAAGCAATGATACTGCACATACACTGGCTTATACGTGCAGTGTACCAAGTAGAAAGGCTATTTCTTCTAAGATTTGATTTTTATCGACTCTGTTGATAATATACACGCAATAACATTCTCAGTGTTCATGGGACTCAGACGAAGGCTTTGTAGCCAAAACGCGTTTCCACTTGACTGGAATAGAGTCAATTCAAACTTTATTGACAGCCGTAGCCAATAGAAGACAAACAACAATTAAAAACATACAAAACAGTTAAAAATAAATACAGGGGTTCATAAAACTCTAAAAATCTCTCATATAAAAAAAGATCTATAAGAGGCACTCATACCAATGTTTCCACATCAAAGAGCGGTATCTAACCTAGGATAGGCCTATCTCACAGCCCCCTTTCCACGCCCCCTTCCGGAGCTAGTGGTGTCATTTAACCATTAGCATTTACACTTTTTTTCTCTGGAGAATCTAAGTACATTTCCTAATGTTAAAATGTCAAAGACCGATAATAATATGAAGAAAACACAATGGTATAACAACTCAAATAAGTAGAATAAACCTTACCTTTACAAAACAGTAGTTTGTGGCTTGTGAAAATACCTCTTTTAACAAGCCTATGGACCACAGAAAAAATAACACCATTAGCTCCAAAAGGGGGCGGGGAAATGCTCTGAGATAGGCCTATTGGTCAACACCTTAATAACGTTATTATGTGACCAATCAAGTCGGCTTTTAAAGCTCAACATAAGGTTTCTCAAGAGAGCCTGGAAGGTGGTTAGGCCAGAGTCACAGAAGAGCTGACTAGCACTGCCACCCCTAGGCTTCTTCAGGAGAATCCTGAGAGCATCATTATAAGCCACCTTTAGCTTGCGCAGAATCTCTTTTTTATAATTCACCCATAAGGGGGCTGTATACAGCGGGGTGCAGTACGCTCTAAATAGGTTCACCTTGACCTCAACTGAGCAGTAGTGAAATTTCCCTGGCTAACGTATTAGCTTGGGCATACGGCATTCTGCGCTGTCGGTACATGTCAGCATCGTCTTCCATCTTATCAGTAATGATGTGCCGCACATATTTACAACTGCTACATACAGAGAGGGTTTGATCCGACAAGTAGAACACTGGAACAGAGTGCCTTGGACCCCCTTTTCTTATCTTTTCATGTTTGAACCCTCGACCAACGAGCACCTGTATTCAGTTCACAACAAAGGACCACGGCAGCGCTTCTTCCCTCTATTCAACATTTAACTCACTTTAACTCTCACAAACCATTTAACTTCACCTTATTGGCTATTTGTCTGCAAAATGTCACAATTACAGTACGTAACCTCATATGGCTACTTTGTCTGTGTTACTCATTTCAATGAAAGACTGCATGAATGCAAATCCATACATGCTTAAAATTGCATCATCATAACTCTTTGGGTCACATTTAGGCTAATTTTTTATGGCGCTTTTCAATGCACTACATGCTTACTCAAAGCGCTTACAATGGTTCATTCATTCATACATTGGGAGGTGAAGCGGCGAACAGTCGACGCCAGCGTCCTCACTTCCCACATTCACACACCAACGGTGGCAAGCTCACACCGACCGACTCATTGGAGGCAATGTAGGGTTCAGTGTCTTGCCCAAGGACACTTCGACATGTAGGACAGGAGGAGCCGGGATTCGAACCGCCGACCCATGGATCATTGGACGACCTGCTCTACCTCCTGAGCCACAGCCGCTCTATCTCTGTTTACAGAGATAGAAAGAAATTGACAGCAAATAAATTGCCACGGCATAATTACTTTGGTGCGGAAAAGATGGCACTGGCGATTGTTTTTTTTTTTTCTGTCAAGTTTCACGGTCACCTAGTGCACAAACGTGGAGAAGCCAAGGGGGACTCAGTCACACCCGAGTCTGTGAGGTAGGTGCATATACAGGTATATCACCCAATACGTGGCTTGTTTTTTTTTTGTATCATCAAGAAAAAAACATTCCTGAGACCCACCGCGCATAAAAATACACTGCGCTTCACGGCGGAGAGAGCGTCTGACAAAGAAAACAAGCGTACCTGGATGATAGAGAGATGACTAAGATGAGAGGCCAGGGCCAGATCAATAGTCTTTCTCTCTAATTCACCATCCTGAATGCAAACGACAACCGCTGGACAATCGATGGGACAACGGACAGGCGCGTGCGCCGCGCGCACGCACACGCAAACACCAACGGCACAAGCGTCGAGGCGTCGCGGACATCGCCCCCGCCGTTATCGACAGGTTAAAACACCATCGGTGTGTTTAGATAGATGGCAGGGCTTACGGCGCTCTGTGTGGAATACACTATCAGACTGACACGCTTAGGCACGCGCACGCACACACGCACACACACGCACGCACACACACACACCTGAACGGTGGAAGTCAATCAAAAAATATACTGTGCAAATGTGCTCAGCATGAATTTCGCACATGTTTTTTGCTTGCATGTCTGCATGCAGGTACGTGTGTGTGTGTGTGTGTGTGTGTGTGTGTGTGTGTGTGGCACATTTTCCCCTTGAGCCATGTCTGTCTAAACCGTTACCAGTCGTAAGCATTGTTTACCATTTGTATACACTCAGTAGCTTTGTCTGCCAGCATCTGCACACAGTTAACCCATGAAGACCTGAGATCAGATTCTAAAAATGTCTTCTACATCCTGACAGTTTTCGTTCTTTGATTTTTCAAAAATAGCAGACCTACAAGCTCGTAGCGCGCCACTCGGTGGCGCGCTATGAGCTTGTAGATCTGCTATTTTTCAATAGCTAAAGCATAACATAATGCTAACACCAAAAGGGGTTCCCGCCCAAAACGGGTTAAGTGGCATGGTTACCACCAGCCATTATAAACCTGTAAAGCTTAATCATTGGTAATGACAGAGTCGCATAGAAAAACATGCATGCATTCACGTGCACGCGTATAAGCATGATGTGTTTTTCCATACTGCCACCCACGGCCTTATGGGAAGGGGGCCGGCCCCTACCGGTGCTTAAACCACTACAAAGGCAATCTCAGATTACACACACACACACACACACACACACACACACACACACACACACACACACACACATACATACACACACAATAACACACGCAAACACAAATGCTGAGTGTGACACCTTATAGGCTTGGAGGAGGGTGTGTGTGTGCGTGCGTGCGTGCGCGCGAGCGAGCGTGCGTGCGTGCGTGCGTGCGAGCGTAAGCAGAGTGCAGACGCGTGAGCAGACGTTTCTGTATTTAACAAGATCTTCTGGGAAATTTACAGTAACTGTTTGTTTACTGTAATGGTTTGTTTGGAAGAAGCATATAAGAGAAGGCATGTTGTTGACGTTTTGATGTTCCTTAATGAAATAGTATACCGAGAGAGAGAGAGAGAGAGAGAGAGAGAGAGAGAGAGAGAGGAGAGAGCAAAGATGCGAGCGAGGAAGCGAGTGAAGGAGAAGTAAACAGTCAAACAGAGAGGGGTGTTACTACCAGTGTTTTCTAACTGGGGCTTTAATATTTGGAGTTGGCTGCTAGTTGACTGACTGAGCAGCTGGTCATTTAGCTCTATTCACACAGATCTTTTGTTTGGATTGCTTGCTGGCTGCTCTGGGCGAGAGAGGGGCTAATCTGCCAAATGCACAAAGCATTGCACATATGTCCAACCAGCCCAACTCATAAAGTCAGCTCCACACTTTCTCTTTTTCTTTCTTTCTTTCCCTCTTTCTTTCTTTCTTTCAAGCCCGCCTGCTATCTTTAACCCATTTTGGACTGAGGTCGATTAAAAAAAAGGCTTCTAAATCCTAACATTTTTCTGAAAAACCCATGTTTCTATGTCAGTGGTGCTCAACCTTTTTCATGTCAAGGACCCCCAGAATTATCTCTATTGGGCCACGAACCCCCATCTCAAAATATGTAGTTCCAGGGACCCCCCAGAAGCCAATATTTTAGTTAAAAATGTTCGCTCTGAAATATATATTCAAAGATTTGTGACACATTTTCACGACTTTTCAAAAATAGCAGACCTACAAGCTCGTAGCGCGCCACTCGGTGAGCTTGTAGGTCTGCTATTTTTCAATAGCTAAATTATAACATTATTTCTTTCTTTCTTTCTTTCTTTCTTTCTTTCTTTCTTTCTTTCTTTCTTTCTCTCTTTCTATTTTATTCCTTCTCTCTTTAGTGGGGGGGGGGGGGGGGGGGGGGCATTTTATTTGCCAGCGCCGTGCACTCATTCTATTATTTTTGCGACAATTGTGCAGAATCGAGTCCAAGATTTTTCCCTTTGTGTTTATAATTACCCAGCATGCATTGCTGGCGCTGCACCAGGACGGCCATCGGTTTCCTTTGTTCCACTTCCTCCCTGTGTTTCTTTTGTTTTTTTGTCTTTTATTAAGTGATAAATATTTATGTCGTTTTTTTCCCCTCCCTGACAGGTTTGTTTGTTTCGAGTATAGAAGGAGAGAAATGGCACACTGGGGGTGTTGCTGAGCGGAAGAATTGTGTTTTAAAGATAGCAGGCGGGCTTGACTCAAGAAAGGAGCAGAAACAGCAGATTGTCCACGCTTATAGCGTATTTTAGTGTTGTGGTATATTATATGGAGATGACAACACACTCTAGATGGTCGGCTTCAGCAAAGTGTCGAAGCACCTCCATAATGTTTTATCACACTGACGCTGGGATAGAAATAAACCAACAGAAAATGAAAATGCTCTGGAGCATCAATGGCTAAAAGTTACTTAATTACAGAATGAAGTGATGTTATTAGAAAATCATTGTAAAAATGTTAGGTTGACTCTGAAAGTGTAAAAATGGACCTGTAAGGGCCGATTCATACTCCTATTTTAGAGCGGAATAAAAGTCGGTTCGGCTCTGTAGAGCCTACAATGTGACGTCATTTGAGGTTCGGGGGGGGGGCGGGTACCGTTCTAAAGTCGGCTCTTCGGTGCTACTGAAAATTCCTGACGAGCCGAAATCATTTCGGCACTACAGCGCCGAAACAGCGGTAAAATAGGAGTATGAATCGGCCCTTAGGGTCCATTTTAGGGTGCAGCAGTGTGCTGAAGTCCTCTGTGTTGTCAGTATGTCTGTTGGACCTCGTCGTCACCTGTAGTTACGAGGCGGAGCAGAAATGTCACGGTGGATGAATAACAACCTTTATCTGTTCCTTGTGCTGCCTCTCCTCCTCCTTCTCCCACCCTGTCTATTCTTGAGCGTCTGACTCCAGTCCACACTCACCCTTTTCATGCTCTGCATTTCTCTACCCCCACGCATGAACACACACACACACACACACACACACACACACACACACACACACTTTGTCTTCCTATACTTACAATATACTTCCTCCGTTGACTATGTTATATTCCCTAACACCCAAGCCTTAACCCATTTTGACCTGAGATCAGATTCTAAAAATGTCTTCTACATCCTGACAGTTTTCTGTAAAAGCTATGTTTCTATGTCAGTCGTTCTTCGATTTTTCAAAAATAGCAGACCTACAAGCTCTTAGCGCGCCACTCGGTGGCGCGCTATGAGCTTGTAGATCTGCTATTTTTCAATAGCTAAAGCATAACATAATGCTAACACCCAAAATGGGTTATATTCCTTAACACCCAAGCCTTATAACCACATGAACCAGATAGTGTCTGTATTCTGAGGTGAACATTCTGCAATAAAAATGCACGTCCACAAGCAACATGAACTTCGTGAGCTTGGCGATTGGCTATTTTAGGCAAAGAGATTTGGTGTAGGGGGGGGAGGAGGGGGCCTAGTGTAGATCCCTGGGGGACTCCTCCTCAGTGATGTACCTATATAGGGTAAAGTGGTTAACCCATCATGACACCATCATTATATATACATACCCATCTACAATAGCAGTCTCTCTTAACTTAAAAGTGTGTGAGATTGGCCTCGGCCGTCGCTCAGCGGTCCAGGCACCTTGGCTGGTAAGCCAGCTTTACAGTGTGTTGCGGGTTCGAGTCCCGATCCAGACGAACGTTGCTGTGTGTCCTCCCCCCATCTCTCTCCCCTTTCCTGTCTACTTACTGTCACCTGTCAAATAAAGGCAAAAAGCCCCCAAAAAATATATATATTAAAAAAAAAAAAAGTGTGAGATCAGAGTAAGTACGGTAAGTACCTAGTCAAACGACAGGTTAAGTGGATAGGTAAGTAAGAATGCAAAGACAACTATTTTGTTCTAAGAAATTAGGATACACTAGGTACGTACACTTCAAACCTAGCATCTATCTAAACAACCTTATAGTCAAGCAAACACATAACATAACGTGAACGAAAGTAACCAACATGCCAAGCATATAGCATCTATCAATGATACAAGGAATGAGGGGTGCTACTGTAGGGGCTGAAGAGGTGAGTTTTCACACTGTGGTCGAACATTGGGGAGTGACGCTTCGAACTCACAAAAAAGAAAAAAAACGCAAGGTCCACCTGTAGGAGTGGTATTAGAGTGAGACTGTAGGAGTGGTATTAGCCCATTTTGGGCGGGAACCCCTTTTGGTGTTTTAAACATTATTATGTTATAATTTAGCTATTGAAAAATAGCAGACCTACAAGCTCATAGCGCGCCACCGAGTGGCGCGCTACGAGCTTGTAGGTCTGCTATTTTTGAAAAATGGTGAAAATGTGTCCCAAAATGTTTGAATATATTCTTTCAGAGCGAATGTTTTCAACTCAAATCTTTGCTTCTGGGGGGCGTCCCTGGAACGACATATTTTCAGATAGTGGTCGGCAGCCAATTACATATGATATTGGGGGGGGGGGGTCCTTGAAATGAAATAGTTTTGAGCACCACTGACATAGAAACATAGGTTTTTCAGAAAAACTGTCATGTTTTAGAAGACATTTGTAGAATCAAACTTAGGTCAAAATGGGTTAGAGTGAGACTGGAGCCCTTTCAGTGTGTCATCAGAGAACAAGAAGCGTACAGAGCCTTTCTATCAGCACACTGAACACAGACAAGCGGTCCATTTAGCTGTGACATCCTGGAGCACTGCTTCCCAAACCTTTCAGGTCCAGACCCAGAATTGTGATTAGGGACAGGTCGAAATTTAAATAGGGATACCCCTGGAGGAAATGTATGTGCCCTGATATAAAATACCATCACCCTCCCTGTGAATGAAAATAAAAATCTAGTCCCCTCCCCAGGTGATTAAACAAAAAGGAATCACCCTCCCCTATTAACCTATTAATTAACATCACATTTACCTCAGTATTATTTATTCCTAACTTTAATCTGGTAGCGTTTTTAATATGTGAGAAATTAAAGTGACCGCAAAAATCGCGAAAAATCACTGTCCACTGTGAGGTTCGAACCTCACTGACAATGGTCTTGTGGTCTAACGCCTAACACAGCAAGATATGCAAGCCATTGAAAAGTGTGGGTTGTAGTGTGTACTTGTAGTGTGTGTGTTGTAGTGTGATTGACACGGGGAACAATGAAAACCGGTCCTGTTGGGAAGAACCAAGTGAAAGCAACAGAGGGGTATCGTTGACCAAAGTTGTACTTTAATTCAGAAAAGCTGTAGTATTAGATATATATAAAACCCGGACTATTTTATTATCAAAATTGGATCACCCTCCCTTGGACTCGAAGTAAAATTAGCTCACCCTCCCTCTGACTAAAATTAAAAAGACATGGCCCTCCCCTATTTTCCTCCAGGGCCCCCTTTTCTAAATTTCGACTGGTCCCTTATACGTTTGCCCGGGACCTTACTTTTTTTGAGTGGTGTAAACCACTCCTACAACTGGCTTTGTTAGTTTGTCTGTCTGTCTGTTCGTACCAAAAAATGAGCATGGTTGCTATGGTCACCCAGTTCACACGGGTGTGATTTCATTATGTCAGACATTACGTCAGACCACAGCTGATCCTCGATTCGTGACCCATACAACTAGAGCACCGGAGCCCATGACCCCCCCCCCCCCCCCCCCCCTCCCCTCCCCCGAGAGAAGGACTGAGAGACAGAGAGACTTCATCGCGGTACTACATATACTATATTAATATTATCCTCTCATTATTTTTCAGTTCCATTCTACTTTGTGTGCCCTCCTCCAGGTCTGGAGCAGCTCCCCTTCATGATGATGTCCCATCCGCTGATCCCCGCCAGCCTCGCCCCGGCTTCCGTTTCCATGGCGATGGGCCAGATGAGCCGCCTGAGCACGCTGGCCAACATGGCCAACGTGGCGCAACTCCACCACGCACACCACAACAACCTTCATGCCAGGGCCCCCACCTCTGTCATAAAGGTGAAGTCATAGGATCCCTTATACCATGTCCAGGGCCCCCACCTCTGTCATAAAGGTGAAGTCATAGGATCCCTTACCATGTCCAGGGCCCCCACCTCTGTCACTGAAAAGGTGGTCACCTCATCACCTAATACTGGAGTATGAATTGGCCTTTTGCCATGTCCAGGGGCCCCCAGTCTTGTCTTTGGATCTCGTACCATAGTCGACAAGACTGAGTTGAGCCAAAGGTAGATTTTATGGTTGTTTTAACCCAAGAAGACCTGAGGCTGATTCTACAAAATGCCTTATAAATCAGTATTCCAGGGGCACGGTGGCACAGTTGGTAGTGCTGTCGCCTCACAGCTAGAAGGTCCTGCGTTCGATTCCCGCTCGGGGCGCTGTGGGTGCTGGCGGCGTGTTTCCTCCTCCGCGTCATCAGTGCCCATACCCGGGGCGGGGTTGGCGAAAGGGCCTTTCTGTGTGGAGTTTGCATGTTCTCCCCGTGTCCCCTAGGGTAGGTACCCTCACAAAAAACATGCAGTAATCCTGGTCTCTAAACTGCCTCCCCCTGGCCAGCCGGGGCGCCTGATGGAGGGGATGCAGTAATCCTGGTCTCTAAACTGCCTCCCCCTGGCCAGCCGGGGCGCCTGATGGAGGGGAAAGGAACTGGTTGGAATAACGTGTTCCTTCCACGCGCTACGTCCAACCAGGGAAACTCCCCCCTGTCAGGTGTAAAGGAGCAACTTGGACACTCAGGCATGAAGGAAGCATGAGTTCAAGTCTGTTGCTCTCCCCATGTCCCCCATATATGGGGACTAGGTTGGCGGAGGGTGTGTAGAACCCAGGATCACATTAGATAATTGACACAGGGGGTTACAAAATCGTGGGATAAAAAAAAATATATATATATAAATCAAATCCTCAAACCTTTCTCATGCCAAGGACCCCCAAAATGATATATATTTGGCCACGGACCCCCAAATGAAAATGTTTTGTGCCAGAACAGAATATGTGTGTTTCAATATAAATTCAATACTTTTTCTAAAAATGTTAAAATAGCAGATGCACAAGCTCGCAGTGTGAGCTTGTACATCTGCTATTTTTGAGAACCACTGTTCTTGCTTGCTTGCCTTCCCAGTTTTAATGGGTGAAATTGGCTTCCCAAAATTGTAGATTATTACTTTGTTAAGTTTGGCTCAGTAAAATAAAGTGCGTTTGCCCATTTGTATTCTTAATCCTAGCGTTCTTAAAATGATACTTGATAAGAAATGTCATGAGAAACATTTGATTGGTTCATAGGTTGAAAACCACCAGTCACAATTTGCACACGATTTCTTTTCATAACTTTTGATTTCATAGTATGTTTTTATGCTGATTGGTAGGAACGAGTCCAGGACAGTCCCTCCCCTTCTCCGTCATTGGAGGAAGGCCAGATGTCATCCAACCACAGCAGCAGTGTCTCAAGTTCACCATGTCACACAGAACGCACTGCAGATTCCACGCGTACGTACACCATGTGTGATGAACACGTCAACACGGAAAGGAGAACAAGAAGAAAAATATCAATTTCAATCAGCCGTGAGCTATTATTACTGAATGCAAATTTGTTTTATTTCCAGACCCAAACAATGGCAACATGTGTTCGGGCCACGGTGTGTTAGGCCACTCCCCAAGCACAGTGCAAGGATTCACAGAGACAGACATGGCCCCGCTGGAATACAGCAAGGACAACAAGAGGAGCCACACTGATAGAGGTACCTACCACCAGCTGACACACTGATAGAAGTACCACCAGCTGACACACTGATAGAGGTACCACTGTGGTACCATAGAGGTACCACTGAGGTACCATAGAGGTACCACCAGCTGACATACTGATAGAGGTACCACTGTGGTACCATAGAGGTACCACTGAGGTACCATAGAGGTACCACCAGCTGACACACTGATAGAGGTACCACCAGCTGACACACTGATAGAAGTACCACCAGCTGACACACTGATAGAGGTACCACTGTGGTACCATAGAGGTACCACTGAGGTACCATAGAGGTACCACCAGCTGACATACTGATAGAGGTACCACTGTGGTACCATAGAGGTACCACTGAGGTACCATAGAGGTACCACCAGCTGACACACTGATAGAGGTACCACCAGCTGACACACTGGTAGAGGTACCACCATCTGACACACTGATAGAGGTACCACCAGCTGACACACTGATAAAGGTACCACCAGCTGACACACTGATAGAGGTACCACCAGCTGACACACTGATAGAGGTACCACCAGCTGACACACTGATAGAGGTACCACCAGCTGACACACTGATAGAGGTACCACCAGCTGACACACTGATAGAGGTACCACCAGCTGACACACTGATAGAGGTACCACCAGCTGACACACTGATAGAGGTACCACCAGCTGACACACTGATAGAGGTACCACCAGCTGACACACTGGTAGAGGTACCACCAGCTGACACACTGATAGAGGTACCACCAGCTGACACACTGATAGAGGTACCACCAGCTGACACACTGGTAGAGGTACCACACTGATAGAGGTACCACCAGCTGACACACTGATAGAGGTACCACACTGATAGAGGTACCACCAGCTGACACACTGGGAAAACTAAAGCAACGCGTTGTCAGCTTGTACATTGGCTCCTTGAATTTCTGAGTATTTGAGTTTGGTTCTTGTTTAGCAAACTTTGCTAGAAAAAGAAAATCTAAATTGGCAAACATCATCATTTTGTACTTCGTTTCATCAAGCCTATTTAAAAGTGATTTGTCTGTCTGGGACACGTTTTGTTTGGTTCGTGGTAAGCTAACATTATACTGGTAATACAAGATTTAGCATTACTTCCACGAAATTTGATTTGTTAGATTTCTTTAACACATTGTAGATCATGTAATAATTCCAAACCAGTTCATTCCCTATCCTTACCTTTAAAATGTGATTTTTGTATATTTGCTTTTTTTGTGGATTTAAAAGCATGCGGTCAGGCTATAGCAGCGAACCCGCCTCACCTCAGCCCTCCGCGTTCCACCTTCCCACATGCTTCACAGAGGAGAGATGAGTCCTAATAGGCCCATAAGTATTCAAGAAGCTCTCGGCCCCGTTCTCTCCAACTTCAGCGTTCTCCTCCTTCTCTTCCTTCTTCTTTGTCTGCCGGTGGCCAGGCTGTCTGCTCCCCGCAGAGAGAAAAGACAAATAATTCAGCGAAACGGGGGATCCATTAGCCCAGGAAGCAGCGTTACATTAGCGAGCCATTTGCAGGGCCGCGGCCTAACGAGCCGGGCGGCTCTCCGCCTCCCGCGCTCTCAGCTGGACCTCATCTGCATAACGACTGCCTCCCCGTCGTCAGGGCCCGGTGTTGCCACGGCGTTGCAACGTCAGTTGTTTGGTCTCCCTGTCAGGGAGGTTTGCATTAGCTTAATGAGGACTGCTCAAGGACAAACAGTCAGCAGAAATCTACAGCGAGAGTGGGGGGGGGGGGGTGAGAGAGAGATGGACAGTTTGTGCGTATGCGTGCAAATGTATTCTCGTACTGAATGGCATTATTTTGTAATCGAATCTATATAGTACAAAGGCCCCCCAGTTAAGGTTTTGAGAGGCTGTCAGAGATCTTGCTCATGTATTGATAAAGCAGTGACGGCAGCAGCAGTAGCGCATAGAGCCATGCATCAAACATCGCATTTGTGCAATTGATTTTCAATTGATTTTCCTGGTATGCAAACGAAATACCTACATACATACAATCACCCGGATGGCTTGCTTTTGTGTTTGACCTCCAGGCGTCGTATAGGCTAGTTTTATCCCAGATTGAATCCGGCTTCAAAGAAAGAGCACTTCAGTGCTGTCATTCTATCAATCTGTCGTATAGGATAATCTGCGTGTGTGTGTGTGTGTGTGTGTGTGTGTGTGTGTGTGTGTGTGTGTGTGTGTGTGTGTGTGTGTGTGTGTGTGTGTGTGTGTGTGTGTGTGTGTGTGTGTGTGTGTGTGTGTGTGTGTGTGTGTGTGTGTGTGTGTGTGTGTGTGTGTGTGTGTGTGTGAGAGACAGAGAGGGAGAGAGCGAGAACATTTTGGCTGTGTATGCTGTTTCAGTTGGTCTTTGAACAACGTATTCATGCAGCAGAGATCAGAGGCCATCCCTGACACCTCACTCCTATTAACTAAACATCAGCAGAATTTTATTCTCTCTACCACCACCCCAACCCAACCTACCCCCTCCCTACACATCTCCAGCCCCACACACACACCTCACCTCCTCTCCTTCTCACTGTCTCTGTCTCTCTCTCTCTCTCCCCACTCCACTCTCTCTTCCGCTGACTGGCAGTCTTCACGTGGTGAAGTTCATTAGCCTGGGGGGACGAGAGAGAGGGGGGGAGGAGGGGGGGGGGGGGGGGGCAGATATGAGGATGGGAGAAAAAGAGGAAAACAGACAGTGACCTTGGTTAGGGAGATGTGTAAATGATCAAACGGACTGGCAGCCACGCGGGTATTTTGTGAGTGTGTGTGTGTGTGTGTGTGTGTGAGTGTGTGTGCGCGCGTGTGTGTGTGTGTGTGTGTGTGTGTGTGTGTGTGTGTGTGTGAGAGAGAGAGAGAGTGTGAGGTAAAGTAGGCGTAAAACAGTAACTCAATAAAGGATCAGTCACATCCAAGGAGCCTGGGGAGCCCATGTTGCTGACTGCGCAGTTTAGGCGCCCGTACGTATGTGTGTGTGTGACTGTGTGTGTGTGTGTGTGTGTGTGTGTGTGTGTGTGTGTGTGTGTGTGTGTGTGTGTGTGTGACTGTGTGTGTGTGTGTGCGTGCATATATATCTGTGTGTGTCTGTGCACGGCGTGAGCCACAGGGGTGTAGTTGGATGCCCTCCGCTGGGTTCGCCAGCACCTGCTAATTACCTTTCTCTACAGAGCAATGCTTTTAGCAGGAAAGAGAGAGAGAGATAGAGGAGGGGGGGGGGGGGGTAGGAGAAGTGTGTGGGTGTAGGGGCGGGGGGGGCTTGTTGCTTTTTCCTTCGCACAACACCTTGAATGTGACAGTTTGCCAAGACGCGCGTCCGAAGCGGAGAGGGAGGAGGAGGAGGTGGGCGGATTTGGAAGCCGAAGATGCTGTGGTCAGCTAAGTGGGGAAAACAGCGTCATTTGTCACAGACACGGGGAAGAAAGTATAGCGTACATCACATCTCACAGTGGCGCTCATCTGTTTGCTTCACGGAGCCCAGAGCGAGAGCCGCTCGCTCTGCCAGGACGTCTTCGTTTCGGCGCGGGGACGGCGACCGTAGTCGTACAGTATACAACACGGACGGAAAGCGAGTGACTGTTTAATCCATTTTGACCTGCGATCAGATTCTAAAAATGTCTTCTACATCCTGACAGTTTTCTGAAAAAGCTATGTTTCTATGTCAGTCGTTCTTCGATTTTTCAAAAATAGCAGACCTACAAGCTCGTAGCGCGCCACTCGGTGGCGCGCTATGAGCTTGTAGATCTGCTATTTTTCAATAGCTAAAGTATAACATAATGCGTAAAACACCAAAAGGGGTTCCCGCCTAAAATGGGTTAATCGCATAAATTTAATGTGAAAATAAAGCCTAATTTATGCTTGTGTCATGTGACAGTGTCGTGCGCCGAAAATAGCAGATCTACAAGCTCACAATGCATCGCGCCTGTGACGCATTGTGAGCTTGTTGCTATTGTCGCCACGTGACACAGTTGTACGACAGCGTATAAATCATGCTTAAGGGAGTTCAGCCATTTATTTCTATATCAGAAGCAAATATTTGCGTTAAAAACGTTCATTGTGACACTTTGACTTTGACTTTGACTTTGAGAATATATATTCAAAGACATTTTCACGATTTAAAAAAAAAATAGCAGATCTACAAGCTCGTAGCGCGGCTTGTAGATCTTCTATTTTTCAACAGCTTTAAAGTTTTAAATAATGGTTAAAGTGGTTAAATCCTAAAGCGACACGCGTCCTAAATGGGTTAAGGGAGTTAACCCATTCAGGCCTGACGTCGAAATAAATAAAAAAAAGTTTTCTAAATCATGACAATTTTCGGAAAGATTTGAGGAACATTTTAACGATTTAAAAAAAAATAGCAGACCTACAAGTTCATAGCGCGCCACTCGGTGGCGCGCTATGAGCTTGTAGATCTGCTATTTTTCAAAAGCTAAATTATAACATAATGTTTAAAACACCAAAAGGGGTTCCCGCCCAAAATGAGTTAAGGCAGAAAGTGTCAAACCCCTCACTTCCCTCCCCATGCTGAGAAATTGATCAAAGAGTGCATCAGATTGGCAAATGGATTAATTGACGCATTTTCTGTTTTCAATCCACCAACAGTAACTACCGTTGCAGCCAATTAAAATTCACAGTAAAGTGGCACAGATGGTCAGCCGTAATGCAGTTTCTTTGCTGTTTTTATGTGAGTTGTCAAGCTTTGATGAATTATCAATCGGCATACTGCCATCTAAGGAAGGTTAACCATATTATTTTTGAAAGCCCTAAACATGGAGCTACTACACTTCTAAGCACCTACACACGCACACACACACACACACACACACACACACACACTGGTATGTGTGCACCTTTTTGTTGTGTGGGCTCGTTATATGAAATCAAATAACTGAGGTTTTACTGCGTTTACATTTCATAGTGTCAGTGGTATACAGAAAATGGAAGGTTGGATTTGATTCTTCAATAACAGTACAGTGTGTACTGAAAACAAGCCATGCCAATATAATATAAGGACGTCCTCTGAAATTGGAATATTTATCTAGACAGGTGGCGAAAACTGGCACGCATTTGTACTTCTCACAGATTGTTGGGACAGTGGGACATATATGTAGCTTCAAACCAGAAGGTCTGGTCACACAAGTTTGGGGCACATGGGGAATATAAAATGCATGACTGCCTTCCGACCTCACATAGTCTGCCATTATTTTTAACCCATTTAGACCTGACGTCGAAATTAAAAAAATGTTCGCTCTGAAAGAATACATATTCAAAGATTTGCACCACATGTTCATGATTTTTCAAAAATAGCTCAAGTATAACATAATGCTTAGTTAAAACACCAAAAGGGGTTCCCGTCCAGAATGGGTTAAATTTATTTTTTAACACATTAATACCGGGAAAGCATCTGTGTCATTTGAGATTTTTGCATTGGCTATTCAAAATGTTGTGCCACGCTGCAAACTGTATACATCTGCTATTTCTGAAAATAGAAGAATATTTACAGTGTATTTACAGCCTACTGATTCAGAAGGTATTTTGTTAGAATCGGCCTCGGGGGCTTGATGGGTTTAACCCATTTTGGGCGGGAACCCCTTTTGGTGTTAGCATTATGTTATGCTTTAGCTATTGAAAAATAGCAGATCTACAAGCTCATAGCGCGCCACCGAGTGGCGCGCTACGAGCTTGTAGGTCTGCTATTTTTGAAAAATCAAAGAACGACTGACATAGAAACATAGCTTTTTCAGAAAACTGTCAGGATGTAGAAGACATTTGTAGAATCTGATCTCAGGTCAAAATTTAACAATTGTGTTTCCAAAAGTCCTCGAGTCACGTCTTTCTCTTTCTCTTGTCTCGCAGACAACTGTTCCTTGGCTCCCCCTCAGTCGGCCAGGGGGGACGGCTGCGACAGACCACCAGGCTATCAGGGACAGAAGCTTCCAACAGGCAGCAGGGAGGGCTGCGACAGGGTAACCTACCCCAGAGGACAGAAGCTCCCCGCGGGCCTCCACCACCACCACCACGCTCCCTTCATCTTCCCAGAAGGCCTGTCCTCCATAGAGACGCTGCTCACCAACATCCAGGTGAGGCTCCACTGGGGGCTCTGCTATTGGCATTATTCTTTTTTTTTTTTTACGTTTTATTGAATTTTAATCAAACATACATGAAAACGAAACGTCTGACAATTGACAATACATACAACCGAAAACAAAACAAGACAATATACGTACAATACACACAAGGGGAGATATCTGCCTCTCTTCTCTATTGATGATCATTCATAATACATAAGTACCTCAAACAGGTGCATATACAGGTTAAACAGGTTTAACTGAATTTATACAAAATCAGGTCTTATGGTAGAAACATGAGTAATCCATCTAAACCAGTTATCTGTGAAGACTTCAACTTGACCTCTGAAGCTGAATGTAATTCTCTCCATAATAAATATACTATAGATTAAATCAATCCATTCATTCATAGTTGGTATAACATTTGTAAGCCACTTTTTTGTTAAGGCTTTTTTGGATGCCACCAGCAGTACCCTCAGTAGATACTGATCCTGCTTTGCAAATTGAAGTCCTTCCAGATCTGCAAGATACATGCTTTTAAAATCAAAAGGAATGTCAACTGGCATTATTCTACTCTTTGACGTGAATAGGAAGCGAGGTGAAACCCACTCTGTGGGATTTCCCCAGATGTGACTAAATGAGAGAATGAACCAGACCAGGTGAATTGAATTGAAGGGATATAGTTGATAGCAGTGGGGTGTGTCCTGACCTTATTCTCAAAGCTCAAAGATGCCTTTGTTATGCTTCAGAATGCATATGCAATACAAGAAGTCATTGGTTGCATTTTCACAGGAGAAGCTCAAATCTCACCTTACGTGACCCAGATGTATGTTCGACGCAAGTGTAATGGCAAGTGGTAACTAACTCCATATTTAGCGTCTAATTAAAGGATCAAATTTGACTTACGTAAGGTTAATTTCTTTTCAGTCCCGTATTAGTCCAGTCATTTTATTATCTCTCTGAAAGAACCACAGCAGAGCCCTGCATTTGAGTTGGGATCCTGCGCCGTCCTGTGGGAACCAAAGCAAATCCCACAAGAGCGGGCAGTTTTTTTAAATAGCTGCAGGCAGGGATGGGCAATCAAAAGAGAAAAACTTGCGGGTCCAGCACATCCCGCATCATCCGGCAGCAATAAACTGGATGTACGTAGCGCACCTGACGCATGCAACAGTGTGGGTGGAGCACAAATCAAAGCAGGAAATTACAAAGCAAAAGCAAAGCAAGGCAGGTCCGCTGTTTGGATGCATTTCTCAATTGCTATGGACAAAAAACGGAAATGAACTGGAGGAGGAGAACGAAAATTTTAAACGTTGTGCCAACAGCAGTTAGCCCATTCCACTGTGTGCTACCTGTGATGGCCGTCTATCTCTCTCTCTCTCTCTCTCTCTCTCTTCTCTCTCTCTCTCTCTCTCTCTCTCACACACACACACACACACACACACACACACACACACACACACACACACACACACACACACACACACACACACCACACACACTCTCTCTCTCTCACTCTCTCTCTCTCACTCACACACACACACACACACACACACACACACACACACACACACACACACACACACACACACACACACGTAATGTGTTTTCCGTCCCAATGGAAATATTGGGGGACTAGACGGCACTTTGCTGCGGGGGGTCAGAAATGAACTGTGTGTGGCTATAGAAGTTCAGGTTAATAACAACTAATTCCGTTCAATCCACTAATTCCGTCAGCTGGCGCTCCCTCTGTGTCCAGTGTGTGACCTGTTGATGCGTGTGGCCGTGTGTGCGCTCCCTCTGTGTCTAGTGTGTGACCTGTTGATGCGTGTGGCCATGCGTGCGCTCCCTCTGTGTCCAGTGTGTGACCTGTTGATGTGTGTGGCCGTGTGCGCTCCCCCTGTGTCCAGTGTGTGACCTGTTGATGTGTGTGGCCGTGTGTCTCCCTCTGTGTCCCAGTGTGTGACCTGTTGATGTGTGTGGCCGTGTGTGTGTGTGTGGCCGTGTGTCTCCCTCTGTGTCCAGTGTGTGTGACCTGTTGATGTGTGTGTGTGGCCGTGTGCGCTCCCCCTGTGTCCAGTGTGTGACCTGTTGATGTGTGTGGCCGTGTGCGCTCCCTCCGTGTCCAGTGTGTGACCTGTTGATGTGTGTGGCCGTGTGTCTCCAAGCAGGGTCTGCTGAGGGTTGCCATAGAGAACGCGCGGGCGCAGGAGAAGCAGGACCAGCTGGAGAGAACGGAGCTGAAGATGGAGCTCGTGAGAGAGAGGGAGCTAAGAGAGAGCCTGGAGAGACAGCTCAGCGTCGAGCAGAAAAACAGAGGTATTTGACACATTGCCCGTTTCTCTCACAAGTATTTAACAAGGTTCAAGGTTCAAGGTCTTTATTAGTGTCCCAGAAGGGCAATTAGGTTTACAGCAAGAGTAGTGGTTTAAAACATACAAACAATACAAACAATACAGGACAACAACAGACATGAGACACCATAGCATAGACAGAGGTCTGGGCGCATCTAGTGCAGGTATAGAATCAAAGAAAAAAAAGGCTACATTCAGAAAAAAGTGCTAGGATATAAAGTGCCGGCATAAGGCATAATCAAATATTTAACCTCCAAAAGGAGAGCTCACTGACATGCATTTTGGCAAGAGGAGACAGCGTGCGGGACTCCCCTATTTCCGTTCTTCAAGTTCATCACTCCGATGCACCTGTACCGTGCGCAAAAGGACATTCTTTTCCACGCTGCCAAAAAATGACTTACGGAGGTGTCCCACGGTGCCACGTCCTTGTTGCCTTGGCGAATAAGGTGAACATAGGACCACATTACCCATCAGCCCAAGTGGGCTCTCCGTGACTTTAGAGCAGTTTCATGGCGGAGGGAATTAGAGCTGAGGTAACATCGATCCTATTTTAAATTCTAACTGCAGCAAGACCACGCTGCTTCTCAGCCAACGGTTATGATGTGAGGACTTTGATCCCCAAGAGCTGCAGAGGTGAACTAATTAACTCAAGCAAACTGCCTTTAATTATGCAGTGCATAATAATAGTGTTATCAAAAAGGTTTAGAAATGTAATATATTAAGAAGGTGCAAGTGTAAAATAATTTGTGTGGTTACCAGACTATAGTAGTTGCCTGACTTTATTTATTTATTCCGTATAAACTTTTGATATAGTAAGAATCTTTTGTATGGGGGGGAAAAGACTAAACTAAACAAAAAAAAAATCACACCCGTGTGAAGTAAGTGGTGCAACTCCGTGTGGGGGTCCCCGATTCCGCCTCGCGTCCGAAACGGTTGAGAAATGACAGAGTTACCTTGTGGGGGTCCCTCTACCTCTTCATTCCCTGAAGAAGGCCGAAAGGTCGAAACGTCGGATTCTTGTCAATAAATATACAGCATCGTGGCTACGTTTGTGCGGCCTTTTCTCATTTTTACTTATTTACTGCCTTAGGCCAGCACCTCACCAACACTGGTGTGCGCCCTTTCCTGATTGGTCCCTCTACTGTACCCTCTACTGTACTGTACTGTACTGTCACTGTACTGTACTGGCACACCTGAAATCACCATATATACAGTTAATATGTGCGTGTGTGTTTGTGTGTGTGTTAGGTTGCGCACAGGTGGTGAAAAACAACCATGCTGTTTTCGTGCTCATACCCAGGCAGCCAGTCAGCCAGCCAGGCAGGAACCCACAAACATAGTCACTTAAGGAAGTGGTTTGCACCACTTAAAAAAGTGTGGTCGGTGCAACCATGCTTGCAGTTTTCCCAGAATGGCGCCTTTCTATAGTTATAGTTAGTTGTCAGAGGCAATCCATCCGTCCATCTTCAACCTCTTACAGTACCTAAGTCAGGCCAGCGTGGAGTCCCTCCACCTGGGCTTCGGTCTACAGTGTCCCAGTGGCCTCCTCCCAGAGGGACATGCCTGTGCAACCTCCTTGGGAGGAGACCAGGAGACAATAGACATCCTAACTAGATGCCCCAAACCACCTTAACCCATTTTGACCTGAGATCAGATTCAGTTTTCTGAAAAAGCTGTGTTTCTATGTCAGTCGTTCGTAGCAGACCTACAAGCTTGGCGCGCTATGAGCTTGTAGATCTGCTATTTTTCAATAGCTAAAGCATAACATAATGATAACACCAAAAGGGGTTCCCGCCCAACTATCATCTTTCTACCCGAAAGAGCAGTGGCTCCACTCTGAGTCCGACACCGATGACAGATCTTCTCACTAGACCTTATTCCTAAAGTGAGATGTCAGCCACCCTACTGAAAAAACCCATTTCGTCCGCTTGGGTCAGAAATTTCGTTCTTTTGGTCCATGACCCACATTGCATGACCAAAAGTGAGAGCAGGAACGAAGATGTTCTTCATGTATTTTCCACACAGATTCACACGTGACATTAATAGCAAGATGTAGAATATTATAAAGGCCGAGCCTCCCTTTTCAATCTTAAGCTATTGATAATAATTTACTAATTTGTAGTTTGTGAATGAAGCCAAACAAATCACATTTCTAGCACAGTGTTCTACTACTTCTATATCATTATTATTCTGTTCAAAAAGGTTTAATAAAAATGATTAAACAATAAATCACAATGCTGTGTTCAGTGGCATCCTTTGGCCAAACGGAATAGTGTTCCAAAGTTCCAAAGTGCTTCATGACAAAAAGTGCTTCAAAATGTAGGAAACCAAAAATAAAGGGGTATTTACTCAGGAACCCTTAAAATGTTGTCCCGACCCACTGTTTGGGGAACATTGTTCTAGATGGCTTGAACTTCTCCATTTCATCCTCTCTCTGTTTAGTTAGGTAAAGTTAGCTTAAGTTGTGGCAAATCTGCAAAAAAAATGCTTACCACTAGCTTTCTTCACAGATGCGTTCATAAACGTGTGTACTCTCACAGAAAAAATTGTTCCAACCCAACCAATATAAGGCAAAGAATTCCAAAATTTTCATTATACTTTAAGTAGCATGTGACATGTCAAACTAGGGGGTTTTCATGATGCTGAATCCATTCCAAGCATGAGTTTTGCACGAAAATACTCCTTGGGCTAAATTCGGCCATAGCCACTTGCCCAAATGTGCCCAAATGTGCTGACCTCATCACATTTGTGATGACGGCTATGGGCATTTTTAGGCAAAGGAGTGTTTTTTGTGCAAAACTAATGCTTGCAATGGATTCAGAATCTTGAAAACCCCCTAGTTTGACATGTCACATGCTACTTAAAGTATAATGACATTTGGAATATTTTGCCTTATATTGGTTGATAATGGTACCCCAACTTTCAGCAGCTGTCACAAAGTTTCCCAAGGGAGTTGGGTTGGAACAAACTTATCTGTGATAGTAGACACCTTTATGAACACATCTGTGAAGAAAGCTAGTGGTAAGCATTATTTTTGCAGATTTGCCACAACTTAAGCTACCTTTACCTAACTAGTTGTTCTTCTCCTGTCCCGGTAGTTCTGATCCAGAAGCGACTGAAGAAGGAGAAGAGGAGCAAAAGGAGGCTACAGGAGGCTCTGGAGGAGGAGGTGAAGCTCCGTGACCAGGCAGAGCACAGTCTGCTGCACACCGCAGACACACCCACAGGTACACACACACACGCGCACGCACACACACACACTCACACACACACGCACGCACGCACGCACGCGCGCGCGCACACACACACACACACACACACACACACACACACACACACACACTCACACTCACACTCACACTCACACTCACACTCACACTCACACACACACACACACAAACGCACGTCATACACTCACACACACAGACCGTCGTTCCTACGCACAGTACCACATCCGCAAATTAATTTTCAAGGCAGAAATCCTCTGTAGTTTGAATTCCCACTGCAATTTTTACTTTCACTTAACATTGAGCTATATCGGTTCATCATAGTTGACATACTCTCATTTTCATATTAAATGTCACACAATCTCTAATCTTTCCGTGCCTCCAGTGCATCTCAGCCCTGACTGTTAATGCCCCCTAATTAACTGTCTTAATTAATTAATGACCATGCTACAGGACATCAATCATAATTAGCTCCTCCCTCCTCACAGACTCAATGACCCAGGAAGTGGATGGGAGTAACCACAACGACATCATGCCGGACATCAAGCCAACCGTACAAGGTACAGGTCATCCGATTGGCTCGGGACACGGACATGTCTGGCGAAGGGTTAGCGTTCTTTTAAGCATCAAAATGCTCTAGAAGAGTAATAAAGGCCTACAGTACATTTGTATTGAATCTGAGTGTATTTTGTAGCCTGGTGAATCAAACACAAACAACAATCGAACACAAAAACGGCTTACCATTTTCTTTGATTTTATGAGAATGCCACGCAGTCTGTGTTTTGGAATAAACTAAACTAAAGTGTTTAACTTCTCAAGCCATAATGCACTACATTCATCTTTAGTTCGAGTAAAAACAGTAGTTTAGAAATTGAATTCAGCACAGTGCTGCAGCAGGCTGTGATGCAACGTACTTGTGACACAGTATTGATGTGGACAGATGGTGCGAATTTTAATAAAGTTCAAGGTTCTTTACTGTCACTTCCGCTAACTAGTACACACTCAGCATACATGGGCACAAAGTATCGTTCTCGCCACTGCAACAAACATGAACCCAAAAGACTACACATCAAATAAGTCACTAATATTAAAAAAAACATTAAAAGGTCACTAAAACAGAACACTCAGAAGAGACAGTTATGTAATTACAAAGACATGGTTAATGAATATAATTATAGTAGAGATAAATAAACAGAGAGTTAACTATTTGAACCCTGTATACATCATTGGACAACAAATGGCACAAATAGCTGATCTATAAGCTCTAATAGTGATCTTGTAGATCTGCCATTTTCACTTACATTTCTTAATTTACATGCTTAAAATAGGGATGAAAGGGGTGAATGTGGTTAAAACGATCCATAGCTATTAAGCTTTATATGCCTTAATACATTATAATTGCCCTCTATTAAAATTAAAAACACTGTAAATGTTTTATTTATTTTAGATAATAGTTCATCCTTTACTCAAGGGGGACAATTTGTCCATGTGTGGTCCTGCCCTATGGAATGTATGGAATGCATGCGCTAACAAAAAAAAATGTAATGAGAATTAAATCAATATTTTAAATATGTTTTTATTAGCACATGCATTCCATACATTCCACAAGGCTGGACCACACATGGGAAAATGTCATCATCAACCTTGTGACCTTGAGTAAAAGATTCTTAAGTAACAATTCACAAATATATTTATTTTTCATTTTAGTTATAGATGGCAATTATAATGTGGTAAGTAACTAGTAAGGCATATGTGGCTTATTAGTTTAAAAAGCAGGTGTCTTGGGCACATCCAGTTCCTTGCTGGTGCTGGACAAAAGGTAGACACATACAGAGAAGGAGAAGTGTGCACACAGTCTTTGCTCCAACAGTTTATTTTGTTAAAACACCATTTAATTCAGGACATGACGTTTTGGCTTCACCTGATGAAGGCCGTTCATGGCCGAAACGTTGTGTCTTGAATTAAATGGTGTTTTAACAAAATAAACACTTCTCTATATGTGGCTTATTAGCCAGGGATCCTTTTAAGGATATGATAAAAGACTGCTCAGCTGTATTTTTATTACGTCTATATTGCGTTTGTTTTCGATCAATTCAGATCTTCATCAGGACATATGATGAAGACATACCTTATGAATCCCCAGGAACTTAAATATCCTTCATTTTCAAAGCACTGCAGAAGTTTTGTGGGGGCAACGGTCATTTATTCACTTGCATTCCGACCTTGGAAACCCATTGGATGTGACCGACCATTTAGGCATTGTTGGATTGGGATTGTTGATAAATACATCATATTAAATACATCGATATAACATCAACCGATGCTGCATGGCCCTCTGCAATGCTTTCTGTCGCTGCGCCACTGCAGCACATTTAGCCGAGTTAAAGTGAACCGAAATCAAATTAGTGTAAACAGTAAGCAGATTAGTGGAGCAATCATTTTAACGCCCGACAATAATTTCATTTATTTATTCATAACCTTTTTTTTTTGCTGTTGATGTCCAGTGTTGTCTTCGTGGTCACGTAATGAGAAAAGCCCACAGTGCGTGTAGCATGTTTGACAGAAGGTCAGTAATGGCTCTGATCAGAACCCCAGTGCAGTGTGCAGTTCCAGGCAGCACACCTCTCTGCTGCACATTGTGCCGGGGTGGCCGCAACAGACAGCTAGCTTGTTCAAAGGCACTTTTTAACCCATTTAGGCCTGACCTCAAAATTTAAAAAAAAATCTTCTAAATTTTTATTTTATAATATTTATTTTTCTGAAATAAATATTTTCACGATTTTTCAAAAATAGCAGACCTACAAGTTCATAGCGCGCCACTCTGTGGCGCGCTATGAGCTTGTAGATCTGCTATTTTTCAATAGCTAAATTATAACATAATGTTTAAAACACCAAAAGGGGTTCCCGCTCAAAATGGGTTAACCCATGTAGGCCTGACGTCGAAATAAAAAAAACGTTCCCTCTGAAAGAATATGTGACCGGGTCTGGCAAATAGGGCCTCATCTCGACCAGAGTCATTTTTCAGTTTTTTACAGATTATTAAAGTACAGAATGTAAGCTTTCATATGATGTATCATTCAATGAAATTGGAAAATATTTGAAGGAGATATGACCATTTTTAAAATGATTGTGCCGTTTTACCCAAAGCTGAGAAAATCCCCTTTGAATGTTCACAACATTTCAACACCTAGAGCTGGCTAGCCTACTTTGACTTATAAATGTATACATTTAATTTGACCAAATCAATAATCTGTTGGAATGAAAACTTTCTTCAACATTCAAGCTGTGTTAATATGAAGAAAAAAAAAGTCACAAAAAGAAAATCAAGTTTATTTTTGATTTTCTGCCTTTTCATTATAGGCGAGATGAGGACCATTTTGCTAGACCTGGTCACATATATACCTATTCAAAGATTTGTGCCGTATTTTTACGATTTTTCAAAAAATAGCAGACCTACAAGTTCATAGCGCGCCACTCGGTGGCGCGCTATGAGCTTGTAGATCTGCTATTTTTCAATAGCTAAATTACAACATAATGTTTAAAACACCAAAAGGGGTTCCCGCCCAAAATGGGTTAATTGAATGTCAGTGAAGCAGGAAGAGAGCAGGCCACTAATTAACGGCTGTCTTAATTGTCCTCCTGACGAGTTTGTTTGGACATCATTTGCATAATTAACACCCAGTAATAAATCATTTAAAGGGGAATTGTCTGTCAGACAGCAGGGCAGGATGTGGTTCCTTTGTGCCTGGAAGTTTTATCGCCAAAAACAGGAATCTAGGGCCAAAATAACCAACACTTTTGAGCCTAAAGTCCTACTTATTAACAATCTTTGGTTGGGGCAATACTTCTGATATCAGTGCAAGTGTATTGTTGAATAGTCAGGGTCCAGTGGGTCACCCAGCCTAAAGGCACTGCCAACCCAGTAAAATGTCACTAGAACTGGTTATCAATGGAGAGTTGTATCATTTCAGTAGGCCTTTCCAATTCCAACACACTAAAACCTAATTTATTCTCTGTCGCATATCACGGCGTCACATGACAAAAATAGCCCACCAGTAAAATGTCACTAGAACTGGTTATCAATGGAGAGTTGTATAATTTCAGTAGGCCTTTCCAACACACTAAAACCTATCACGGCGTCACATGACAAAAATAGCCCACCTACAAGCTCACAACGCGTTGCACCTGTGTGACCCGTTGTGAGCTTGTAGGTCGGCTATTTTAGTTGCACGATGCCGTCGTGCCACCAGGTTATGATGAATCAGCATCCATCCAGTGAGTCTCACTCACACGTTCCATTCTGTGTTTGTGTCTCAGAAGGCCGAGTATTCCTGCAGACCAGCGGGATGTATTGAAGCCGGACGGCAGATGGACAAACGGACAGAGGGAAAAGATGGACTGACATACGGATGGACAATTGGATGGATGGATGGATGGATGGATGGATGGATGGATGGATGGATGGATGGATGGAAGGAAGGAATTAAGGATGGAAGGAAGGAAGGGCAGAGGATAGATCCTGTAAGGACATAAAGATGTGCTCTACGCTAGCGTCTGGGACCTCTTGCTCTCCCAGACACATATAGCTCCTCCACTCAAGAAATCAAGAAGAATGTCCTCATGGTCTAAAGTGGGATATTTGAACTCTTCACCTTCTCCTGTTTAATTTATTGCATTTATCACAAGTACTCACTGGCCGTAGTAAAAAAAAAAACGATATTTTATTTTTTATGTGTTTGTTCCTTTCAATCAAGGTTTTTGTTTTTTCGTTTTTTTATTATTCTATTATAGCTGAAGTTTATCATAGCTGTTTTTGTCGGTGTCGTATATCTGAACACAAGTGGATATATATATACAGTATATACACAATTCATCATTTTTATTATTATTATAATACTTTAAAAAAAAAAGATGGCATGTTGTACAGCCAGTAAAAGCCTTGATCGTGTATGGTATGCAGTAATGGAGTCTGAAAACACAATACAAACCCTTTTTATTAAAATGCCCACGAGTTTTTCTTTCTTCTTTCTCACAGGGAAGACAACCTGTTATCCCATTTTGGGCGGGAACCCCTCTTGGTGTTAGCATTACGTTATGCTTTAGCTATTGAAAAATAGCAGATCTACAAGCTCATAGCGCGCCACCGAGTGGCGCGCTACGAGCTTGTAGGTCTGCTATTTTTGAAAAATCGAAGAACGACTGACATAGAAACATAGCTTTTTCAGAAAACTGTCAGGATGTAGAAGACATTTTTAGAATCTGATCTCGGGTCAAAATGGGTTATTTTCTCAATGCGCCGCCGCTTCTCAGACACATAATTATTGCAGTTTCTTTTTTTTCCCCTCTTCTTCTCCTCCTTCAGAAATTGTCACCTGCGTGTGAAGGCATCTGATGGTTTTATTGATTTGGGTTTCATAACGGGATAAGAAATGCATTGGAAACATCTCTCTGAGCTCTTAATATGTACTGTAGTCTGTTGTTTGAGGTATAGGCAGCAATCTCGGACTGCATTTTGTGACAAACCTGTGTGTGCGTGCGTGTGTGTGTGTGCGTGTGTGTGTGTGTGTGTGCGTGTGTGCGTGTGTGCGTGCGCGTGTGCGCTTGTGCATATGTGCCTGCGAGGGTGTGTACAAGAGTGGGGATCATGCCATTGATTCTTGCTCCATTTTCAAAAACACACACGTACTATAGGTATTGACAGAGAACGAGTCAAGGTGTGTGTGTGTGTGTGTGGGGGAGGGGGGGGGGGTGTCAGTTGTAAGCTGTCCTTTAGTGAAATATGTTGACGAAGCATTCTCTCGCCCACTCCATTTTAGCATGTTCTCCCTGGGGACTGAAGAAGGGTGTGCCGCTCGCTCACAATGCAAAACCCAAGAAACAAAAACAGTTCACCGTCATTGAGAGAGGATGAGACGGACACTGTGTACGGGGAATGACAATTACACTACACTAATATCCTGATTTTTGATTTAACTCAAAGGGTAAAAACCCTTTGAGGGAATTATAAATGGATAAATGAACACTGGGGATTACTGTGCAAGTACAGATGTCAGACAGTGCATGTATTTTTACTTAACCCATTTAACTAAGCATTATGTTATACTTTAGCTATTGAAAAATAGCAGATCTACAAGCTCGTAGCGCGCCACCGAGTGGCGCGCTACGAGCTTGTAGGTCTGCTATTTTTGAAAAATCGTAAAAATGCGGCACAAATCTTTGAATATATATTCTTTCAGAGCGAACTTTTTTTTATTTCGAGTCAGGCCTAAATGGGTGTTAAACATGTTAAACATCCAAAAACAATGTTGCTGAACACAAGAATGTTAGAAAGGAGAAAACTGTAGAAAAATGTATCCTCTGAAACCACATGCATAATGATTAGAAATATTTTCACGTATGGAATTGTCCATATTTTAAATGACTGTAGTTTAACTCTGTAGGGCTATATTTTGCTTTTAATGTTTAAATCTGTGTTTAAATCTGTAGCCTATCGCAAATGAATAAATTGGTAAGTACTGAATTTAAAAGGGAATATCCACGCTAAAACATAATTTACATTTTGCTATTCCGGTGGTCTACAAACACTGACAAATGTCTTCCTAATATGTAAATAAGATCAGAATTTATGATGTCATGGTGACAAGCCCTGGCGCTGAATGGGCTGCGACTCCATATACAGTGAATCATGGAACACGTCTGGGGACAGTGGCTTGACTGGATATTGGTTCTGAGGGGATTCCACAAGAAAAAAACCCATAACTCAGAGGTCCGAATGACTTAACCCATTTTGACCTGAGATCAGATTCTAAAAATGTCTTCTACATCCTGACAGTTTTCTGAAAAAGCTAAGAATAAGACAAAAACTAAAAACAAAAGACAAGGCAGCATTTTTCATATTACAAGATACATTAATTGAAATCCTCTTGCATTGTATGAGTATGAATGTACTTAAAAGCTATGTTTCTATGTCAGTCGTTCTAAAAAAATAACAAAAAATAACAGACCTACAAGCTCGTAGCGCGCCACTCGGTGGCGCGCTATGAGCTTGTAGATCTGCTATTTTTCAATAGCTAAAGCATAACATAATGCTAACACCAAAAGGGGTTCCCGCCCCAAATGGGTTAAGAGTCGTAGTTGGATAGATTTTTATTTATTATTCTTTTTATTTAGAGTAGCCAACTCTAAACTCTATTTAGAGTAGTTTATTTTCTCCCCAATGTAGTCGTTATTCCAATTCATTCGTTCCCCACTCACATTTCTGTATTGTCACTTTTGTATCTAACTGACTCATGCACCTGCCAGTGAGGAGCCCCCACCGGGAGGACGTAGGGCCTTCGTCCTATACTCCTCCCGCCCAGCATTCTGTTGACAGGTGCCGCCACAGCCATGCAATGACCCTCTCTCCCCGCCCAGCTTCCCTCCCGTGACCGCCAATTAATTGTGTTCGCATAGACGCCCGACAAAGCCAAATGCACCACGGTGGATTTCAAACCCACAACCTCTGTGGTGATGGGCAAGGACTTTACCACTGCGCCATAATGAATAAAGGCTGTGTTTGTGAAATGAGTGTGTTCTGGCTTTCATACTGCAGGCCAGGGTACATTTTCTGCTGTAATCTCATTAGGATGTGATGTTCTCTGAGCCCACAAAGTCAGGCGCTTATTCAGTGTCAATGGTTCAACTCCACAAAGTATTATAAACCCATGTCATAAATGAAGACTTGATGTGCTCTGATTTACAGCTGAGGTAGACAATTGTATGTTTGTAGATAATTTTGGGTTAACTGTCTAAGATAGATGGATGGAATAGCATAGCATAATATAAATTCTGTCTTAAGTTGAGAAAAAAAAGAAAGACATTTTTATTTTATTTTTCTGGAAATGCATTAGAGGTGGAATCTTCATCGCTCTTCCATGTGTTCACTTCTGAGGGTGTTAAAGTCAGAAGAGAAAATAACTAAATTGAAACCAAGACTGTCTAAAAGCCCTGCATGCAGTCCAGACAGAGTACCTGTTGGCCGTAGGGTGGCGCCAGAAAAAAGGTATGAGGTCACACAAATATTTAGGGTTCTTTCTCCAGGGACGCAGCGAAGTGTCATGGAAATCTGCCCAATTCAGATTTGATATTTCTCGTGTCGTGTGGAACATTTCTTCTATAGGTGCCACGAGAGGAAAGGCCATGGGATCATACTAAAATCATGTAGGATGCATAGATTCTGTCATTCTGATGAGAAAGCATGTTTGCATTGTTGACATATTGGCCTGAGGGTGGCACTAGGAGAGTCAACAAATACAGTATAACCCATTTTGGGCGGATACCCCTTTTGGTGTTAGCTGTGTGTTAGCTGTGTGTTATGCTTTAGAAAAATAGCAGATCTACAAGCTCATAGCGCGCCACCGAGTGGCACGCTACGAGCTTGTAGGTCTGCTATTTTTGAAAAATCGAAGAACCACTGACATAGAAACAGCTTTTTCAGAAAACTGTCAGGATTTAGAAGACATTTTTAGAATCTGATCTCAGGTGAAAATGGGATAATAGGGTTCTCCCTTCAGGGAGCATTAAGTACATTCTATGGCAGTAAAATGTTAGTACAATTTTAGCCTAAAGGTTGCACTATAGTGACTAGATGAAAGGCAACCGGGACTCCTAAAATCAGTAGGGGTCATCTTCTGGGGTTGATGAAGCTGCACTGCTGCAGAACATATCATGGTAATCCAGAGATATGTTGTTGGACCAAAGTCTTGGATGCAATGAATGGACAGACTCCGGAGGGACTGACCGACCTGCCGACCTACCGTTTTTTAATTATTTGAACGCGCAAAAGGTTAACCAAAATGAACACAGTTGACAGCCTGACATTTGGTATTGATTTATGGATATTAATGGAACGGAGTGGAATTTAAAAATGCATAATAGTTTCATAACATCTTTATTGATAAGCAATCATCAGCTTTCTGACACTTCCACTCCCTGCGGCGTTTAAACTGCATCAGATAATTTATAATAAGACCTATACCGTTGACTTGAACAGCACTCTGAGCTGAGGGGCCATAGATTTCTGTGAAAGGGCCAGACTGCATTCTTGGGACAAGACCAACATGATGCCGTCTTCTGGACACAAGCTTAGAGGGTGAAGCTGACGCATAATGCTTCTGTTCCAAGCCATTCTGCGTGAATACAAAGTGACGGATGAGTGACTAAAGAATCACATATTTCTGTGTGAATGAGTCATCATTTTCAGATGACCACACTGCCAGTATCACTGGAGACTTAAAAGGTTTGTGACTTCATCCATTCAGCACTGCCCTACTCTCTGTCACACTCATTCGCACTCATACATGCACAGTCGCACACACATGCATTGCACGCATGTACACACACGCACGCACACACGCACGCACGCACGCACGCACACGCGCACACTTCCCTCATAACCACCCAGTAGCACCATCCTGCTGAGAGATGTGTAATGGAAAAGATAAATGGAGGATAAAGCTAAGGTGACAGGAGTGTGTGTGTGTGTGTGTGTGTGTGTGTGTGTGTGTGTGTGTGTGTGTGTGTGTGTGTGTGTGTGTGTGTGTGTGTGTGTGTGTGTGTGTGAGAGAGAGAGAGAGAGAGAGAGAGAGAGAGAGAGAGAGAGAGAGTGCGTGTGTACTGCAGAACAGACCAGCAAACCATCTGCTCATCTCCTCTTAATGAACAAAGCAAACAGCAGGAGTCAAGGCTGTCTCCAAATCTGGAGTCTCTTTATTGGAAAACACACACACACACACACACACACACACACACACACACACACACACACACACACACACACACACACACACACACACACACACACACACACACACACACACACACACACACACACACACACACACACACACACACACACACACACACACACACACACACACACACACACACACACACACACACACACACATCTTTGCCCGCTTAATCTGATTAGCTTTGATTGAGAACAGGGGCAAAGCAACCTTTTTAGACCTTACCCCTACATCAGTGACAGAGAAGGTCTGAAACACAATTAGCAAGCTGTTCCCGAGCACTGCTTTGCAGTCACATCTGACCACAAACAGCCAAATGGACCTAATGGATGGGAACTAACCAATAGGAAGTAACTCGGTGCTACATCTGTGGGTGATGAGAAAACGCAAACCCTATTAGACAGCTGTTCACCATATCTTTTCAAATGTAGTCGAATTAACATAATGTCGACGTTGGAAACAGCTCGGGAGCAGTTGTAGAAGTTTGAATTTCATCCAGGAATGAAGATAGACACATATTGTGCTCATATAAGACCGTCAAGTTCAAAAGAGCTACAGTAGCAGCCTTGACCGAGGGCCAGGGTAGGGCTCTACGAGGAATTCTGGGCCTTGACAAGCACGGCACTCACGAGACTAAATGACCATATGAATGCACTTTAAATGTGGACTACAGTATGTGTGGCCCCATCAAGCTTGGGGCCCCCATTGTAATTAACGCCTTTCCCACTGTTCAAGAATCTGACTGTTTCAAGCCACGGAACACCCAATGCCTTCTGTTTTAATGCCTACAGCACCCATGAGCATACATCACCTCATTCACCTGTCAAAGAAATGTGCAGGGCCCCACTGGCCAATTTAAAGTACTGGTATCTGGGATTGTTCCTTTGCCTCTTGTCTTGTGCCCCATGACAATGGGCTGCTGCCTGAAGAGGTTTAGGCTGGCAGAATTTGTGTCCCCTTTTAAATAACTCAAGCACCTTTTTTCTTTTGTTGCATTGTCTGTGTTCTTTTTGTTGTTTTTTTTAGTCAGTTAGGCTATGTGACATTGTTATTATTATTTTAATATTTCCTTTGTTTTATCTGTATATCACTTTGTAACCCTTTACAACTTGCCTTTAACATTTATAAGTACATCAACCTACCAAATGAAAGACATTCGAGATCAAGTCGAGTACAATATTATCAAAGAGTAGCAGCGCCCTCATGTGATACATTTCGGTAGTGCAGAATCCAGTATGTCGCGGAAGTGGACTTTTGGGCTTTGGGGCTTCCTGTACAACATAGTTACCCTGCTGCCTGCCTGTTATTTCGCAGCATGTCTGTTTTCTCTCACTTTATTTCAGTATTTTGGACTGACTATCTCCGTGCCTGGGCTTGAATTGATCGCGCACGTTGACTGGCTTCTTAAAGTCGTCATCATGTTTACGACCACCGGCTCTCGAGGCCTCTGTGAGTATAACGGTGATGTGGTTAACCCACCCACACAGTCAGCCATAGGGGGGGACTGTCCTCCAAATAATGCTCCAAGCTAGTGCATGTTGTTAGCTAGTTTGCACTGTCATTCATTTACCAGAAGCTGTGTTTCTGTAAACGTATCGCCTATAAAACAAGCAGTCAATAAACGCGCAGTCTTGCTCTTTTTCTGCGTTTGCGTTCGTTTGTGAACATGAACATGACGACACGCCGTTGGTTTGATAAGCAGCGTCAAATATGGTTGTGAATGTGATCTTTAACATGCGACTGTAGATGGCATGCGTCTGCCCCGCCCATGCATATTGGTTGATTGATGGAGTACTTTATCACATGGGTTCCCAAAGTGGGGTCCGGGGACCCCTGGGGAGTGGGGGTACTTGAGGGAGTTCCAGGGGGTACCTAGCTCAATTAGAGATAGTTAGGAACCAAATGGACCCTTATGGGTCTGTAACTCAGAGAGTGTACAAATGGTCCATTTGTACACTCTCAGTTAAATTAACAGTGGTTTTACAATATAAATTGGGGGTCCCAGAGATAGAAATGCCATTAAATGGGGGGTCCGTAGCCTATTGCATGTCAAACTGGGGGTCCATGAAATTAAACGGGTTGAGAATCACTGCTAGAGCCGTAAAATTCGTCTCTTATGGGGGTCCCTGGCATGTCTTTTCAAATGGGGGTCCGTGGGCTAATGAGTGTCATTTTGGGGGTTCTTGACGTGAAAAGGTTTGGGAACCACTGATTTATCAGACAGAAAAATAATTTAAACGGCACAAGGTGAAGTCAGACATGTGTTTGTTTCCATTGTGTGTAAACATAATTATCTCTCTTCTCTACACACACACACACACACACACACAAGCCCAACATTTGAACTCTCGTTGATGTATTTATCGATTCTGACATTTACACACACACACACACACACACACACACACACACACACACACACACACACAGATACATCTCTGACAGCAGTTCCATAATATGCTAACTAATGGTTGTGTTCTATACACCCAGACAAGGCTCCTCTGTCCAAAGGCCTTCTGCTGGTCCTCAGCGGGCTGACTGTGATGCTCACCTTGCTGCCACAGTACCAGGGCCTGTTCACTTACAACCTGCAGGCTATCACACACCAGCACCAGGTAGGGCCAAATTATGACATGTTGCATTACGTTTGTTCAGTAATAACAACATGCCATGCATACCTTTTTTTAGAGTAGCCGCAATTAAGCTACTCTTATGGAATACGAGACTGCTCGCCCCTTTACCAACTCGCCCCGGGCGTTCAGCCGGCTGAACAGCGTGGCCAGGTATTCCTAAAGTAATCTAAGTAAATTATGTTTACGGTTAAACCTAACCTTATTCCTAACCTCAACCTCAGTAAAACGAAGCCTAAACCTAACCCTATTCCTAAACTTAACCCCAGTAAAACTATGCCTAACCCTAAACGTATTTCTAACCTTATTCTCAGTAAAACAAAATAAAGAATACAAGAACCGCCGCACCGAGCTGTCGGCGTGAGGTCGGCGGAAAAAAGCTGGGGCGAGATGGAATTGGGGCGACCTGACCTGTTACCCTCTTATGCTGCCTTCACACGGGCAGATGCAAAAGACTCAAAGATACAATGCTATAGAGCAATTTTGTAGCTTTGTAGTTGAAACTTGAAACTAGCTCAACTTTGTTGTAGCTTTTGCAGCAGCTGCAAACGTCGGATGCATCTTTGTCACTGGCTTCCATTGAAAATGAATGGTAGACTGTATCTTTGCATCTGCCATGTGGACATTAGAGTTGCAATACCAACCCTTGACAGCTCATACATCCAAACAGAAAAGTCCTATCTGATTGTATTAAACAACGTGAATATCACCAACATTGCAGCTGTACGGCAAGCTTGAATTATCCTCTTTCTAACAGCCCATTCATTGTTTGGATGAATGGGCTGTCAAGGGTTCGTATTGCAACTCTAGATTCCAGATATTTAAAATAGGATCTAAGAGTTGCTCGCGGCTACCTGTAGAGCCTGAATTGAATACAACTGCATCTGATCAAAACGTTTGCCTCCATCCCTCTCTGTGGAACAGTGGTGGAGTCAGTCCACTACTGTGCAAAAGGATACTACGCACAGTCGCACACACATCCTCGTAGTGGTGCCGCTCCACGGCAGAATAATCTAAAAGGTAGTCTTTGAAAGACAAAAAAGCGTCCACACACACTGATATATGGATATTGGTACACTGATATTGCCAAATGCCAGGAATTTATTAAATGGTTTTTTTTGTGGCTTTCGCCTTTATTTTATATTTTTTTATGGAGGGACAGACAGTAGGCTGACAGGAAATGGGGAGAGAGATGGGGGGATGACATGCAGTAAAGGAACCCGCACACAAGACTGGATTACCAGCCAAGGTGCCTGGACCACTGAGCCACGGCCCAGGCCCAGGAATTTATTATAGGACACAGAGAATAAAGAAGTCCACTACTGTGCCATCGAGGGTGTGTGTGTGAGTGAGTGTGTGTGTGTGCATGTGTGTCATCTAATGAACATTCTGTGATGTTTTGTCCTGTTGTGGAGGTGTGGAGGTGGGTGTGTGGCAGGCTCATCTGTCTGGACCTGAAAGACACTTTCTGCAGCAGCCTGCTCATTTACAACTTTCGGATCTTTGAGAGGAGGTTTGGTACGAGGAAGTTTGCTGTAAGTACATATGGATAGACATGTATGGTTGATTGTCGGTTAGATGATAATAATTCATTCATTAAGTCTGATTTATTTTATTCCAGTCTTTCCTTCTGGGGACCTGGGTTTTGTCTGCTCTGATAGACTTCCTCCTGGGTCAGGCAGTCTACTTCCTGTTTGAGTATGGTGTGGAGGAACTGCCTGCAGGACTGTGAGTAGATGGAGACGCCGTCTGTACATAAGAGCTACGTGCTAATTCTATGCAGTGGTGTAAAGTAACTAAGTACATTTACTTAACCCATTTTGACCTGGGAACGATTCTATAAATGTCTTGACAGTTTTCTGAAAAAGCTATGTTTCTATGTCAGTCGTTCTTCGTTTTTTCAAAAATAGCAGACCTACAAGCTCGTAGCGCGCCACTCGGTGGCGCGCTATGAGCTTGTAGATCTGCTATTTTTCAATAGCTAAAGCATAACATAATGCTTACACCAAAAGGGGTTCCCGCCCAAAATGGGTTAAGTCCAATTTTTATGTACTTTGATGTAACTAAAGTTTGTTATATTGGGATTTTCACATGTCTGTATTAAGTGCACAAAATAACAGATAAAACATACACTTTTTTTTTTTTAACTCATCAGGTCTATGAGTTCTTACATCTTTGTTTCCCTCTCTTTTGTCCATCTCCCCGGTTTGACCCCCATCATTCTCTCCCCCTCTCTCAGGCTGTCCCCGGTGTTCTCTCTGTTTGTGCCTTTCTATCTCTCCATACCCAGGGTGCCGGTCACACAGGTCCTGGGACACATCCCCATCACCAACAAATCTCTGGTCTACGTGGTGGGATTGCAGGTGTGTGTGTGTGTGTGTGTGTGTGCGCATATGCATACCGGTGCATGTGTACTAAAACTAAAGTAGCCCTGTACGGAAGCCTAATAGCCTCTTGGTCACTGGGGGACAGTGTTGTACCCGAACGCGTTCAAAGAACGATAGTTCACGAACGCGTTCTCATTTGGGCTGAACGTGAACTGAACGTACTGTATTTCTGCCTGATGAACGTCATTGTGAACGCGTTCATTTCTGGCGTGTGTGAACGTCACTTTCTCTCGTTCAACTTCGTTCAAGAGGGGGGGGGGGGGGGGGGGCGTTACAGACGTTCGTATCTTGCCACAACGTTATGCTGCTATCACACGGGCAGATGCAACAGATGCAAAGCTACACTAGTACACCTAGTCACAACCAGTGTCGTCGTTAAGCAGCAGGAGCCTAGGATCCCACTAGCAGCAGCTGTCCGTTTGTCATTAGCACAACCACGAACGTCCAACACATATACAATGAATTACTCACCTAATGCTGCCTGCATGTTCCATGTTTAATTCCAGCGGTGTGTATCCTACATTGTCTAAGTGACAGTTTTCATATTGTAAATATGGTCACTAACGTAGTTTAGCGACTAGTACTTTGACAGCTCATCCATCGTAGCTTGTTTACAAGTCAAACGGACTTCCTGTGCAGAAACTGCCTCATCAAAATAAGAGCCACTTGTATTGATTAGTCAACACTAGTTTTATTTCTAAGTCTACTTACAGGACGTTAACATCTCATTTGAATGCCTGTCAGCATTCTCTAAATCCCTGTCTCTCAGCTGGTGCGCAAATGCGCAAATGGCTATAGGCTGTTAACCTGACTCCGCCAGATGGGGCAGCAGAGAGTACACTGGGTTCCCCCCTCCTGCTCCCATCTGGGAACTCTCAGGCAGACTTGATGCCCGGCCACAAAACTGCCTGGCCAATCAGCAGCAGCTAGAGGTGGGATAGCTGCTGCTGATTGGCCAGGCCGTTTTGTGGCCGGTCATCAAGTTCCCAGATGGGAGCAGGAGGGGGGAACCCAGTGTACTCTCTGCTGCCCCATCTGGCGGAGTCAGGTTAATAGGCTGTGGCAATAATTTTGAAAAAAAATAATAACGAAAAATAACTAAAATCGTTCATTTTTTGGAACCATGAACTTTAGTTCAAAATGTTGAATTATGAACTATGAACTGAATTAGTTCCTTTTTAAATTTCTGAACTGTGAACTGAACTAGTTCATAAAATAAATTAACTTTCCCAACACTGCTGGTGGACTTGTTTTCCAAAAACAAAATCTGCTACACATGCATACTTGTCTTTCTCTGGCTCTCTGTTTACTTGTTAAATATTTGCATTGTTACTCCACCTTTCAGCTCATCTTCTCTCTTCTCATTTTGCGTGGGTTCTAGCTGCTGACATCCAGTCCTTTCATGTGGATGATTGCTCTCAGTGGATTGGTGAGTAGCTCAAATCTAATATGTAAGGAATAATGACCAGCGAGGTTCAGTTGCACTTTCCGGTGGCAGCTGGTTGATTGTAACACTATATTATTGTGTGTGTGTATCTATTGTTAACCCATTTTGGGCGGGAACCCCTTTTGGTGTTTTAAGCTATTGAAAAATAGCAGATCTACAAGCTCATAGCGCGCCACCGAGTGGCGCGCTACGAGCTTGTAGGTCTGTTATTTTTGAAAAATCGTGAAAATGCGGCACAAATCTTTGAATATATATATATTTTTTGACGTCAGGCCTAAATGGGTTAATGTGTTGATTTAAAATGATTGTCCAAATACTGATAAAAAAAGACACTTGTATTTTGTATGTATTTCTACAGTATATTACTTCAAATGTAGTAATATACTATATACATTCCTGACCTTCTACAGTTGGGATCTTTGCACAACAGATACTGTATATGTCTAATCTTTTTGTACAAGCTCCCATCCACTGTCTTCATCACTCACACAATTCGGAAACTGTGTTTCAGTTCATGGATGGACCTTCATTAGGATGATCAGTGTCTCTTAGTTTGCACCAAATCGTCGTTCATAATGAAAGTGTTGTATTTGCGACTGAAGAAGACAAGGGGGGGCTGGAGCTTTCAGTTTTTTTTGTTGTGCACACATGGGCCCTCATTTATCAACCGTGCGTACGCCAAAATATGGGTGTACGCCGAAATTACCGCAATTTTCGGCATTTACCATTTGCGCCAACGTTTGATTTTGAACTTGAGCCAAGACAATAACCACGTCTGGTCGGGAGCTGTCGTACGCTTTGTCCTCACCTGTTTTTCTGTCGTAGAACAGCGGAGCAGCATTGTTTGACCAGCTGAGAGGCTGTCACAGGCATCGAAACATATGTATTCACTCCTAAAATGTTTATATAAAACTGTATAGGTATGTATATGGGCTAAATGTAAAAAAGTAAAAAAAAGTTAAGGAATACATCAACGATGTGTCTTTGTGTCATATGAAATTAGTAGGAGCTTTCCAACTTTACAAGCAAGCAATTAAAATCGCGCATTTAAAAACAATGTTGCAAGTTAGATGCGTAAGCCATTTAAACAGTGTTTTGCATGATGAGCGCATACATGCGAGGATTTGGGCTGTCTGTGCTGAAATATTTCCATGACGGGACGTTGGAGAGTGCAGCGCTGCAGCTGCGGAGAGTCCCAACTTGGGTAGCCTACTGTAGCCTAATCTACAGCAGGCCGATGTCTTTCTGGAGTTACAGTAGCCTATGTGCAATCTCCTCCTCGTTTAATAAACCCGACGCGTCGCTCGAATGCCAAATGTGCCATGCCGGCGTGCCAGCGCAAAATTGGGGACCGCTGACCGCATCGGAGTTAGGTATAGGCTAAACCACCCAGCCAGGCTGCCAGCCCACCAGTGCCAGTGTGCCACATGAGGCTGGTTTAGGCTGCACATTTATATAATTGTCAGTTGACTACTGCGACTAGCGAGGTAATCTAAATAGATTGTCATGAACGTGCATGGTCGCGGTGTCATGAACGGACCACAGTGATAGAGACAGACAGGACAGGAGAGGAGGAAAACAGCAGCGTGTGTGTGCGCCTATTTGTTATTTAATTCATTGTTCACATGCAGGTTCAGATTTTCGTTCAGTAATATATTGTTGTAGGCTATATTAAATGAATAAATACTTTAATAATTTAATATAGGCTACAACTAACAACACACGGCAGGCGCGTAGCGCGGATCAAATGATTGACTGGGCAAATTAGCATGGGGGGGGGGGGGGGGGGGCGCATCCACGGCCGATAGAGAAGTGTGAACTGTGAACGGTTTGGGGAACCATTTTAAAACAAAGGCGGCTTGCATGCTGTGGTTTACTAACCAGAAAGTTGCATGCACAAGGCTCAGTTGGGCCAGCTCTAAACTGACTGGGCCACGGCCCGTATGTGCGTGTGTGTGTGTGTGTGTGTGTGTGTGTGTGGGGGGCAGCAAGGCAAGCGAGGCGAGAGGAGAAACAGACAGGGTACTTTACAGCTACAGCTTTATTTAATTCATACAGGTGTTCGTTCTTTATTTATTTAAGATAGGCGACAACAAACCAGTTGGACTTGCAAGTTGCGTGTGCGTGCGTGCGTCTGTGTGTGTATGAGAGTGGGGGTGACTTTTTTATTGACTTTTTTCGTCATGTAACTATGGTTTCCAAGGTCGTACTGCAGTTGTTCATGTCGCAAAAACGAGGGCGAGGCTTGATTTCATAGGGCGTGCCAGATAGATTTCAGCCGTCACATTTATAAACGTCCGAACGAAATTAAGGAAGAAACAGCTGTCTGCGATCACTTTGTAAATGCCGACCCGACGTGGGTGTACTACGAATCCTACACTCGAATTTGGGGCAGATTTTACACTCGATTGATAAATGAGGGCCATGGTGTTGGTCCTATCTGCACTGGCATACTGCACTTACCCTCTGGTCTACTGTCTGTGTAAAATGAGACATGGCGCAAGGGTAAGTTGTAAGTTCCTGCCCACCAGTGAGAGGCTTGATTCCTCTGTGTTGCCTGCGGTTCTGGCTGAACACAGTTGGCAGTGTTTATGGGTGGGAAACTGGTTGGGGAGGGGGAATCTCTGTCGCTGCACTGGTGAGGTTAGTTGGGGCACCTGTTAGTGGAACTGTTGTTCATCCACACGTTACGTCCTCACAATGTATGTAACTCCTCACTGTCATGTGGAAAGAAGCGGCTGGCGCTTACGTGTAGCGTAAGAGCTACATGGTTGTCAAATTACCCTTGTATGGGAAGCTGATCAGGATATGTTTATGCCACCTTCTGGAAAAGGGAACTAGAGTTATACCCGAGACAAAAATGGTGTATGTGTGTGAAGTGGGCCTTTTTTAGGAGACTGGAACCAGGCTGGAGTCTATTCAATCCAATGTATGTGAACATAGCTTCTTTAGCCCCATGGTCACTGAACTAAATACTGGACACAGTCATCACAAGCCACACAATCTTCCCAAGATTTTCATACTAAAATGGCTTTTTTCCAGAGAGAAAATCCACTTTATGATCAACTTTTCTTTGTCCCAGCAACATACTCATGCAGGATCTAGCAGGTGCTATTGGTAAACATGGGACGTTTGTGAGATTTCCCGCCAGACGCCGGCACCCACATGGGAGACCATTGTGTACCATTCAGCCTCTATTGGCTGAGGGCCTTTCTCGGCCCCACCTCTCTCCCTGTGTTTTAGGATCCAAGATGGCCGCAGCACCAGGAGGGGGTGGCCTTACTGGGCTGCGTTCACAAATTCAAGACACCTGTCTTGCGTTTGTCTTGTGTCTGTGTTTAATGGCCACTCCAATGCATTTCCAATGGAACCCCACATTTTGTTTGATGGGGGGGAGGGGGGCAGAACACATCCATCAAAGCTGTGTTCAGACACAAGTCAGGTGTCAGACACAAGGCAAGTGTCTTGAATGCAGCCCAGTAAGGTCATATGTTGACCCAGCCCGCTCACCTCTGCCCCACCCCATCCTGGTGCTGCGGCCATCTTGGATCCTAAAACACAGGGAGAGAGGTGGGGCTGAGAAAGGCCCTTATTGGGATGGTGGCTCTTCCTAAATTAACCATCTTTGGTTATACACAGTCTTTAATCAGTGCATCTGTGCAACCCTCATACCCTGGTCTGTTCTTGTGTGCTCGTCAGGTATCAGGTGCACTGTACCATGGTAACATCTGGTCTGTTCTTGTGTGCTCGTCAGGTATCAGGTGCACTGTACCATGGTAACATCTGGTCTGTTCTTGTGTGCTCGTCAGGTATCAGGTGTACTGTACCATGGTAACATCTGGTCTGTTCTTGTGTGCTCGTCAGGTATCAGGTGTACTGTACCATGGTAACATCTGGTCTGTTCTTGTGTGCTCGTCAGGTATCAGGTGTACTGTACCATGGTAACATCTGGTCTGTTCTTGTGTGCTCGTCAGGTATCAGGTGTACTGTACCATGGTAACATCTGGTCTGTTCTTGTGTGCTCGTCAGGTATCAGGTGTGCTGTACCATGGTAACATCTGGTCTGTTCTTGTGTGCTCGTCAGGTATCAGGTGTACTGTACCATGGTAACATCTGTTCTTGTGTGCTCGTCAGGTATCAGGTGTACTGTACCATGGTAACATCTGGTCTGTTCTTGTGTGCTCGTCAGGTATCAGGTGTACTGTACCATGGTAACATCTGTTCTTGTGTGCTCGTCAGGTATCAGGTGTACTGTACCATGGTAACATCTGGTCTGTTCTTGTGTGCTCGTCAGGTATCAGGTGTGCTGTACCATGGTAACATCTGGTCTGTTCTTGTGTGCTCGTCAGGTATCAGGTGTACTGTACCATGGTAACATCTGTTCTTGTGTGCTCGTCAGGTATCAGGTGTACTGTACCATGGTAACATCTGGTCTGTTCTTGTGTGCTCGTCAGGTATCAGGTGTACTGTACCATGGTAACATCTGTTCTTGTGTGCTCGTCAGGTATCAGGTGTACTGTACCATGGTAACATCTGTTCTTGTGTGCTCGTCAGGTATCAGGTGTACTGTACCATGGTAACATCTGTTCTTGTGTGCTCGTCAGGTATCAGGTGTACTGTACCATGGTAACATCTGTTCTTGTGTGCTCGTCAGGTATCAGGTGTACTGTACCATGGTAACATCTGTTCTTGTGTGCTCGTCAGGTATCAGGTGTACTGTACCATGGTAACATCTGCAAGATGCAGCATATACTCTTCATCCCTGCATGGCTGTCCCGTATTGGACGGTTTCTCCTGGAGCCACTTTTCTCAGGTCAGTACAAACTTGCATTCTTTCTAACTTAACCTAACCATGTTTAGGTCTTGACCACTAGCATGCTTTTAACACTTTTCAAGGACCACACCACGCATAACGAAGATTAAACCCTTAACACTTGGTACAAGCTTTTTTTTTACAAGCGATTTTCCCACATTATGTCCATTAATTAAAATAAAACAATCACAATCGCGTGAAGTGAGGGGCGCCCACTGTATTTATCTTTGTGTGTATGTCTGTATATGAGCACAGAATGTGCCCAGTCGGCTCCGGGTAGAAGACAGAGTCAAGCAATTGAAAATGGGTCTGACATCCAAAATTGTAAATGCAACTTTACCCTCCATGCCCTCAGTACCCACTTACTTGACTAATTATCTAAAAATAGTGTCATGTCAAAGGGAGAGGAGGTGAAACACTGACAAGAGTTTTCGTAAGTCGGGTCACTTGGAGTCACACCTGCGTCTCCACACTGGAGAAAAACTATACCACTGTAAACGCTGTGACAAGAGTTTCAGTGTGTTAGGTAATCTAGAGAAACACCTGTGTGTTCACACTGAAGAAAAAACATACCACTGTAAACTGTGACACTGTGACAAGAGTTACAGGTAGTCTTAAGTCACCTGCGTCACCATACTGGGGAAAAAACATACCACTGTCAACAGTGTGACAGGAGTTTCAACAAGTCCTACAGCCTGAAGATTCACCAACGTATCCATACTGGAGAAAAACCATACCACTGTAAACGCTGTGACAAGAGTTTCAGTGTGTTAGGTAATCTAGAGAAACACCTGCGTATCCACACTGGGGAAAACCATACCACTATAAACACTGACAAGAGTTTCAGTGAGTCAGGTAGTCTTAAGTCACACCTGCGTCTCCACACTGGAGATAAACCATACCACTGTAAACACTGATAAGAGTTTTCGTAAGTCGGGTCACCTGGAGTCACACCTGCGTCTCCACACTGGAGAAAAACCATACCACTGTAAACAGTGTGACAAGAGTTTCTACATGTTATCTCAACTGGAGTCACACCTGCGTATCCACACCGGAGAAAGGCCTTTCCACTGTAAACCGTGTCAGAAGCGTTTACTCAGCTAAGTAATCAACAGAGACACCTACGATTGATTTATTGATTCTTTATTTAAGTGTCATGCTTCCGAAGAAGCCCATCCCATATGGACTTACAGGACACTTTTTACTAAACAATCACATCACTGTTTCCATAAACAATGACAATAAACCGACATGATAGTTTGCAAACACTGATCAATTGAATACTAAACTAACTAATACACCCAAGATTCTTACAAGGCTGATTACATAATATACAACATAAAATAAAATACCATAAAATAAAATACACCATTAGGCCTGTAACAGGAGACACATGGAACTACTTGAAGAGCTGAGATTGTCTTCTACTCCAGGCTCTAAAAACAAACTGTGCTGTCCTAAATACTTCATTATTTAATAACCACTACAACGTCTGACCACCATCTTCCTAGAATAGTTCAGGATTTTGTGGTTGTATTGCCTCAAATAGTGGAACCCACATCATACAAGGAACAATAAAACATAAAATGAAATTCATTCATCTTCCACATACTGGAGAAAAAACCAAACTACTGTAAACTGTGTGAGAAGATGTTTTACTCTTCTAGGTATTCTTCAGAGACACCTGCATATCCATACTGGAGAAAAACCTTTTCAACTGTCAGTTACAATTCATCTAACCTGAAGAGATGCCTGCTGCGTATATCCACTAAACTCTACCACTGTCAACAGTATGACAAGAGTCTCAATGTGTATATAATACAGCCAAGTCTTTTTATAGTTTGCTTTAAGCATGCACCCCCCACACACACCTCCCCTCCGTGACATTATCCCACTTTTTTAAAATACATTTAACACATTGTGTGCCCTTTCAACATTTTCAAAATAGTGACCCAGGGTGCCCAATGTTATTTTTTACATTTTATTTATTATTCGTTTGTTTTTTCAAAGACGTCCACAGACGTCCCGGGCACCACATAGCGGTAATTCCCAGGACGTCTGTGGACGTCTTGGGCACACAAATTGTTAACAATGGAATACTCCACTGTCAAATATATGGATGTTTACTCAACAGTATTTATAACATTAACTGTGTCAAACATTTTGATATCTGCGCCGCTCCGAACTTTACTTTACTGTTAGTTCCTACAATACCCAGAATTCCCTTGAATGCTCTCAAGCTGTTTTTTATGCCAATTGCCTCTAGTGGCAGAGTATTTAGATGCCTGCATGAGTACACACATACCAACAGTGCCTTGTGGTGGGAATGTGGGCAACAACGATGCAGACAACCTTGAGGGACTTGGCACCATGTACTCATAGATATGGATCGACATAAGGTTTAAAAATAGTGTATTATCCCAGCGCAGCTGGCCTAAGATCAGGTCCCAATGGGCCCTTCAACCCTGTCTCCACATGGAGTCTCCTCAATTATTCTTTATGAGGAGAAAACGTTGAGAGGAATTGACTGTCGACACTCCTTTTTTAACACCAGAAATCAATCGATCTCCAGATTTTTTAAGACAGCTTGCCAGGAGTTAAGCTGTCTTAACCCATTTTGGACTGATGGCGATTAAAAAAAGGCTTCTAAATCTTAATAGTTTTCTGAAAAACCCATGTTTCTATGTCAGTTGTGCTCAACCTTTTTCATGTCAAGGACCCCCAGAATTATATATATTGGGCCACGAACCCCCATCTCAAAATATGTTGTTCCAGGGACCCCCCAGAAGCAAATATTTTAGTTAAAAATGTTCGCTCTGAAATATATATTCAAAGATTTGCACCACATTTTCACGACTTTTCAAAAATAGCAGACCGACTGTATAGGAATTATACATATAGAGGCGTATCATTCTATATAAACAGATGTATATTCTATTAACCCTTTGACCTATGTATGCTTCAATCTGTTCTCTGACATGTTGTTTTCCATCTGAACCAGTACAGTGTTGCAATACACCTCAGTTATTCTGATTACTCCCACCTCAGATATTCTGAATATTCCCTCAAGATCAAAACTGGTTGGGTGGGGAATATGGTATGATGCTTTGTTCAGTATGATAACTTGTTGTCATGTCAAGTCGACCTTTTTGGCAGTACCCAAATGTTCTGGAAAATTCTGAGAAAAGGATGACTAATGTGTTTTGGTAGAAACTTGGGAAAGGCTACAGAACATTTGTGTGCCGGCCCGGTATTGGTGATATTGTGAAACCATCAGTGTTGTGAAATCATCCTCTATATAATCTGAGGGCAGCCAAAGTGAAGTCAGCTAATAGCCGACTAAACCGAAGGACCACATCTCTCTTTTGGTTCATCTTGCTTTGTATGGCAATATCATTCTTACTCTTTGTACTTATCATTTTGACTGAATCATTTGGACTTAGTCAACTTGTATCATCTACCTTATCTGTTGACTTACTCTCATTTTTGTATTATCTTCAAATAAACCTTTTTGATTAGACCTAATTGTTTTTGCCTCGTTATCTACTGGAAATTGACATTCCTCAATACTACAAGCTCGTAGCACGCCACTCGGTGGCGTGCTATGAGCTTGTAGATCTGCTATTTTTCAATAGCTAAAGTATAACGTAACGCTTAAAACACCAAAAAGGGTTCCCGCCCAAAATGGGTTAAAAAAACATGCACGTCTTATTTCCCCTTGTGTTTATGAATGAACAATCATTCTTCTAATCATTTCTTTTTAATTGTTGTTTTTCATTTCATTTTGTGTGTGTGCGTGCGTGTGTGTGCGTGCACGTGGCAGGACCCCAGTCCAGTACGGAGAGTCCCCTGGGGATGGGAGCCACACTGGACATCCAGAGACAGCAGAGGATGGACGTGCTGGACCAACAGCTGTTATTGGCCCAGTACAACCAGGCTAGGAGGAACGCAAGGCCCCAGCCACAGGTAGATAGACCCACACACACGCACACACACACACACACACACACACACACACACACAGCATGGCTAGGAGGAACGCAAGGCCCCAGCCACAGGTAGATAGACCCACACACACGCACACACACACACACACACACACACACACACACACACAGCATGGCTAGGAGGAACGCAAGGCCCCAGCCACAGGTAGATAGACCCTCACACACACACACACACACACACACACACACACACACACACACACACACACACACACACACACACACACAGCATGGCTAGGAGGAACGCAAGGCCCCAGCCACAGGTAGATAGACACACACAGCATGGCTAGGAGGAACGCAAGGCCCCAGCCACAGGTAGATAGACACACACACACACACACACACACACACACACACACACACAGAGTAAACAGCATGGCTAGGAGGACAGGAATGGCCCAGCCACAGGTAAATATACAGTAGGGATCCACGCATACGGAATGGGATGGACTATCTTGTCACTTGTTCTCTGATTTATTTTTTCTTTCTTTACCACAAATGTTAATGTTATTTAGATAGCATGTTCATTGTTTACCTGGAATCCTAGTTTCTTTGAGGCACTCCATTTTTCTGTCTGAACTCTACTCCTGTCACTATTCACCTTGTTTGTTGACTAGAGTTCATGCGTACTTCAATTCCAATCATGACGTGCCTGCTAAATGCCTACATTTTAAATTGCACCACGCACTTTTCAATCTTGAACCAGAGACTCAAACATTGCATGACCTTGCACACTCAAACACACACTCACTCCTCATTACATAATTCACACATACTGTACATCTCATTTTGAAGGACCGCAAGCTGTTGGCTTTAACTCACTGAATGCCAATGATGAAAAATATGTCAAAATGCTCTGAGGTCCTATACATGGGAATAGACATTTTGTAAGAGGTGAACACTGTCATTATTCTGTCATTAATGATGTCATTATTGTATCTGTTGCGCTCATGTTTTTGTTTTGTTTGTTTTGTCCACTGTTTACCCTTCGTTTCGTATTTTATTTTATTTTTATTATTCTCTGTTTTCCCTCTGTTTTCCAAAAAGAATGGAATACCGATGTATAATTATCATGAACCCTGTAACTGGGAACGAACGGACTAAAACGAACTGAAACTACTCAAAGAGGGTTCCCTTACCCACCTGGAACTGTACGACCCGTAACACAATGAAAGTTAATAATAGAAATGTAACAAATGACTTGTAACAATTACGAAATGTACTGTGATGCCCAATGTGACCCACCTGTTCACCGAAAAATAAAAACAAAGTTTAAAAAAAAAAAAATGCTCTGAGGTCCTCCTAACCCGATGACGATAAAATATGTTTTTTTATTGATTCAAGTTTGAATAGCTCTGGGTTTCTAGGCGACTGAGTATACAGGAAAGGAACCGGAAAATGAAAAACAAAATCGTCGATGATCACGGTTACAAAATGTATGTTTCGGGTGAATTCAATTAACCCATTTATGCCTGAGGCCGATTCTAAAAACGCCTCTAAATCCGTAATATTTGAAGTTTTCTGAAAAACTTCAAATATTTATATAGCAGCGTCAAAATTTTGACATTTTTGAATACTGTACATACTGTACAGAACCCCAAAATGGGTTCCCGGCCTGAAGGGGTAAAACGCCAAAAGGAGTTCCCGCCCAGAATGGGATCAGATCGTGGGATGCGTTTCACATCCGTTGTTTACTTCACAGGAGTGACGTGGAGTCACGGCAACGACATGCAAAATGGTCATTGTGTGGACAGCATCTTGATTCTGTGCCTACTGTATGTCTTAGGCTGGTCTGTTGGATTGGACCAGGCTGTTCCCCTCGCTGAGGCACAGACAGCAGAACCGGCCTCCGGTCCAGCCACGCCCCCCGGCTCATACACACCCCTCCCCCCAGCTGCAGCCACCGCCCCCCCCACTACTGGAAAACTCTCCTGTCGCAGAAGAGCAGGTGTGTATAGTATGCAGTGATTGCAGTTGTACAAAGACATTTTTTTATTGAGGTTCTGATGGTCACATGTGTTCAGTTATAGTATACAATTTTGTGTAGACTACCGATTTGTGGTAGTGGTAGTTGAGTGGTGCAACCACTCCCTTACTGAGCTATGTGTGTCTCTGGCTGCCTGGGTCCGTCCCTGGCTGCCTGCCTGCCTGGGTCTGTCAGAGTACGAAAATAGAATGGTTGTTTTTCACCACCAAGTCTCACTGTGCGCAACCTCACACCAGGGCTCCACCAGGCGCGTCAGCATCGCGTCAGCGTCGCGTCTCCGTCACCGTCAGGGAATGTTCCCTTTTTAATCAATGAAGGGTGGCTCCACTGCCCGCGTTGCGTTGACGGAGACGCGACGCGTGCATTAAAATTGAACCGGTGCGTTTTTTGACGCACGCAACGGAGACGCAACGGAGACGCAACGCGTCCGGTGGAGCCCTGGCGTAACACACGCACATATTTACTGTATATATGATGATTTCGGGTGTGCCAGTACATTGCAGTGACAGTACAGTAGAGGGACCCCCACACGGTAACTCTGTCAGTTTCGGACACGGGGCGCCTCGCCGGAACTGGCCCGGCCCCCCGGCGGCCTTTTTATCCGACCGCCGGCCAGTTTCTCCGTTTTTTTTGCCCTATGCTTAGTTTCAACTCTGCTTCCCTATCGGTTGGGAGGTGTATTGCAGTCACTGATATATTATAATTTGGTTGAGAAAATGGCCACCGATCGGATTAAAATGCTTTTTATTGAGGAATACTGAATGCACGGGTGCTAATAGCCACCCGTGCAAAATTCTAACATCCGTGGCCCCGGGGGTGAGCACTTTTAAAAAAGTCTGAACGTTTATGTAGAAGTTAACGTTGTCAATGTAGCAAGGTGCGCAAAACTGTAAACGGGCTATAGTCACGTGAACCATGGCTAGTAGTATTGACCTTTTCTGTGTGTGGTAATATTCCACTCCCAGTCCCATTATCTGTTTTCTGACGTTCGGCTCCCGTCTGTTCCTTTTTGTTTGTTTGAATTGTTTCTGCATTCATACCTGATGGAGATTCTTTAGTTGGCTCTGTCGTTTTTTTTTCTTTTTTCCCCTCTGTTTTTTCTTTTCTTTCACTACATCCTCTGGAACATGCTGGCAGCGATCACTTTTTTTTCTTCGATAGTATTCATTACTGCCAGTTCCCATCCTTACCATTTTTTGTTTTGTTTTGTTTTTTCTTTATGGACTCGCTGTTATCGTTTTTCTTTTGTAATGGTGCCAGTTAGTTCCCACCTGATGATGTGTGGGAGTCCAGAATGATCCAGACCATACTGACTGAGCTTGCATAACGCTACCGTCTTCATCTTCAACATGGATCACGCTGACACTGAGCCCACTCATTACGTTTTCCTTCTGTTGCTAACTGGTAGTAGTCATCATTACTGCCAGGAGGACCCACCTGTACATGCTTTTTGTTTGTTCAGTTTTCTTAGTGAGGCCCGCTCTTTTATAGTTTGGAACCGTAAGGGCGCGTGTGCCCGACGGCATCGTTCCCATTGGGCATTGGTCTACTCACTCTACTGTACTGTATGTGCGAAATATCTGCGTGTAACTGTGTGTATCTGTCCTTTGCTCATCTCGAGAACCATCCGACCGATCGATTTCAAACTTGTCATGAGTATTCTTTAATTCTACTCTGAAAGGTATTCCTTTGCTCCAATGTGTCATTTCTGCTCACCTATTTGTTATTATGAATCTATTGGTTGGGGAGATGTTATGTAAATCGGTCTGTATGGATTTGCTGCTGTGTTTGACACCAGGTTGCCAGGTTGGTGGAAATGGGCTTCTCCAGAACGGACGCCCTGGAGGCCCTCCGAGCCTCCAACAATGACATCAACATGGCAACCAACGTCCTCCTGCAACACTGAGCGCTTTGGTGAGAACACGGACAGAGAGACGGACGAGGACGGAGATTGAGATTGAGAGATGGATGAGAGGAGCAGAGCTGAAACCACAGAACAGGAGGAGCTGTCAAAGTAAGATAGTCATTGGGGACATGAAGAGAAAAATCAAAAAGGTGCGGTATGGAACATATGCGGGGGTAGCACTGCTGAGCAGAGCACAAGTCCTGAACTGGGCTGGCCTGCTGGCACGTTGATCACTCTACGGGGCCGTGAAGCTTCAGAGCAGAAAGAACTTACGTCATACTATAGCTTCCTGGTTTGGTATTTCACTGCAAAATGGGCCTCAATGCTCTGAGCAGTCGACTTAGACTAAACCCATGGTTTACCTGTCACAGGTGCATCTTAAAGGAAAGGAAAGCCTCCCGTGCCATTTTTTTGGGCTTGTGCATCATGAGCCCAGAGACGGGGAGAATGAAGCTAGAAGCATTTTTCACAAGTCTCATCTCCTCACATATGTTAGATGGTTAAATATCTTCATCAACTTTTAATCTAGTACATTTATTTGCCACTATGCTTCTAATGCTAGTATGGCTGCATCGTATTCCATAGAGTTTCCTAACTCTATGGAATATGGGTGAAAAGATCCAGCAAGGCTACTAAAGGCAACAAGAGTCTACATGAAAGGAGTAAAGAACCTTTCTTTTAGATGGATTTTTAAGTCACCTGAGCAAGGAAACCATTACCGTACTATTTGTTTTTCTCAAGACGGCAGGAATGGCATGGAATGGGAGGGGAAGAGTCTTGTGAACACAGTCAACAGCTGCTCTGATTATAAATTAACCCACAAAGTTGATGGCATCCTTTTATTTTATTTTGTACTTGCTTACTTTGTTTTCAAGGACAATACACTGCTCTCCTTTTTGTGTTTTTCTTGTATTGAGACAGTATTGAGACAGAAGGAAGCACGGGATTTGATGCTAGTTCTCTCATGGACACATTTTGGCTCCAGGAAAAGGGACCTTTATTCCCGTTACACACTCTGGACAAGAAGATGACGGTTTTATACTATGATACATTGCTGCTTCTGTTCTTCAACATCTGTACCTGTATTCTCTGGACGAAATGGGGCACAAGACGTAGCCTTTCCTCGACACACTGTTGGGCTCGATCACTTTGAACGGCGATACTGTGGACTCCGATTATTGGGAAGTCAACTGGTTGGGCCCTGTGTAAACTCCCTAACGGAGGCTGGCACAAAACTGCTTAGGGTGACTTAGGATACGTGTGCTATCTCAGGGTTTAATGGGGTGACTTACTTCTGCTAATGTTCATCATAATAACTTGCAAAAATGTATACCTATTATTACCTAGTGGACATGTTTGTTTGTGCACAGAATAGTCCATGAAAGGAACATGTCTCACACATCAGTAGTCTTTCATTATGGCACGAGTACACACACACACACACACACACACACACACACACACACAAGTATTTAATTTCTTTACCAGCACACCCCCCCCAGTCAGATATTTATTATGCAATATGAAGACAATAGATACATATTTGACGACTGAATTGTACTGTGTGTGTGTGTGTGTGTGTGTGAGAATATATATATATATATATATATATATATATATATATATATAGATATACATAGAGATATTTATCTATGTATATACTGTGTACATAAGTACAGACTATTGTGTGTGTGTGTGTGTGTGTGTGTGTGTGTGTGTGTGTGTGTGTGTGTGTGTGTGTGTGTGTGTGTGTGTGTGTGTGTGTGTGTGTGTGTGTGTGTGTGTGTGTGTGTGTGTGTGTGTGTGTGTACAGTATACATAGATTCCGTATGCAAACACGGTGGGCCTTGTCTTGCGTCAAGAGTCCCTAAACCCGGCGCACAAGTATCGTCTTCTTTGGATAGACTATCATCTTATAGAAACACAATTGACACAAGTAATTGACACTGTGCTGACTCACTTCTGCTGACTATAGGAAAATTAAAATCACACGGATTTGTGGAGAATTAGGAGAGAATGAGAGCTGTGATCTTCTGCTGTTGTGCGTCCAGGCAGCTCCACTCCCAACGTGTCCATTACAGGTGTGCGTTCCTCTGCCCACGTGTGTGGGCAAGATGGCAATTTTAGGGAAAGCGCGTCAACACGCCCACGGGCACACTTCCAGGAGTCGGCATAATGTATAGTGGGTGGGTAGTGTGACAGCAAGATACCGTTTATGGATAGTGGAAGCTGTTAAATGCGTAAAGGACCACTTCACCACTTTTCAACGTCTCTTCCTATAATTGGTCCTCACTAATGTTCATGATAAATTGCCACAATTTTTTCCTACTCAGTCTGTGTCTCATAGGAAGGCTGTGGGCAGTTCAGAAACCCGTCCACCAGTGACATCATCGATGGTGAATCCAAGCTAATAGAAACGGCAGGTTTTCTTTTCCTGAAAAGTTGCAATGCAAAAGTTGAAGCCATCGTTCTCACGATAATAAAAATCTAAATATATTTTAAAACAAATCTTGTTTAAAAAAAAATATGCCTAATGATGATGTCACTGGTGGACGGGTGTCCGAACTGCCCAAAGCCCTCCTATGAGACACAGACTGAGTAGGAGAAAATGGTGGTGTTTTATCATGAACATTAGTGAGGACCAATTATATGAAGAGATGTTGAAAAGTGGTGAAGTGGTCCTTTAATTCACGGGTGGTGGGTATAGTGCTAGCGGGTAAGGGTGTGTGTGTGTGTGTGTGTGTGTGTGTGTGTGTGTGTGTGTGTGTGCGTGTGCGTGTGTGATCAAAGTAGTGCACACCAGAAACGGTTGACTATTTAATTCAGATAAAGTAATTGGAGCAAACCACGCGTTTCACATCCTGGCTTCCTTACTTTCGCTCTTCAGAGGAGCAGTGTTGATTTAATCGACAGCAATGACGATTAAACTGACAATTAAACAAAAATAAAAACTAAGCTGAAATATTTTGACAATTTCATCAATGGATAAAAACTAGATTAAAATGTTAGGGAGGTACTAGTGGAGAAGAGATCCAGTAGAACTAAAAGACAAGTCATTTTATGTTTGGAGGCGCTCAGGTGTTGCTCTCTGAAACTGGCAGATCTACAAGCTCACAATGCGTCGGCTATTTTCAACATGCAACCAAGTGTAAAATCAGCCATCAAGGCACAGCCAAAATTAATTTTATTCAACAAAATCAACTGTACATTACTACATTTTGTCAACTATAATCTCCGACCCAGGGAGTTGCGCGTGGAGCGACAACCGCGGCGGGCACCAGGCGTACCGGTCGTTTGAGATCACTAAAATATCACTAAAACTAAATTATATTTTAGTCAAAAGTCTAGGACTAACACTAAATCAAAATATGCCGTCAAAATCAACACTGGAGAGGAGGAAGAGAGAACCCGAGGAAGCCACGACGTGAGACGCATTATTGTTCACATTTTTATATATATATGAACATACTTTGAAGTTTCATTCAAGAAAAATGCATAGCCACACTATATTGATGTCAAAAACAGATGTTAATTTTCTATTTTGTGTATACATAAAACCTATATGACTACTGAAGTAGTCTATCTGATGCGTATGTATTATAAAGAGTGAGTATAATTAGTTATGTGAGAGTGATGAGAGAGAGGCTGCATGGACAACTCTCTGGACTCTGAGTGAGTCATGAGCCACCTGGGGAATAAATCTGACTAAATTATCTTTTAGTTTTAAATGGGTGCTGGGTGGGAGGGGGCCATTGGGGAATTGTGAAGTAATGACGACTTTTCTGCATTTCTTTTACATTTGAAGTAAGTTCTTTTTTAATTGCGTGTCAATTCTTATGCCTGATTTACAGTATAGTTTGTCATACGACACTGTTGCACGACAAAAGAAAAAGCAAAAATGAACACTTTGGAAAATAAAAACTGCTATTTGGGTGGAAGGAGCACATTTTTCATCAGGGCTTGAATGAGCCCAGTGGTTGTGTGGTGTAACATTTAAATGAAATGTAATGAACAGGGACGATGGTTTTCTTATGATAAAATGGCAAATAAGTATAGCGGCCTATAACGGCAGCCGTGCTGGGAAGGCAAGGTGTTATATTTTGTCTGTGGGAAGAAAATTAAGAGCATGGAAGCTCAAATTGAAATAAGCTGCTGTAACTAATTTATTATCCATTGAGATGAATTTATTTTCCGGATTTCGCCTGGTTTTCCCACTTTGTCAGTGTTATATAGAGTGGAAATATGATGGATTGTCATAATGCTGTAACTGATTTATAGCAATTAAAATATATTCATGATTTTCCATTGTTTTATCCCGTTGTGTCAATACCATAACGAACTATAATGTGATTGTTGGTGGCAGGGTCCCAATTTCCCATCGTGTACACTGTCAAGAAGATTCATCGTATTGTCGCTGTCGAGTGGAAATGTTGCATTTGAACATGTGTTCCAATGGATCCAATGTTCTGTAGTAATTAAGCTGTTCTTCATATTTTTGCCATGGTACAACGGAACAGGAAATGTGTTGTCTGCAAGCAACAACTGACTTAGGCTAAAATGGTGCTGCTTTTCAACACGTGATGTCATGCGTTGCATACTTCTATTCAACTTCTTGTGCACGTTTCTGGTTAATGTCTATACAATGCCGACCTGTATTCTCAATCACAATAGTAGGCTATAGAAGCATATGAACCGAATCTTGGAAAATGCCTGAATGTGCGACATTAGGTTTAAGTAACCCTTAAAAAAATGTAAGCTTGTTGTATCCATTTGAACTACAGCAAATCGTAGAATGGAAATGTGTTCTTTCATTTCTGCACTCTTGGACACACATGATAATACAACAGTGTAATAGCCCCAAATATATCTGAATGACTGGCACCATTTTCTCAGCTGTATACCTTACATATGAAATGATACATTCCAAAGGAACCATGTCCTTACACACAATGTATGCTTAATCTTCCGTTCCGTTGTTGGGGTCTGTTAGTCGTCTGTCGGTGTAGACTGGACGGGGTCAGTCTTCGTGAATACATTATGTAGTTAAAACGAGCCCATTTCATCAGTGTTTAGGTCTGTGCTTTCTCAGTTTGACCTCTCAGAGGGCCTCGTCAGGGGCCCCCATATCCGCTTGGATTTCTTTAGATGGGATAAAATTAGATTTTACTGTCTCTGTCTACTGTCACTCCTTATCGTACTTTACACTGTCGTCATATTTTGTCCAGTCAGGCACTACTTTGTCATTAAATGTCATACACCACTATACTCATAACAGTTAAAGGACCACTTCACCACTTTTCAACTTCTCTTCCTATAATTGGTCCTAACTAATGTTCATGATAAAATACCACAATTTTTTTGTGTCTCACAGGAAGGCTGTGGGCAGTTCAGAAACCCAGAAATCCAAGCTAATAGAAACGGCAGGCTTTCTTTTCCTGAAAAGTTGCAATGCAAAAGTTGAAGCCATCGTTCTCACGATAATAAAAATCTAAATATATTTTAAAACAAATCTTGTTTAAAAAAAATCTGCCTAATGATGATGTCACTGGTGGACGGGTGTCCGAACTGCCCAAAGCCCTCCTATGAGACACAGACTGAGTAGGAAAAAATGGTGGTGTTTTATCATGAACATTAGTTGAGGACCAATTATATGAAGAAATGTTGAAAAGTGGTGAAGTGGTCCTTTAATGCCAGAATTTAAGTTTATTAAAAAAACGAAATGTCACGGTTAATTGGAAATGCAATCTCAGACATTCTTTTACTTTCGACAAAGAATACTAGACTAACCAGAGTATACTGAAAACGATGTTCTCAGGATGTGTAAAGGTGTGTTCTCAGTTTCTGCCGCTAGATGGAGACATTGAGTTGTGTTTAAAATCTCTGCCACACCCACCTGCTAACATTAATCCACTGAGCAGACTTCTGGAGAAGACGGTCCCTCCTCCAGGGCAGCTGGAAAAAGGAATATCAATGCAATGTAGAATATCTTCAAATTGAAGATGTTCGGAAGCACATGGGTTTGCCAACTGCCTGCCTTCAGCATAACTGAAACTGAAATGTCAACTCTGTTCACATTTTCAACTGAAGAGTACAATGTTTTATTTCTTTTATTGATTTCTGAGTACAATGTCTATTCTTTTTATTGATTTTTTTTTAGATCACAAGAGCCGAGTCACACAGGCCCATCTCTTACTGCTGCTTGACTGGATCCCAGACCAGAGCCCTGCCAAGCAGAGCCACTTTTAATGGACTGTTGGATTAAACGGTGACTTAACCCGAAGTGATTTATATCAGCCATTCCCTGCTGTTTCTCTTTATGCTTCTGTGTTTTAATTAAAGGCAATAATAAGAGAAAAAAAGGGAATGACAACCGAGCTCATTAGGAGGATCCTTCTAATCAAGCTACTTTATATGCAGCATTAACCCGTTTAGGCCTGAAAAAATGTCTTCTAAATCCTGACGGTTTTCTGAAATACCTGTTTCTAGGCCTATATCGCTCAATATTTCATGTCAAGAACCTGCAATTGGCCTCCGAGACCCCCATCTGAAAATATGTTGTTCCAGGGACCCTCCAGAAGCAAAGATTTGAGTTGAAAACGTTCGTTCTGAAAAAATATATTCCAAATTTGAGGCACATTTTCACGATTTTTCAAAAATAGCAGACCTACAAGCTCGTAGCGCGCCACTCGGTGGCGCGCTATGAGCTTGTAGATCTGCTATTTTTCAATAGCTAAATTATAACAATGTTTAAAACACCAAAAGGGGTTCCCGCCCAAAATGCGTTAATCAAACCCTGTTTTGGGGGTAATGGGTGTTCTGGAGCGGAGCGAGGTTGATGTAGCTTTCCTTTGGAAGTGGGGCAACTTCATAATGAGTCCCTTTGCCCCCAGTGGTCCAGTCAGGTGGTAAAGATTTGGTGGTATTAAATAAACCACCTTTTGGCCATACCTGTCCCATGTAATTGCAAAAAAGTGACATCATTCAGTTGAGAGGAATCGTTTTACTCAAAGTCTGTAGTCTTTCAGAGAGAATGCAGCTTGGCAATTATAGCAATGTAATATTAATATGCACGGTACGGTATTGCCTAGATATCATGTGGTATTTGGGTAAAAGTAATATTATATTGAGCTTTATGAGCTTGCATGGTCTTAAGAGCTGCGTTACTTTTAAAGTGGGTCTCAGTTAACTAGAGTTCTCAACGGGCCCGAAAATTAAGATCTGACCCCCCCCATTCCAAAGCGCCAGCGCTCGCCCAGCAGTCTGCTGTCACCCAGGCGGATATGTTGATCTGACCCCCCCCATTCCAAAGCGCCAGCGCTCGCCCAGCAGTCTGCCGTCACCCAGGCGGTCTCACTGGTTAGTATCCCTGCCAGGCCTCAGCGGCCAAAGGCGAGGGATCGTGTTTTCGCTCCTGTGGCTGTGAGTCTGTCTGTCTGTTTGAAAACAGCTAATCAGGTGCACCGATTCACTGATCAGCATGAAACACAACGAAGGAAGAACCTCCACCCCAAAATGTCAGTTTTACTACTACAGATTGTGTCTAAACCGCAATCAAATTGGTAGACATAATCTCTGTAGTCATGTGAATCCCCCTGGATTCCTTGGATCATAACTCCCTAATATATAGGTCACGGCCATTTCTGCCGTTTTGTCAACGGCTGTGGTTTATACTTTATTAAATTGTTCCTGTTAACGAGGCTATTAACGTTTGAGTACAGCCGACTGTGGCCTTGGAAGCACTGGTGATCGTTGTCTGGCTATTTGTCTTTTCAGGGGAGCTGTCTGTGGTCTCTATTAACTAAGGCCTGTGTCGTGACTTACTGCTGCCCCCGCTGGAGCACCAGAGTGGAACACCTGTGTGTGTGTGTGTGTGTGAGTGCCATTTGTACACAACGTGTACATGTGTAGAGCAGCCCTTGAGGAATCCAGTCAACCAAATGGTTAAAATAAGTACACCTCCGCACCTTTTTGTTTTCAACGTTATATGAAATGTCTAACCATCACAGCGTTGCAATGAAGATGCCGTATGTTTATGAAAGTGGAATGAAGAGCAGTGTTTGTGGCCCATGTTGAGTGTTCCATGATGCTGTGCTGTGTCTGTATATCAGTATCGGTTCACTTCAAAGAGCCAGAAGCCAGCATAAGGCATCATCTCTGTCTCTCTCTCTCTCTCTCTCTGTCTGTCTCTTTCTGTGTCTCTTTCCCCACGCGATATTCCCCTGCCAGCTCTGTTGCCATGGTGAGTGCATGCCGTTTAGTGAGGTTGCCATGGGGACGGCTCTCATCATGATTTCTGCGTGTTCATTTGTATGCTTCCCACAAGAAGGGTCTTTAACCCATTTTGGGTGGGAACCCCTTTTGGTGTTTTAAAGGTATATTCAGTGATTTCACTTAAGTCAAATATCACTTATTTTTTTGTTTTGTTGTGATAATCCTCATTACTATAGAGTGTGCTGACCATATAAGGAGTTCCTTCCTGTCCCCAGTTAACCCCTGGGAGGGTCAAAAAACCTTAGGTTTCGTTTTTGTCTGGGTGGCCCAGGCTTCATCCAATCAGGATAGAGAGGGGCCTTCCGCCAATCACGATCGAGCGGGGGCGAGCCTTGGTGTGCGTGCTGTTGGCCTGTTGTGTGTCCCCCCCCACTGTAGTGCGTGCATGTGCACATCTTGTTACCGGGGCAGACCGGGGGGTTTTCCAAATCACCCAAATCACTGAATGCTCCTTTAAACATTGTTATAATTTAGCTATTGAAAATAGCAGATCTACAAGCTCATAGCGCGCCACCGAGTGGCGCGCTACGAGCTTGTAGGTCTGCTATTTTTGAAAAATCGTGAAAATATTTAATTCAGAAAACTGGAGGATTTAGAAGATTTTTTTTTAATTTTGAGGTCAGGCCTAAATGGGTTAAAAAATATTAACCGTGCAGGGGAGTGCCCTGTCGGATTGTCTCAAGTGTGTCTACACCTTTTCCTCTTCCACACTGTGGACACACACATCAGTTATCAGCTATCCCCGTCCCTTTGCATGAGGTAGGATTGGTCAATGCCATCTGTTTGGGTGGTTTTCCGGTTGTGTACATACAGCCCCATGCTCATTTGTGAGAAATGCCATAGGAATTAATGAGCGTTATTAGAACAATGCAGTCTCTTATTCCTTCCTTATTAATGAGACCGTTGCTGTGGTAGGCAGGCATTCCAAACGGCGCCCACTGTTATGGTAATGGTATGCGAACTGGGGCACTTTAAGATGACAACGTCATTTGTTTGCTTGATTCCTTCCTACGAACGATATGTGCGTCTCTCTCATGTTTGCAGGTTATTGTTGTGTGCTGCGAGGGCCTGGGTGCATGTGTCCGGAGGCGTGGAATGAGCGAGCGTTTGCTGTAATGGCAATGCTATTCTCAGGGCAGACGGAAAAATGCAAAAGGCCATTGATGGTTTCCTCTTGTCATTTTCACATGGAACTTCACGACTAATGGGGCACAACAGTGTACCTTGCCTTCAGGCCCTGCAGGGGTTTGACATTTCAACTCCATTGTGTGCTGGCTCCTGCATGTCTCTTGAGGTATATTTAGTCTTGCTTCATCTAACGATTATGTACCTAAAAGGTACATAATCTTCTGTCATTATTAGGGCTCGGCTAAGCCACAGGTTTTCGAAGTGGGGGCTGAGTGCCAGGGAACCAATTGGAAAGGGGAGGAAAAGGAAAATATTTCAATTCAAATTCAGATAAGATTAAACCTGGTGTCTCTATTTTAGACATTAAAATAAAATTTCAAAAATGAAAGTTAGAGCAATGACCCTTTGGATCACTTGGGTTATGGGAACGGTGAAGCTGTTTTAAGATTCAAGAGTTTGTTCTACTAGCAGCTGTTCCACTGGCTGGGAGTCCTATAAAGTGACAGTTTTTCTTGAGGGGCAACTTGTTAATCCTGCCTGCATTTCTCTCGTCTGTTGTTTACCCTTCCTTTTCATGTCATTTCTCAGAAGTTCTCTGCCTCAACCTGCCCTGAACCCAATTACAAACAAGCCACAGTCCCTCAAGGTGCCGGAAAAACATGAACATGAAAACATCTCATTTCCAAAGCCTACGGATCTAATCTGCATTCCTGACAGCGCAGATAAATAGCTGTCATTCTTCCTGGGCAGTCGGCTGTCAGTGAACCTGAGCTTACTTACGTATGTGTCCCTCTATGTGTGCGCGTGGCCGCGGTATACGCATACTTTGAGTGTGTGTGCTCTAAGCCTTAGAGCACACACACCCAAAGTATGCGTATACCTATTACCGGCGGGACGGACAATCCCTTAGAGCAGGGGTTCTCAACGTTTTTGTCCGGGGACCCCCGGAAATGCTTTGGCAATGTCTCGGGACCCCCGCCCCGCCCCCTCCCGACCCCCAATATAAATTGACTGCTACAAATAACAATAACCTTAAACCATTTTGGGCGGGAACCCCTTTTGGTGTTTTAAGCATTGTTATAATTTAGCTATTTAAAAATAGCAGATCTACAAGCTCATAGCGCGCCACCGAGTGGCACGCTATGAGCTTGTAGGTCTTTTTTTTTTTTAAATCTTTTTTTTTTTTTTTTTTTTTGAAAATAATTTGGGGACCCCCTAAAATAATTTGGCGACCCCCCCCCCCCCGAGGGGTCGCGACCCACGGGTTGAGAACCCCTGCCTTAGAGTCTAAGGGATTGTCCCCCCACTGCCAAAACCTGAGTAGGCCTATATGTGAGTAAACAATGTTTGGTGAGAGGGTGTGGGAGACGAAGGCTGACGCCAGATGGGTTGAAATGACAGGGAGAGACTCGAGTCTCCACTCTAAGGCCTCACTCACACCTTCGCATCTAGCATACAACATTGTTGGATGCTAGATGTAAACAAAGGGTAAGTGTCATGGCCGCCCCAATGCATTTCCAATGGAAGTCACATGGTTTGACACAACATTTTTGTTGTACGGCTTTCGGCTGTGTTTCGACTGCCCCCCTCCCCCTCGTACAACAAAAATGTTGTGTCAAACCATGTGACTCCCATTGGAAATGAATTGCGAGCTTGCATCAGTAAACAAGTCTCATGCATCAGCTATACAACAATCTGTTGTGACCGTGTGAGTCAGGCCTAAGTGATTTCATACAGGTATAGTCCAAAAATAATTGCGAGGTGGAAAAGAGTCTTTGAGAGGCTTGTTCTTAAATATATGTTTTAGAAATGACCGCATGATAACGGCCGGTGCGGTTTCAAGAGTCGGTCATACAGATTATGTCCAACCTGACTGTTGTGTCCTCCAACCTGACTGTTGTGTCCTCCAACCTGACTGTTGTGTCCTCCAACCTGACTGTTGTGTCCTCCAACCTGACTGTTGTGTCCTCCGTCCTCACTGTCTCCTTCAGCGTCATGCCTGATTTGTACTTCATCGCGCGGCGGTGTCGCACGCTGGAAATAGCTTGTTTACGAGCTCATGGCGTGTCGCTAATGTTATGTAACACGTTGAGAACTTAAATCTGCTATTTTAAGCACACGACACCAACGTACTACAGAGCATAAGTTAGGCTTCAGTCCTGTCTCTACCTCTGCCCCTGTCTGTCTCGCCCTCCCTTTCACCAACTCAAAGCACTGACACAATGCAGACACTTGCTAGTAAAACTTTTGTTTTCACCGTCACCCCAGTAAATGTCCAGTAAGCCTATCTGTTGACAGGAGTGGAAATGGCCCTCGCTGCCCTTTGCTGAACCTCTACTAGTCCACCCTCTCTATAAACTATACCCTGCTCTTTAACTACTACTCTAAGAATCTTCACCCCTCCGTAGCCCTTGTTACATTCTCCAGAATCTCTCCATTCGCCTCTGACCTACAGCAAAGGGTCATTTCCCGTGTAGCCGTGGACGCACTTGACATGTGCTGAATGCACGGTTCATGCACAGGGCGCATGTATTTTTATTCATCCGCGCTTGGGCATGGGAGTATTTGCGCGCGAGTGCCAAATGTGTGTCGGTTGCATGCACGCCCGGCTGCATCAGTATCCGTATATGTGATGAGCACAGCACGGATTCCGACCATCTCCTTAAAGGTGTTAAGCTGATGAAAGCTTTCACTTCCTTTGCTCGCCTAAGCATACGCACATCCGAGAAGACTCGATACATCCGTACTAAAACCCAACACTGCTTAAACGCTTCCGACGTTGGCTTGACCGTGGAGGTGTCCAGCTGCTGGGACATCCATCACATAAGTGTCAGAGCTGATCCCATGCCCGTCTTTCTGCAACGGCAACTTTTCATTGACTCGACACTGATCCAGTTCGGTTCCTTCATCACGCCGGTCCACTACCTGAGCCACTACCTGACCACTCTGAGCCGCTACTCCACTCAATCATGACTGTACCGGCTTGGGCCGGCCGAGCGGTCCAGGCACCTATAGGCTGGTAATCCAGCCTGACAGCGTGTCGCGGGTTCGAGTCCCGAGCCCGACGACCTTTGCCTGCGCGTCTTCCCCCCATCTCTCTCTCCCTTTCCTGTCAAACTACTGTGAATCTATCAATAAAAAAAGCCAAAAAATATCGTAAAAAAATAAATAACTCGTGACCCTACCGGTACCACCACCCCCTTCCCATCAGTCTTTCTCATTAGTGCTAACACTGCTGGTCCTCCTCACAGCTCACAGTTTTATTCTGGTCAGTACCTAGCTAGCTCCTACCTCAACAGACAGTCAGGGGCAATCATATTGACATACGTGTAAATAGTTGTATAATGTTCATTCCTTCACCAATTAACCACTATAATGCCCTATTTTGAAAAATGGATGTAAAACATGTTTTTGAACATTTTCATCTAACATCTAATAACATATCCAAAATAGGGATGCCAGGTTGAAAGTGGTTAAAGATTCTGTGATCTTTTCTTTTGTTAAAGAGTTAATGCTCTCATGTATGCTGGCAGTAATTGTAGCATGTTTGTTCAGTATCGGGGGTCTCCCATCTCTCCAGCTCTTTAGCAACAGACTATTTTCAGGTAGGTTACTTCCAAATGTCATCCAAACCCCACAAAGACCATTTATCAGCTTGTGTTCCAGTTCCAAACCTCTTGAGCCCCAATCCCCCGCCGGCGGGGGCAGAGGCTGTCCACCTCATGAACAGCTCTCAGCAGGTAAATGGGGCTGGTCAAGGTCTTAGTTCCAACTCCGATATTTTTGATTTTACCTCCTGGACCCCCCTGGGGTTTAAGAGGTTAATCAATTCTGACATCACTTGTTTATCCTATATATATGTATTCTGTATGAATTCTCTCTCCTTATTGGATGAAATTGGTATCCCGGCTTGAAAATGTATTTTGTTTACTAAGGATACAGTATGGATACAGTATGGGGAGATACCTGCTGTTGAACAACGTCTCTATAGTAATGATTGCTATGGGGATATACAACTTATTCTATACTTCTTTTTAGTGATGTCCCGATCACGTTTTTTGGCTCCCGCTCCGGGCTATTTTATAGTTTATTTTAACAGAAATTATCACGGCTCCTTCCAAGCTTTGTTGCATTCAGGTCAAACAGAGTCATGGTGATGCTATTGTACATGTTGTCACACTGGACTAAATTGAACAGAGACTATGGGCAGTATTATGCGTGTCTTAAGTACCAGGTTTTATGACTTAACTTAAAACCTGTAGGCGTGGTCAATGCCATTTGGCTATTCTGAGTGGCCAAATGGCATTGATCACGCCTCCAGGTCTTAAGTTAAGTAATACGACCTGGTACTTAAGACACGCATAATACTGCCTTATATATAATAATAATATAATATAATTGGTAACATTTAGGATGTACTGTAACATTATGTACAGTATGTCAATATGGCTGCTGTGAAAAGGTTTTTTGTTATTGCTCTAGCTTAGCATGGGGAAATCGGCCGCCGAGCCCATTGTGCTGTTTACATACAGTATGTATGACATTAGCACTCCTTTTCGTTTGACCTCAGTGAGATAATATACTGTACTAAGGTAGCAAAGGTGATATAATATTAGCGCTTAGTAGTGTAAAGGTCTAGAAGTCAAATCATCAAAATGTAGCCTACTTATTACAGCATGGTTCATAAGCTGTGTGCAATAGATAAGACAACAATGAAATGAAACTAGAGGGGGGGGGGGGGGGGGGGGGGTCAAATACTTTAATGTCATGTTTTCTTTTTTTCTGAAGGGATGTCCTTAGAAATTCCTTCCCTTAGAACTCCTGGCTAAAGGCACTGACTGAGGGATGGGGACAGTAACTCTTCACAGAACACATACAGCGCATCAATAGAGATCTCATGATCTGAAAGAGAAAACCAGTTTAGTTTTGGTTTTGTTTTCAATGGCGTGGTCTGTGGGAGATGATGAAAGTGTGGGTGAATTACCTGTAAACAGAGATGACTATACTGTGAACTGTACTGTTGTAGCAGTACAGGAATAGCAGTAATTATTATTATAGTAATAAAGTGATGCACAGCAATACTTTTCTCATGACTCTCCCTCGTCGCTATACCCAACCAGATAGTTAAGAGATGTGAGACAAAAATAAGTGATGCTTTTATGTAGCACTTCTATTGGCTGGCTATAAACTCTGTCATACCTCTTATTTGGGAGATTCAGACTTATTAAACAGACCTAGCTGTTCGAGGAATACTGGAGTCTGAACGTTTCTCCTTCAGGCCTTTTTATAAACGTGGAAGTGGTCGATGCACTTTGCGTCCACGCAGGAGCGAACAATTCAATCCTGAACTTTTATTACTGGCTGCACCAGACGCTTGACTGACATTTTTATTCTGACAGTAATTGCAGGTACTTTCAGGTTGTATTCTGTTGACTTGGAAAGCAGCTTATAGCCTTTGCCGAGATGAATAATTGCTACCACTGGTGGACCAAGTAGTCAACCCCTGTACTCGAGTCAAAGACTAAAAGTATAGATATTTCTGGTAAAATATTACTCGATTACAAGTGAAAGTTGCCCTGTCAAATTTGATCACTCATGTCACCAACACAAATCATGTCACTGACGGAAATTTGATCACTTATGTGCTTTACCCCATTTTGGACATTATGTTGTAATTTAGCTATTGAAAAATAGCAGATCTACAAGCTCGTAACGCGCCACCGAGTGGCGCGCTACGAGCTTGTAGGTCTGCTATTTTTGAAAAATCGTGAAAATATTTATTTCAGAAAACTGGAGGATTTAGAAGATTTTTTTAACATTTTGAGGTCAGGCCTAAATGGGTTATTGTTCATTCTGTCCATCTTCCTGTACATGTCTTCTCACAAAAATGCTAATAAACAGCTTAAATTAGCACATAAGAAATGCTTTGTCAGATCCCTATGGCAAAGCTACATGCTCCTGTGCAATCTCAGATTTATTGACCCACCCGTTGAGGAGTAAAATGATGCAGAGTAGACTGAATTTTCTCAATTTTATATTATGATGGAGTGGATGACTGTTCCATCCCATCGCTTTAGCACTTAAATTCACATTATTTTGTGTGTCCCTCTGCCCTCCCTATCAACTCCTCTCTCATCACCATTGTGGGAATTACGCCCAACCATTGACCATATTCACATGGTGGCCATTTTTCTTGCATGTCATACCCCGAGACTAGAGTATGACGTAAGAACAAAATGGCCGCCGTGTGAATTTGGTCTGTCCATCCACCTCCCTGACCCCCCCTCTCCCCTTTCCTCCCAGTCTCTGCTGATTCACAGCATTCTGGAATCAGGCAGCCCTCTGGAAGCTTGTCTCCATGGAGACAAGGGTTGGGAAGGAGAGTGATGATGTCTGTGGCAGAACAGCGACTGTGTGTGTGCAGTGTGCACATGTGTGTGTGTGTGTGTGTGTGTGTGTGTGTGTGTGTGTGTGTGTGTGTGTGTGTGTGTGTGTGTGTGTGTGTGTGTGTGTGTGTGTGTGTGTGTGTGTGTGTGTGTGTGTGTGTGTGTGGAAAATATCGGTAGAGAGAGCGAGAGATGGCTTTTGAGTTTTGAAAGAAGCATAATTTGCCTTTGGTTGTCTTGCGCCATACATGAGCTAGCTGTTTCAGTGAGAGGATACATGCATGACGAGGCAAAGCTTGATTTGAAGACTAGATACAGCTGTGTTTGAAAAGCGCACACTTGTTTTTTTATAAATGCATACTGTTCTCACAGTGTTGTGGTGCCACATATAGAAAACCCATTCATTTTTCCCCACAATAGAGATTTCCTAAATATATTTGTATAAATTATTATAAGCCTGGAACCAAGCCAAGCAGGCTCCTGGTCAATCATGCGTGTCAAAATTATTTGAATATTTAATTATATTGTATAATATATATTGAATACGATTTTATTTTATTTTTTTCCCCACAATCAAATGTTTTATGGTCATGATTCACCAGGCTTGGCTCCAGGCTTAAAATAATTTATATAAATATCTCCGGAATTAATGGGTTTTCTATCTGTGGCACCACAAAATGGCCACCATGGCCTATTGAGCTGAATTTGTGTAAACTCAAACGAGACTGATCAGCCATGTCATGACGGAGACCTGTTGACACACACACACACACACACACACACACACACACATTTCGGAATTGCACCGTACGTTGCTGTCAGTTAGTAGCTGACAGTAATAGGTGTCTAAGCTGCTTGAAATTCCAGAGTCACATCACTTGTTCTCACGGGAGTCAGTCTGTGCTACTTGACATACAAGAGACGAATTGGCTACGTTACCCATGTGACATGCTGGATTCTATCCAGATTTGAATTACTGTACACTTATGTACTAAATGGTGACAGTTGAATATGTTTATTCTTGCAGGCATGAATATGGCATTGAATATGGCTTTTTGTTAACCGTTGGCATACAACCGCAGTCTCCCCCCCCCCCCCCTCTCCCTTTTTTTGAATGGCGGGCTACAAATTCATGCAAACGTCAGACCAAAGTCATTTACACACACAAATGACGATGCTTTGTTGACAAAAGACTGCTCTACGTGGCTTTTTAGAAACCTGATTCGAGCTCTGTTTTGAGACAAGACACTGGCCACTGACAACGCCTTTGTTTTGATGACCTGCCTTAACCCAGCAATCCAAAGTTCCAAGCCGTGGATACCATGGTGACGGAGAGGTGATAATGGATATTTGAAAGGTGGAGTGAGCGAAATGGTGGTGGGGGGGGTGGAGGGGGGATTGGTTAGTCACAGTGACGGAGGTGTTTCTTGATGGACTGGGCGGCGTGAGGTGCTTGTGAGAGAGAGAACAAACGAGCGAGAGATGAGGGAGAGATGAGGGCGGTGTGTAGAAGCAAAGATGGGCCGCGATAGCCCGATAAAGTGTGCTGATCAAAAACCAAGGCTGGCAAAGGGCTGAAGTCACCGATAAGCACACGACACCACTTTTTTATATAAGTCTACTGCCTCTTAACCCATTTTGGGGCGGGAACCCCTTTTGGTGTTAGCATTATGTTATGCTTTAGCTATTGAAAAATAGCAGATCTACAAGCTCATAGCGCGCCACCGAGTGGCGCGCTACGAGCTTGTAGGTCTGCTATTTTTGAAAAATCGAAGAACCACTGACATGGAAATATAGCTTTTTCAGAAAACTGTCAGGATGTAGAAGACATTTTTAGAATCTGATCTCGGGTCAAAAGAACCACACATTTTACTTTCAAACTGGGTAGCAGTGTGTTTGCAGTGTGTTGCCAAAACCAAAACAATAACCTACATAAACCTCACATGCCCAATAGAACATACTGTATCAGGTTGCATACAGTCTTAACCCCCTTCTGAACCGGTGGCATTCATTTTGCTTCAACTTCTACTTATTAAAATTTTCATAATCTTTAAAGGGAAGCATGCAAGCAACCAAGGCACATGGAGAGAGAGCTCATCGTGACAAAATAACTATGCCTTTGCCAAAGGCTTGCTTTGGGGGACATAAGAGAGCAAAATACATTATGGTGATATTAAGCGAGACGACAACAATGACTGACAATAATTTAGCGCCGGAGGGGGAATTGACTTCTGACATAAGCAGACCTCTCTGAACAAGTCTCAACGCATCACTTCATCAGATGGTGGTGCGGTAGCATGGTCTCGCTTAGGCTATAAAAATGACAAAGATCACGATGATATGTCACACTGCGGTAACGTCCAATTTAAATGTGGGAATTGCTAATGTAATGGCATAGGCCTGTATACCTTGTGGAAAATAAATAAATAAAAGAACATCAAATGGGCACTTTTTCCATGTCTGTGATCATATTGACTTTTGACTGCCTGCTATTGCATTGCTTACACACAAAAATCCAAAGTATTAATTTGGCCATTTGTAAGAGTTAAATGAACACAGAGGATTATTTTTTTTCAACAATGTATTTATTTTCCTTTTTCCACACAAATGACAATACAACTATACAAAGAAACAACAATGAACATTACAAGACAATTACTGATATAAAGAAAGCAAAACAACAATAACCAAAAAAAGACAAAACAAAAAAACAACAGCACTACTCCTCTTCAGCTTCATCCAAATCACTCATACAAAGAAAACAAAACAATGACCAAAAAAGAACAGCACTACTCCTCTTCAGCTTCATCCAAATCACTCATACAAAGAAAACAAAACAATGACCAAAAAAGAACAGCACTACTCCTCTTCAGATCCATCCATTAAATGTGACAAATTATTGTTCTTAATATACCTTATAAAACGGCCCCACACCTCCTGAAACATTTCTTGTTTGTCCTTAAGAATGTATGTAATCTTTTCCAAAGGTAAACATAAAGACAATTCCCTGAACCACTGTGTAATACTTGGTTTGTCTGGCCTCTTCCAGGTCAATGCTATCACTCTCTTAGCTTGTAAAAACACAGAGGATTTTACTGTGTGTATGTATGTGCAGTACTCAGACTTGCTCTCTCCACTCTCCCGCTAAAAAGACAAAATAGCTCTCTCACCGTCGGTCTTCCATCTCCTGGGTAATACGACACTGACAGTAATGGTCCATTTAAGCAGGTAAATGTAATTTGCTGCAGCTTGAAACAAAGTTATGTCAAACTGTAATGCTAGGGTAATTGCACTGTTGTGCTGAGTCACAGCGGATAAGTTGTCATCCGTTTTCCATGATTGCCCCAAAAGACGCTAACCCGCTATTCTGTCTTTCCATGACTCGAACCCTTAACGATATAAAACGAATGGCCTCACAGTTAAAAGTGGATCAGTGAAGAGAAGCCCATGTGCTGCCCATCTTTGCATCCGATAGTCTTTAAACACTTAGGCCCTCATTTATCAACACGGATTTGGGTGTACACCCGGTGTACACCAGGTGTACACACCGCCTTGTGAGGGCCTAAACTCTTGACCGGGCTCCACCAAGTCCCTGCACTAATTTAGATCCTTTAGTAACCTATTTCCCTACGCACCAAAACTCTTCGCCGGAAATATAGGCAGTCTACAAGTTCACAACATGATGATGCATTGCAACTTGTTGCATGCTTGTATATTGTATTGAGTATTTTTTGCTGCGTATTCACCTCAGAATTGGGACGCTAAGGTTCAAGTGGTAACTAGAGAAAATAACTTTTCCCCATATATTTACATTTTTGGGCAGCTACAGTACAAAGGCAGTGCAATAATGTGCCTTAGGACACATTTTTATAGATAAATCAGGATTATTATTATCAAACGAAATGTAACGGGGAGGTTATATGCATGGGTTATGCATTTAAAGGTTATCAGTTTAAATCTGGTGTCCATAGTCTGGGTGTTTCTTTGGCAAGATCTATTCCAGTCATCTTCAAAGATCTCTACATCCAAGACACTAGACCAAGCCAATTTCCTGTCTCCTGTTGGATTCATTAGATTTATCTACACTCATTTTATACAAAAGTGAAACCTGGCTACAACCTTGGGAATAATCTACAGCAGGGGTCTTCAAGGTTTTTTCAGGCCAGGATTCCTTGACTGAGAGACGACGCAGACCCCCACTACACCCCCACTGATACTGTACATACTGTACTGTATCAAATTGTGTGCACACTCATCTTTTTCATAGATTTCATGGATAGCCTTATAGACTTGTTTGACAGCACTATCATCAATGTTGTGTAAATTATCCCATTCTGGGCGGGAACCCCTTTTGGTGTTAGCATTATGTTATGCTTTAGCTATTGAAAAATAGCAGATCTACAAGCTCATAGCGCGCCACCGAGTGGCTTGTAGGTCTGCTATTTTTGAAGAATCGAAGAACGACCGACATAGAAACAGCTTTTTCAGAAAACTGTCAGGATGTAGAAGACATTTTTAGAATCTAATCTCAGGTCAAAATGGGTTCAATTTGTTTGTTCATACATTATCTTTTCTATTAATACATTAGATTCATATTTGACAGTTAACCACTTAAGAAGTTTAGCATCCCAGAATTGGGATGCTAAACGTTCAAGTAGTTCCTATAACGAAATTATTTGGCGGCCTCTGTGTAGTAAAGGGGGTCCTGGACCCATAATCTAGAGTAGTATGGTCTAGTAACTAGAACAAGCTTTTATCCTATAATGACACACTAACTATAGTCTCTAGTTACTATGTCATTATAGGAGAAAAGTTTGTCCTCCCCCAAAATGAAAATCTACAAACTCACAACGCATTACAATGTGACACGCTAACCTAACGCTAAGACAATGAATATAGATCTGAAGTGGTTGTATTTTGTGCCATGTTCTATTCCTGACAAATGGGTTATGGGTACAGTATATTTTAGCAGGGTTTTAAATTCGTCCAAATTCAGATGGAGCTTTAGGGGTTATGGAGATGTAGTGACATTTTCTATTGTGACCCAGATCATTGTCTGAGAACGGATATGATCTGTGCCACCCAGTAACACCCGTTTCTTTATAACTTTTATGTCCAACTGTATAACCAGGGTTCAAACGAGCACCAACATTTCAGCTGTTGAGCTATAGCAGTATAGCCCCTTTAAATAAACATGCTGTGGCACATTGAAGAAAAAATCACACCCGTGTGAAGTAAGTGGTGCAACTCCGTGTGGGGGTCCCGGGGGGGGTTCCAGACCCACAGGAACGCACCCAGAGTGCCGGCCCGATTCCGGCGAGCTGCCCCGCGTCCGAATCGGTTGAGAAATGACAGAGTTACCGTGTGGGGGTCCCTGTACTGTACTGTACTGTACTGTACTGTACTGTACTGTACTGTACTGTACTGTACTGTACTGTACTGGCACACCTGAAATCACCATATATACAGTTAATATGTGCGTGTGTGTGTTAGGTTGTGCACAGGTGGTGAAAAACAACCATGCTGTTTTCGTGCTCATACCCAGGCAGCCAGCCAGCCAGCCAGCTACCCACACACATAGTCACTTAAGGAAGTGGTTTGCACCACTTAAAAACAAATTAAACTGACCCTCATTGTAACATTTACATACTGTAAACTTGTCGAATGGTTAGTTTATATCATGGGCACGGTGTTACATGGGCAAGGCTTATACGATTCGCCATGTTTAGCTAACCTTGAGACCTGCAGGAATGAGAGAGTGCTTCACACAAACATGTACTCACCCACACACGTACAGCATGCATGGTGCACATACTTATTTGCACACCCACATGCATTCAACAGTCGTACAGTACTCTCTGTACACTAATGCACAATGCACTATAATAATAACGACGGGGGAAAAAATCTTGGCAGCACCATTTCGATCAATACTTCCTAGATAAGAGTGAGCCGTCCTCTCCATTACATTAAACCATTTTGACCTGAGATGTTTCCATGTCAGTCGTTCGATTTTTCAAAAATAGCAGACCTACAAGCTCGTAGCGCGCTACTCGGTGGCGCGCTATGAGCTTTTAGATCTGCTATTTTTCAATAGCTAAAGCATAACATAATGCTAACACCAAAAGGGGTTCCCGCCCAAAATGGGTTAAACCTTCACAAACAGTTTAGCAGGATGATCATCCATCATCCAAATTGGCCCCAGTAAAAGGCCAAAGTCCACCCCCCCCCCCCCCCTTTACTGTACATATAGATAATATGTACAGTACTGTTGATTTCTAACTGTTTATGATGTTTTTGCATAGTACTGTATATTTGTGTGTCATTAAATGTTCAGATGAATTGAATATGAAGGACCCCAATGGAAACAAGCCATAGAATCTCTAAATACTCTTTAATAGCAGACCTTAGTATTATGCATGTCTTAAGTACCAGGTCTTATTACTTAACGTAAGACCTGGAGGCGTGATCAATGCCATTTGGCTATTCTGAGTGGCCAAACAGCATTGACCACGCCTCCAGGTCTTAAGTTAAGTCATAAGACCTGGTACTTAAGACACGCATAATACTTGTATTGAACTGTACTTTCGTGTGCTTTTTTCTGCAAGCTGTTAAAGTATTCAATCAATCAATACACGGCACAGTCAAATCGTCGGTGTTCATTTAACTCTTGAGAGTGTACAAATATAACCAAAATGGACCAGAAGGGGTCCATTAGGTTACATCTGTATACTATCTGAGTTACAAATTACACTTTGAAGATTTTGCTGTGTAACTAAGAAATGAACAGACTGGTCATGAAGTCCTGTGGACATCTTTGATCTGTTAATGAGCTGAATCCTGGAAGTGGTATTTTCTACAGGTGTGTGTGATCACCTTTCACGTACAGTGTGAGACTATTGTTTTATTGCTTTTATGAGAGATCATTACAGCAGCTTATGGGGAAATGTTTTAAAATGTAATGCTTTGTTAAATGTATAGAAAAAAAAGAGCAAAACATTTGTCATTACAGTACTTTAATAAGGGAAAATTAACTTAAGTTATGGAAATTCTGGAAAAAAAATGCTTACCACTAGCTTTCTTCACAGATGTGTTCATAAAGGTGTCTACTATCACTGAAAAAATTGTTCCAAGCCAACTCCCTTGGGGAACTTTATGGGAGCCAATCAAAGTTGGGGTACACGGAGGGCCTCCTATAGGCTAACAGCAGGACATTTTATAATTGGCCAATATCAGCTTGTGAGGTGTGTAAATAGGGGGGGTCTTTGGGTGCTGAATCCATTCTAACCATTCATTTTCAGTAAAAATGACTTCTGGCCATAAAATTGGCCATGCCTGCTTTTGTATGCCCCAGACATACTAGTGTAATAATAACTAATAATCCATTTTATGCATATCTCAATGGATGTCTATGGTGTTTTCTTGTTTGTGTTTTGGTGTGGGGGGCATATTCAAATATAAAAAGCATTTCATTAATATATCACAAATGCATCTTAATTGAAACTAACTGTTGAAACAGAAGTAGATGGACAATCTTTAATGGATTTAACTGATTTATTATTTTCAGAATCAGAAAGACTTTATTGTCACACCTTTAAAAAAATTAACGGTAAAATAAGGGGGAAATTAATGTGCCGAATTTCATGGCTCTATGATATCACAATATAAAAGATCAACACATAATAAAAAAAACTAAGGTGCTAAAATGTAAGTATGCTTTTATAAACAATAATTACAAATATGAATAAACATACAACTATCTCTACTCTTCCAACTCCCTGGCATCTCCCTCACTGCTCTTGTCATCTAGCTTGTTGTTCTTGCAAAATTTGCCATGGCAGTTACCACAAGCAGAAATACACTGTGCATTAAAATGCAGTGTGTACACTCCCCCTCATAGTTGCAACTGACTAACTTCAGAAGATAGTCTGGTGTGATGGGGTCTGTTCATTGACGGCACAGACTCATAGCCTTTGTCACCAAGCTTCCATCCATACTCCAGTACATTATGGATGGAGATTATGGTGGTACACTGGATGTACTGTACATCCAGTGATGGACTTTGCAGCAGCAGCCAATCTCTGGTCTGGATATAAGCTCGGAGAGAGTGCTGTGCTGCGGCTCCTGTTGTTTGGGGGCAGTTTTTCTGGTTTGATACTCCCAGTAGCGGTAGTAGTTCTGTAAGACTGAAGTGGAGAGGGCTATGGAAGTTTTGGACATCCAAGCCAACAAGGAGGACATCATCACAGCCAGCTGTGAACTATTCAAGTTCATGTTCCATGGGAAATCGCACAAAAGTTTTGGGGACTGGAGATTTGACATCTTCAGCTACTGGGAGTATCAAAACTGAAAAACTGCCCCCAACAACAGGAGCAGCAGCACAGCACTCTCTCTGAGCTTATATCCAGACCAGAGATTGGCAGCTTCCAATCATACTCCAGTACATACTGGAGAATGGATGGAAGCTTGGTGACAAAGGTGACATATTAGTTATTACGCATGTTTGGGACATATAAAAGCAGACAATTCTATGGCCAGGACGTCATTTTTACTGAAAGGTAATGGCTGGAACAGATTCAGCACCCCAAAAGAAACCTATTTACACACTCCAGAAGCTCATAATGTCCTGCATTTATCCTAGGCCCTCCGTGTACCCCAACTTTGATTGGCTCCCACAAAGTTTCCCAAGGGAGTTGGCTTGGAACACATTTTTCTGTGATAGTAGACACCTCTATGAACACATCTGTGAAGAAAGCTAGTGGTAAGCATTTTTTTTCCCAGATTTGCCACAACTTAAGCTAATTTTCCCTAACTACTTGTCTTTGAAAGGCACTACATGTAACCTGTCCCACTGTGTACACTTTCTGTTTACTTGTTTACGTTTTGTTTTTGAGCGTGGGTTTCCTTCAACCCACACTGGGTTTCCTTCAAGGTGCCTATTAGTGCACAGCATGCCATCATCTTTACCAAGTATTACCACCCTCGCCTTAGGGAGTGGTCAGTCATGCTAAAAGCAGTAATTTTATGGAATTAAAATGATTAGAGAGGACACTTCCTGGCGTTTCACTGTAATTTTCAAAGTGTGTGAATAATAATTTTCCTCTACCTTTTTCACCTCTGTACAGCCAGACAATGGAGGTGGGCAAAGCTCCTGCATTGCCAGCAAATACCAGGCAAGGTGCGAACATTTCAGCACAAATATGTATTCCTTTGTGTCAATAATACAAAGGGAGTATTTACTATAGAGTTATAATATATCTAGAGGGCGTGTTTAGAGTTATGTGTCTTGCGCAGGGACACTTTGATATGTAGACTGGGCGAGTCGAGGGTTGAACTGGTTAGCCTTCCTCATACCCACTGACTCGGCTATGGCTGAATTAGCAATAATAGAAATGCACAGAAACAAATGTATTATAATTTCAGTGGTGTAAAGTCAGTAGGCTACATTTATTCAAGTACTGTACTTAAGTACAGTTCTGAGGTATTTTTTACTTGCTATGAGTGCTTTTTACTTTTTTTCCCTTTATCCCACGATTTTGCAACCCGGTTTTTCACCCAGTGCCAATTATCTAATGTAATCCTGCGCGCTACACTTCCTCTGCCAACCTGGGGGGGCAGCGGACTGACCTCATGCCTCCTTCAATGCATGAGGAGTCCAAGCTGCTTCTTTTCACCTGACAGGGGGGAATTTCCCTGGCCGGACGTAGCGCGTGGAAGGAACACGTTATTCTGACCAGTTCCTTTCCCCTCCATCAGGCGCCCCGGCTGGCCAGGGGAAGGTAGTTTTAGAGACCAGGATTACTGCATGTTTTTGTGAGGGTACCTACCCTAGGGGACACGGGGAGAACATGCAAACTCCACACAGAAAGCCCCTTTCGCCAACCCCACCTCGGGTATGGGCACTGATGACGCGGAGGAGGGAACACGCCCCCAGCGCCCACATCGTCCCCAGCGGGAATCGAACCCAGGACCTTCTAGGTGTGAGGCGACAGCACTACAGACTGTGCCACCGTGCTTTTTACTTTTGGTACTTTTAAGTATACATTTTGATACCAATACACACACCCCCTTTATTAAACCCAAGTGCACTACAGAGAAAGATGAATATGGATGCATTATGGATGGACATTTCACTGCAAGGGAAACAACATATCTCTCCACCGTAATCATAGTACTGCAAGTCATCCCAAGTGGGGAGGAAATCAAAATGCCCAAATCAATAGCTCTCTCATTGCCAGGTCTGCATCTCATATCATGCCATATTCATATTCACACAAAAGCAGAGACAGCTCTCATTATTGATCCCCGTAGCGAGGTGGCACCGCGAACAATGGCCCCGGACAGTATTTCACAACATTATTGACCGTTAGGAATGTGTGATTGAAAGCAAAATACACACCTCCAGTCTCTGACGTTTATACAAGTAAGACGCGCGAACGCGGGAAGCGAACGCAGCTCGTAAATTGCCTTTTTTAAGTTAAGTTTTTTTTTAAAGTTTTTTTCTTTTTAGAGTTTTTTTTAAGTTAAGTTTTTTTTTAAGTTAAGTTGTGTGTGTGTGTGTGTGTGTGTTTTTGTGTGTGATACAGCTGCGCCCTCTGGTGGTGGGCGGGTGGTGTTACAGCGTGACACACAGACAGACAGACAGACATGATCTGCTGGGTCTCATAGTAAATGCTCACTGCGTTCGCAATCATGTTTATTTGAACTTATAGCATCAGAGCGGATTGATTTATTTGGCACGGCTCCAACGCTGTGGGAGACTAGAGATTGAGAAAGTGTACAGTATGTATCTGTTTCTGTTAAGCAGCCGGGACTTGCATTATTTCTTAGTATTCTTAAGCACCAGTTCTGTCTTTTAGCCATACGAATGAGTAAATGTCTTGTACCTTGTGTTTTAACTCTATACCACAAAATGAAATATGGAATTTGATTATTTTACTGTGAGTGAATACAAATAAAGATAGATTCTCTTCCATCGTTTTGTACCCCCATGCATTCTGTCCTCTCTCCTCCCTTGCTCGCTTCTCCTATTCATAATTTATAATAATTTATATAAGCTTAACCCATTTAGGCCATTTAGGCCTGATCTCGAAATTAAAAACGTAACGTAATTAAAAACAATCTTCTAAATCCTCCAGTTTTCTGAAATAAATATTTTCACGATTTTTCAAAAATAGCAGATCTACAAGCTCGTAGCGCGCCACTCGGTGGCGCGCTATGAGCTTGTAGATCTGCTATTTTTCAATAGCTAAATTATAACATAATGTTTAAAACACCAAAAGGGGTTCCCGCCCCAAAATGGGTTAATAACAGGTACAGAAGAGAGTGTGGAAATGTGGTTCACGTGGGTGCATGATGTGTTAGCGTTTCTATATTTTAACAGAAGCGTAATAATGCAAATATAATGATTCCACAAACATCCTCCATTAAAATGTAGCCCAGCTAGTCTCTGACCATAGAGCTCTTTATCAGTCGGGGAACACCTGTCCAAGCTGACCTCAATACTGGAGAAAGTAGGTCTGATTTTTAACTCTAGTAGTAGTTGGCTAGTCGCACTCTCTCAGTGGACTCGCAGCCCGCATGAACCCGCTCTGGCGAGTTAGTGGCACAGGAACTATGTGCCTGTGTGTGGGCATTCATGTGTGATTTTGTGTGTGTGTGAAGGGTAAGGAAGAAGGGTAAAGTCCTCCCTTGAGGCAGAACACACGTGTGCGTGTGTATATGTGTGCATATATATGTATGTCCTTCACTGTGCCCATTTTTTGTGTGTGAGGGGGTGTGGATAAATGTCCACCTGTCCTAATTTGCCTCTGTCAAGATCTCCTTCACATTATCCATCCATACTCTGATATGTGACAGCTGGGGTTCCATCGGAGTTATACTCAAAAAGGGAACCCACCTGGTTTGCTATCCTACACCTAAATCTTACCATTAAATGGTAGTGCAGGAACAATTTGTTGCCGCACTACACACAGTACACATGCAGCAATGTTTTATTGCAATGTCTTTCTGTGGGTTGAGAGAGACTTTTTGAAGTTACTCAGGGACCTACAGTATATTGTATAGTACCTACTGTATTTACCATGTTTGTTTAATATGGGAAGACCGGTCTCACATCAAGTGACATGGCATTATTTAAAGACATATCAGAGAGTACCAAGAAAGTAATAATGTTGCATTACAGGATAATGTGTGTGTGCATTAGGGGTGGGACGATATGGGTTCCTCACGATACGATATATATCACGATATTAGGCCCTCGATAACGATAATATCACGATATTCGATATATTGCGATATTTGCGATATATCGATATATTGTATGAAATTTCATCAACGATATATCACGATATCTGCAACTACAAAATACTTGGAACTGAAAAAATGCAGCATTTTGTATTCCCACAAAGCTGTTTGGAGACTTCCAGTAATTCAGTACTTCTGGTTGCTGTGGAATCTGAGTGGGATTTGCTTTATTTTAGCTGTCATTTCCTCCTTTTCTAAACATGTTGTTCATCACTTCATTATGAACAACATTTCGATATATCGATATTTTAATAATCAATATCGATTATTTATCGCGGGAGGACGTATCGATATATATCGCCATATCGATATTTCAGCACACCCCTAGTGTGCATGTCTCAGTGATCATGTTCATCACCTGTGCTGCTGTAATTAAACCATCGTATACCATATCTCAGAAGATGAAATGCCTCTCCCTTGCTGCCAAGGTGTTATCTATTTAATCAGACCAGGGAGCCATCGCCAAATGTATAGTGGGCAAGTTAGAGGCTAGCATGCTAGTAGAATGCCAGCTTGGCAAAGTGCAATACTCTTAGAGGAAATTACACTTTGACAATTTTTTCCCCCTTTTTTATCCAATTTATACAATTGACAATTTGCTTCGTAAGCTCCAATGTAATACATTTTAAATGACGTACAGTAGTCAGTATGAATTATGAAATGAAAAGAGGTTGATTTGTAGAAAAGTGGAAAAGCTAGCATCAACAGGTTGTCGCAGCAGAGAAGATATGAGTTTTGCTGTCATAGGGAAACCTAACACAGCAATAAGATAGGACCTTCTCATCCAGTTATGGATTTCAGATAAGCACACAAGTGGATTTCAAGACATTGATTGAGGTGCGATAGAAGACACATTCACTGGTACGTGCGCTGAGGCCATTGAATCCGTATGAGGCTGGGTGTGATTCATCGGACAAGACTTTCATGGAGGAAGCAGTGTTCATCTTGTGTGATGATTGATTTCTGTTGAAGGGGATGCTTGATTTAGAGCCCCTCCCCACAGCAGGCACGGACGGGGTGGGCATACTCTGGGTTGTCTGTCAGCCAGCCAGCCACACGGCAGATTGATCCAAGGCGTTCGATCCCTGAATGTGATGGATAGGAGAAGACACTCTGGTAGTACAGACGCTCCGGGTCGCTTTCGTGGCTGGCCCGGGTGTGTTTGACAGGCCTAAAATGTTACAAGACGAAGTTCCTAGATTTGCATGAGGACAAACTGAAGTTTCTATTAACTCTATAGATTCTGGCCCAGGCGGTGGCGTAACCGTCTGGGCACCCGACTGGTAATCCAGTCGCAGTGTGCCGCGGGTTCGACTCCCGAGCCCGGCATGGCCTTTACTGCATGTCTTCCCCCATCTCGCTCCCGTTTCCTGTCAGCCTACTGTCTGTCCCTTCAAAAACCAATAAAAGGCATAAGCCGCAAAAAAATATCTTAAAAAAACAAACAAAAACATTCTGCCTTTGTGGAAAATCTAAATGTTCATCCATAAACGAGAACAAACTGCAGTCACATGCTCATGTTATGTAATTCAGGGGTTCCCAATCACAGGTATGTGTCACCGGTACATGAATATTATATAACCTTCCAGCAGAGAAAAGTTACCCAATACCAAGGATTTGTCAGTGATGTCACGCCACCGTGGTTTATAATAAACAGCTACTTCTGCATTGCATAACAGTGACATCACCGTCACGTCCTTGGTATTTTTTATCGTAGTCTTAGTTGCATCAGAAGATGTAACCCAGGTAATGTAATGCATCACTTTGCAAGTTTGACAAATGTTTTCCACCTGTCCAAAGTCATTCCCTTTACTTGATATAACGCCATATAGGTCAATGACATAATATTTTGTAGTGATATAACAATATATATAAATAACTTCAGAACATCCCAATCCACTGACACATGCCTCCTCTATTTGAGCGACCACATCAAACACGAGGTGGACACTGGCAAATACTGTGGCATGGTCATGATGGACCTACAAAAGGCTTTTGACACTGTGAACCACTCCATACTGGTTAACAAGCTAAAAGCAATTGGTTTTGATAGCACATCAGTGAGCTGGATGCAATCCTACCTGGAGCTGAGAGAACAGATGGTGGAGGTGAACGGAGCTCTGACCTCGGTAGAATCTGCACCTGGCTCGCTGATAACAAACTATTTTTACACCTGGGAAAAACTGAATCCATTCTCTTTGGATCAAAAGGTATTCTCAGCAAGGCAGGTGGTTTCTTGGTTAGAGTGGGTGACAATATTATCACACGAAAAGATGAAATTACCTACCTAGGTTCCATTCTGGAGGCGATTCTTTCCGGTGATAAAATGGCCACCAACGTAATCAAAAAAGTCAACCAAAGAACAAGATTACAGGATCTCCCTGGTCATCTCACTGGTCAACAAAAACACCTTGAAGACCCTAACAGGAGCCCTCGTACAAGGTTTCTTCGACTATGCATGCACCTCTTGGTACCACAGCACCTCAAAGGCCCTTAAAACTAGGCTTCAGACTTCCCAAAACAAACTGGTCAGGCTACTACTTGGCCACTCCCCGAACCCACCTCACCCTTGCCCACTTTGAAAGGCTGGAATGGTTTAGGATTGACGACAGAGTATAGCATCTTGCAATGGGTCTGGGCCACAAGATTCTCTACACCACCACCATGTACCTGTCTAAATACTTCCTCAATGGGAACGAAGTTCACACCAACAACACCAGAGGGAGCTCAACAAACCATGTGCAACCCAGATTCGGCACAAACAAGGGACTAAATTCATTTCGGTCCTATGCCACCAAAATGTGGAACGCCCTACCAACAGCCATTAAGACATGCGAATCCCTTGACTGAAAAATCTGAATCTCCCCCCCACCCCCTTTCCCCCTTACTGTTTGTTTATTTTCCCTTTTTACCTCCTTACATAATTTCCTGTTTTTTATAAAGAAGTGTATATTTGTACGTCTCTAAATGTTATGATGAATTGAAAATGGTGGACCCTGTTGTAAACAAGTGTAATGCTTTATCAGTGTGTCGTCCACAGTAGTCTTTTATTGAATTGTGCTTTCATGTGAAATGTACCCATTCTGCAAACTGTTAATAAATATTTCAATCAAATTCAATCAATCAAAGCAGCCAGGCATTGACTGTCTGCGAGTCAACTTCCGTGCCTCGTCTTGGTACAATCATGATGCACGACTACCACGTGACCACCACCCCATTGCACAGCGCTGTAAGCTTTTTAAACACATCATCAGTTGTCACCGTGGAAAGTGGCAAACCAGACTAGAATACAGAAGAACTGACAAGTGCTGAGCTACTAACACTAACACAACCTCCCACCCCCCCCCTTTCCTTTTGCCTCTGGGGGCACCACCTCATTTTCTGTGCAGAAACAGGAACTCTGTTTGGCTCCTCCCATTTATTAGTCCACTTCCTGCTTCAACAACTACATGTTGAAGCAGAATTGAACTACAGGTCAGTGGTATACTGACGGATTGCAGAATCTGTATAAGAAATCACACCCGTGTGAAGTGAGGGGCGCTCTTATCATCGTACATCATCATACATCATCTCATTCTGGCCAATCAGCATTTGCGTCCTCACCTTCGTCTTCGATGTTTGTGTTACGCAATGTTTATGATTACACTATGACGTAAAATTGTCCATGCATTGTCAATGGGAATTTAATGTTTGTGTTGGACAATGTTTGTGCAGGACAATGTTTGTGCACACACACTAAAAGCTGGACATAGGAGGGAGGGGCTAGCACTCCTCAAAAAGAGGCAGTACAGGGCATACTGTTTGACTGAAAAAGGGGCACAAAATAAACATGTCTTTGATCATCTCCACCGTAGCAAGGAGAACCAAACAGAATTAGAGCAGACTACTAGAGAGTGGACGGGTGGGCAATAAATCTACCTCTCTGTCTTTCTCTGTGTTTCACTACTCTATTTTTCTCTCTGTGTGTCAGTTTGTCTGGCTGTCTCTCTCTGCATCTCCTCCCCTGTTGCACACAAACGATATGAGGCTGAATTTGGGACGGCATGCCAGACTCTAAAGGATTAGTGTGAGGCGGAAGAAATGTTTCCCTTTTGAAATGGAATTCAAATGCTCCCCTATAAGATAACATATCTTCAAACCACTGACACTTATAAGGTATAATGGTTTGGTAAACACACAGTTTTAGCAGCCCAAATAGCACATTGATTAAATGATTAGTAAATTGGTATCATACTATGCTTTTATAACTATGTTTCCTATATAAATAGTGGTATCTGACAGCTAACATCTGATCTGACATTTTAAAAGGCAGATTTTAATTTCTTTCTTAATAAAGAAATAAATATATTTTGTGTGTGGCATTGGTATTTTTTGAGTGGTGCAACCACTCCCTTACGGAGCTATGTGTGTGGGTGGGTGGCTGGGTGGCTGGGTATGAGCACGAAAACAACATGGTTGTTTTTCACCACCTGTGCGCAACCTAACGCACACACAAAAACACACGCACATATTAACTGTATATATGATGCTTTCGGGTGTGCCAGTATAGTACAGTGACAGTACAGTACAGTACAGTAGAGGGTACAGTAGGGACCGCCGCACGGTAACTCTCATTTCTCAACCATTTCGGACGCGGGGGGGAACGCCGGAACCGGCCCGGCACCCTGGGTGCGTTCCTGTGGGTCTGGAACTCCCCCTCCCCCCCAAAAAACCCCACACGGAGTTGCACCACTCACTTCACACGGGTGTGATTTTTATGCTTTATTCAGATTAGGTTAGTGTAAAGAGACTGGAAACCAAGGACAGATAGAGAGAGAGGAGACATGCAAGACAAAACAGGGGTCAACTTTTATCTCAGGTCTTCACGCTCTCAGCCACACCAGGCACCCCAAGTAAAGAGACTGTTTTTATATCAAGTCAGCCTGTTCTCTCTCCACCGTCTCTCCGGTATAGTTTTGTAATAGAGGGTATGCGCGTGACATCATCATCAAACCAGGAAGTTATGCGGGAATGCCTACTGAGTGGCAAAAGACAACTTTATGGCATCGACAGCCCATACATCCAATCAGAAAGGTCCAATATGATTGCATTAAACAACGTTAAGCAATGTTAAACTCACTTTGCCACTCGATTTGCCATTCACTTTATGCATGAGCATACCCTCTATAAAGAAGAAATATAAAGACATGATTAGAGTCTCTGTGACACTTTAATCCTAATAAGTGACTGCTGAAGCGGTCTTCTGCCACCGTCAATAATAAAATGTCATTTGCTTGCACCAAGGCAGAAAGACCACACCCTTCAACGCGGACACACACACACACGCACACACACACACACACACACACACACACACACACACACGACACACCATAATGTGTACACATCCGCACTCACGCAAATGACCGCACATCAAATCCCATGTGTACACATACCGCTTATGTGCTTATGGCACATAAGCTGCAAGCTAAATATATAAAGTAAAAGCATGCACAGCAACGCAACACACACACACACACACACACACACACACACACACACACACACACACACACACACACGCGCGCGTACTGTACGTAGACAGTACTTTGCAGTACACTACAAACCCATCAAGTGGAGAACATATCTTGGGATAACTGTGTCATGCCCGGTGTAATCCTCTCTCCCTCTGAGGAAAAGAAGATAGGCTGTAAAATGATGACCTGAACTCAACATTACTACAGTATGATTGGGGGCTGGGAATCATAAAACGGTGAAAAGTAGCTTTAAAAATTGCGGCCTGGATTTAAAATATGGTCTCCTGCATGACTCGTTTCTCATCCAACTCTTCACTGAGAACAAGACATCAAAATGTCACAAGAAGAGGACCCTATCACTGATTGGAATCAAATCTTCAACTTCGTTTTTTATTTGTGCACTTTGATAGCCCATCTGGAATGTCTGAAGTTAAAGGACCACTTCACCACTTTTCAACCTATCTTCATATCATAGATCCTCACTAATAATCATGAAAAAATGGCGCAATTTTTTTCTACTCGGCCTGTGTCTCATTTCTAGTCCTGAAAAGTTGCAATGCGAAAAAGGAAGCCATCGTTCTCACGATAATGACAATTTTGTACAAAAAAATCTTGTTTAAAAAACAAATCTGCCTAATGTCACTTGAGGACGGTTTCTAAACTGCCCACAGCCCTCCTATGAGACACAGACTGAGTAGAAAAAAATCGTGCCATTTTATCATGATTATTAGTGAGGACCAATTATATGAAGATAGGTTGAAAAGTGGTGAAGTGGTCCTTTAAGCAATGTAATTATTGTAACCTAAAGACTATTGCCATACTCTTATGTACGCAACACGATGTAGGCATAGGCAATGGTAGAATCACGTAATTCTGTGCAAACGTAAAAGGTAGAATAAACAGCATGACTCTGTAGAAATATTATGAGAAGAGAGGACGAAAGGAGAATAAACATTAGGCTGTCACAAGTGTTGTAATGGTGATGTATTTTAGTTGCTCCGACAGAGACAGGCTACACACACACAGACAGCGCTGCCTCTCATTCACAGTGCTTGTCTCAGCAATCGACTATAGTCTCATTTTTCAACTTAGAAATAATTGAAAAAATGTCTTTTGGATCATTTTTAACACGGCACTGTTCACCTTGAATTTTATTTGAAAAATGTTGGCCTGGGCTGTGGCTCAGCGGTCCAGGCACCTTGGCTGGTAAGCCAGCTTTACAGCGTGTCAGGGGTTTGAGTCCCGATCCCGACAAACTTTGCTGTGTGTCCTCCCCCCATCTCTCTCCCCTTTCCTGTATATCATCTGTCAAATAAAGGCAACAAAAAAGAAAAATGTGGGAGTATGCCCTCTTTTTCAGACACCACTAGACCCATGGCTGTCACTGACTAAGATCACACAGAAACACACCCACAGGCCTGCCTCTCATTCACAGTGCTTTGTCTCAGCAATCGAATATATAGTCTCATTTCTCAATTTGAAAAAAATGAATTTTCTGATTCCAACACATGGCACTGTTCCTTTACAGCAGTGGTTATCAACCTTTTCAGGCCGCGACCCCCCACAATAATCATATTTGAACTGGGGACCCGGCCCCCATCTTGAAGCACTTGGAATTGTAGGAGTTGAGGCATTCAATTCACACTGAAGATGCTGGAAATTCGGCAGAGCAGCGCTCAGTGACATCACTGATATGTCTACTACTCGTGCCATTACGCAAATGATGTCCATGCTGCATATAGCACCTACTTTTGTCCATGCTGCATAGCACCTACTTTCCTACCTACAGAGCACCTACTGTCAGCTCACAAGGCACATAAAACATAACTTCTATAGCAAATGTACAGAGAAAGTCACGTTCAATTGAAGGGGGAATAAAGGCATTACAGATGAGTTGAATTACTGCTTGTTTTTGAGCAGTGCTAACCACTCCTAGCCTCACATAGCGATACTAATCACCACTGCGTGGATATTAGTCTCGTCTCCCTCTCAGCAATCAATTTTTATTGTTGGTTCCAGACGAATCTGTTTGGCTCGTCACCACTTTGGCCGTGAAGTCCTCCCACAATTGAGAGGGGACAGACTTAATCTGCCTGGGGCAATATGCAATGCAAAAGCAGATGATGGCTGGCTACACAAGGCTAAACCAAACCACTCCCATGTGTGGCTTTGTCTGTGCCTGTATGCCATACCATTAGATTATGACATATCTTGTCTACAAAGTTTACATTTTGGCCTGGGGGTAAAGCTAGAGGAAAGCTCATGGTGTCACTCAAAAGGGGTTGGGGTTCATTCTCCAGTGGAATATAATTGAAATCAGAAAGTTTCATGACAATCTGTGTATTTGAATTAGTGATATTTTGTGACACCAGAATCAGAAGAGGCTATCTATCTTCCTCTTGCTTTCTTATGTTTATGTCAAATTCCTGTGTTTCACATTTGTTTTCTTTGTCTTTCTTTAAAAAAAAAAAATCTAATTTCATTATCTCTCTCTGTATCTTGTCGGTTGTCTGTTCCACTGAATTGATATCACATTGTTTTTCCACTTCCCTCATCACCACATTCCCTCCGTCGTTCACTCCTACTCCTCATCATCTCTGTTGTCATTTTCTGTCTGGTTTTCTGTCTGTGCCAGGGTGTACTGTACATCCACCCCCCACCCTCCCTCTCTCTCCCTTGCCTCTGTGCTCTGTCTGTTCCTGTGTTTCTTGTTGTCATTTTGATCTCTCTGTCTGTCTGTGTAAATTAGTTTGTTTATCCGTTACTCTCTCTATCTCTGTCTCTCTTTTCGTTTTACACCTGCTTCCTTCACTTTACTTTTGTCGGGATTCGCCTTGCTGAGGTTAGGAGGGTGTGCTCCCCCCTCTATCCCTCTCTTACCATGTCTCTGTGTCACCCTTTTCCTCCATCCTTCCCTCTCCATTCATTTCCCTATACTCCTTTTCTCTCGGGCCCATGCATACTTTGCTTGGCATGGATCTTGTCTAGATAATGCGTTACCAGTTACTAATGTTGCTTTTACGGTTATTGGTAACCATTTCCGTTCTTGTGCCTCAGGATAAACCCCCACCACCACCCCTATATACAGTATAGGGAGTCAGTCAGTGAGACATTCAGTCAGTCAGTCAGTCAGTCTTGTATAATAGTCAGTCGGTCGGTGAGTCAGTCAGTCAGTCAGTCAGTCAGTCAGACAGACAGACAGACAGACAGACAGACAGACAGACAGACAGTCAGATAGACGGACAGTCAGTCAGTCTTGTATAGAGTCATTTATAGTCAGTTGGTCAGTTGATCGGTCGATCAGTCGGTCAGTCGGTCAGTCATCTATAGGGAGTCAGTCAGTCGTTTCTTTCTTTCATTCAATCATTTTATTTTTCATTTTTGCACAGTCAGTCAGCTCTATTCTGTTCCAGTTTCCAGTAAGCTGATCCTGCTGGCAGAGTCTACTGGGTAGACTTCCTTTTCTGGAAGGACCTGATGCATCGTGTTAATGATCCTCTCTCTCTCTCTCACACGCACATACAAAAGCTTATCTCTCGACCCTACACTCCCTCTCTCTCTCCATGCTGCCTATACCGGCTTGTCAGAAGAGTGGAGACTAGTGTCTCATTTAATATCGTAGCAGCTTGCCAGGAAGCAGTGCACACAGCAGCAAAGGAAAATAAGAGAGAAGCACCCAGCCAGCAGAGTCCAGTGTCCACTGATCACAAGTCTCGTCCGTCTTGTTTCTTGCTGTGTGGATCACACACCCGTCCTCTCTCTCTCTTCACACTGTATACCTTTCTTTCTTGTGTGTTTGACTAAACAGTAACACTCTGTTCTCTCTCCCTCTCTCTCTCTCTGTCTCTCTAATTGTCAGTTTTTGTCTCTGAGTTCGCTTCTCTGTCACCAGCACCCTTCTCTCTCTCCCTCTGTCTATTTATCTCGTACTCCCTTGCTCTCTCTCTCCTACTCCTTTGCTCTATTTTTCTTTCTTTATCTCTCTCTCTCTCTCACTCACTCTCTCTCTCTCTCTTTCTTTCTTTCCTTCATTCATTCATTCAAATGTGCTTTTTTGGCATGACAAGCATTATTATATTGCCAAAGCATTACATACTGTGAATGATACAAATACAGTATGATACAAAATAATAAATGATACATATTCAGAATATCTCTCTTTCTCAATGCAATTCAATTCAAAGGAGCTTCATTGACATGAGAGAACATACATTTACATTGCCAAAGCAAAAGTGGAACAAAACAATCAAGATAAAACAATGTATGTAGGCCTACAAATAAATACAGTATTGCTCTCTCTCTCTCTCTGGGACTCTGGGAGATCATCTCCAGTCTCAGGTAGGCAGCATTGCATGGCACCGCGCCTCACCCAGCCCCTCTTTCTCCCCATAAAGGAACACATTTTTCCCTGTCTCTCTGCTTTTTCATGTTATAGCAAGCCAAGCAGTAACAACAACAGCGCCTCTCTCATCTCTCTGTGTCTTCCCCACTCCCCTCCCCTCCCCTCCCCTCCCGCCTTCCACACCCTGCCTCTGAGCGTGTGAGCGCGCCGGGGAGAGCACGCTACTTGCCGATTGCGCGCGCGGTTAAAGCCAAGGCGAGCGGTAAAAGTGGGAGTGGACCTCGCTCGGCATCGCGTTTTGGGCGTTTGTTGTACAATAAGTTCGTGCGATCGTGCATGGTGCGTGCGTGTGCCTGTGTGTGTATGTAGGCCGAAACTGTACGTGTGTGTGACTGACTGTGTGTATGTGTGGCACTAGACTGGCAGCCTTGGAGAGGTGAGTGCGTCTGTGAGTGAGAGCGAGAGAGAAAGTGAGCATCACTGACACTCGACTGTCTCACTCCACTCGAGTCTGTCTCTCTGCTACACCCCCCCTCATACACGCACACGTGTCCACTCTACTCTAAAAAACATCCCTTGATTTTTCTTCTTGTGACTAAAATGGACTTTTTCGTGGCTGCCACCACCACCACGACTCGCCAGTGAATACACAGCCAGCCAGCAGCGCGCTCCGGTCCGCTCCGCGAGCTCTCCCACTCCTACATGTTGGATTAACTAAACTAAAGTGACGGAGACGGAGAGGAGAGGAAGAGGAACGACCCGGAGAATCTCAGAAGATGAGCGAGGAAGCCAAAGACAAGTCGGTCGGAGGCAAGGGTCCCCACCGCAAGAAGAAAGGCAAAAAGGTAACGTTTTTAAACGTTGTGGTGGTGTGGTGTGGTGGGAGAGAGTCAGACATGTTGATTGTTAATTATTATTCACACTTGCTTTGGTATATCATGGCAATGTAAACGTGTTTTTCCCATGCCAATAAGCCCAAATAATTTAATTTAAATTAAGAGAGAGAGAGAGAGAGACGGAGCGGTTCCATTTCTTTGTTCTTGGTCTGCTAACTAAATTGGTTCAGGTGTTGCTCAATTAAGGCATGACAGGCAGGCAGCACATTGTGTGCAACATAATATTGGTTGTTGTTCATATAGGAGGGGGTGAGGAGGGGTTTTTATGTGGTGTGGTGGTGAACCCCAAACCAGGTGAGGTGACAATAACGGGGTGCGCGCGCGGCGCGAGTGCGCGTGCCCGTGCCTGTATTATTATTATTATTATTATAAGCATGTTCTGAATTCCATTCTTGAGTCATGGGTTGCGTGTGGAAGTCAAAGCCACAATATAAACCTGGAATTTTCAAGTTATATTGTGGCTTTGAATTCCACATGCAACCCATCTCAAAGAGGATGAGGTATGTTCTATGTTGATATATTATATAGTCCAGATGGGATCTGTTTGTTTTGACATTTCTCCATTTGACAGCGTTTTCCATGCTACCGTGCTTCTTTGATGTGGGGGAAGGAAAGTATGTGTTGTGTTAGCCTCACCTGGAATGTAGCCAGCCAGAGCCCATTGTGTGACTGCTGCTTATGTCACTCATCACCTGTCAATATCATATCCTGACCACATGCACGACTGACTGACTGGTCGGGCTGGTCGTTTAGCTGTGGCTGATTGGCTGTGGTGAAGCGTTGGTATGTAGCCTATTGCGTGCGAGCGTGTGTGTGTGTGTGTGTGTGTGTGTGTGACTGTGTGTGTGCGTGTGTGTGTGTGTGTGTGTGTGTGTGTGTGTGTGTGTGTGTGTGTGTGTGTGTGTGTGTGTGTAAGGGGAGGAGAGGAAAGGGATCCCCTCAGGGGTTAGGGTGGGGGCATCAGAAAGCACACACGATTTCACACTCCTGCATGACTCTGTGTTTGTGCGCAGGTGTACGTATGTATGTGTCTGTATATAACTGCGTAATCTTTGTCTCTGTATGCATGTGCATGCCTGTCTGTGTGTGACCATGTCCATGTGTGCATAGTTTGTTGTGTGTGCACGAGTGTGAGGCCTGCTATGATCACGCTTCCCTATATTATTCTCAGGGGTAGTTATTAAGGCCATTAACTACAGGTGTCTAGAGGCACACAGCTTTTGCCATACTTTTTTTTTTCATTTTAATTATTTCATTTTTGTGTCATGCGTCATGCAACATAGGGCCCAACCCCCATGAGTCTCCAAGACACCAAAAGTACACTCGCAGTGGTCAAACCTTTAATGTAATTGCATTTAACTTATTTTAATTACAAAACGTTTGTCACAATGATGTTGTATGTTTACAGCATACTCCCTTGCTGTGCGTGCGCGTGTACAGAGACAGCTATGGCTTGCTCTCGTGCCTTCTGGGCAGATTTGTTTGAGGGCTATCCCCATGATAAATGGGATGTGGTCTCTCTGTCTCTCTCTGTTTCTTTTACACACACACACACACACACACACACACACACACACACACACACACACACACACACACACACACACACACACACACACACACACACACACACACACACACACACACACACACAAATAGACAGTATCTGGGAAAATGTCCAGAGAGTTTGTGCTGGATTGGCACTAAAACTATATAGTAGGGGTAAATCTCGGGATTCCAGGATTTTATAGTACAAGGGCTAGATGGACAGAGAGAGGGAAAGACCAAACCTTAGTAGGTTAGTGTAACTGTGTCACCGTTATTGCTTTGCCAAAGTGTCACTGATACAGCAATGTATCCTTCCTTTATAGAAATTGATTTATTTCTCCTGTGATATATATTATGTTGCCCTCTCTTGTAAAAGCAATCCAAACGGTCCTTCAATCACATCGACCAGTCTTGTCGTATATAGTCACCGGAAACAGATTACACTGATAGAGGTGTACAGTTCATACAATAGAATACCACACACCTTGACGGATGTCTTGAATTATGTTTCAGAAACCGGATGCAGTTCAAACGTCAAGAAATGCACCAGTGCCAAATATTTCGAATACTTTTCAGGGGGCCATTTTCTATTTGATGGAGGATTAATGCAAGAATAATAGGAAAGTTGTGCTCTCAGACACAGTCTTCTAGGTTCATGTGTACATATCATATGGCATAGAAGAAGAGAGAAGGCATGATGATGACACTCGCTCCCATTCTGGACGGGGACCCCTTTTGGTGTTTTAAGCATTATGTTATACTTTAGCTATTGGAAAATAGCAGATCTACAAGCTCATAGTGCAGCACCGAGTGCCGCGCCACAAGATTGTAGATCTGCTATTTTTTGTGGCGCAAATCTTTGAATATATGTATATTCTTTCAGAGCACACGTTTTTAATTCAAATCTTTGCTTCTGGGGAAGTCCCTGAAACAACATATTTTCAGATGGGGATCCACGGCCAAAATACCAGAAAATTATGGGAGTCCTTAACATGAAAAAGGTTGAGCACCACTGACACAGAAACATAGGTTCTGAGTGGTGCAACCACTCCAAGGAAAAGCAATGTCCGTGTTAACATATGTGTTAACCTATGTGTGTGGCTATGAGTACCAGTAGGGACAAAAGTGGCACTGTTGTGCCAGAAACAGAGAGAGAGAGATAGTGTTGCACTGTTGCCTAGTGCTAATTACACGGGGTTATTATGAAATTGTGACTTTGATATTGAAATGTTCACTGCCATGCTATTTCATTGGTTTGGTGAGAATGACCCACATATTCTTTCAGAGCACACGTTTTTAATTCAAATCTTTGCTTCTGGGGAAGTCCCTGAAACAACATATTTTCAGACGGGGATCCGCGGCCAATTACAGAAAATTCTGGGAGTCCTTAACATGAAAAAGGTTGAGCACCACTGACACAGAAACATAGGTTTTGAGTGGTGCAACCACTCCAAGGAACAGCAATGTCCGTGTTTGTGTTAACCTATGTGTGTGGCTATGAGTACCAGTAGGGGCAAAAGTGGCGCTGTTGTGCCAGAAACAGAGAGAGAGAGATAGTGTTGCACTGTTGCCTAGTGCTAATTACACAGAGAGAGAGAGAGAGAGAGGCAGGGGGAGAGGGGAGAGGGGAGTTGCACCACTCAGTTCACACAGGTGTGATTTCAGAAAACTGTTAGGATTTAGAAAACATTTTGTAGAATCTGTCAGTCTAAATGGGGTAGAGCTGTGCATAGCAGAGACCCATTTTCTGTGTTTAAATGAAATACTTCAGCCTAATTCATGTGAACACAGTTTGAATTATGGCAGCTGTGGCGCTTGATGCCATGCATTCTGGGCGGGAACCCCTTTTGGTGTTAGCATTATGTTATGCTTTAGCTATTGAAAAATAGCAGATCTACAAGCTCATAGCGCGCCACCGAGTGGCGCGCTACGAGCTTGTAGGTCTGCTATTTTTGAAAAATCGAAGAACGACTGACATAGAAACATAGCTTTTTCAGAAAACTGTCAGGATGTAGAAGACATTTTTAGAATCTGATCTCAGGTCAGAATGGGTTAAGTTACATGTCAAGAAGAACCCAGCCCTCTTCTAACCCACCCCCAGTCCCTGAGCCATTATCTGTCACCTCAGCTCCCCCATGTGTAGCCGCCAAATGGAAAAGAAGTACCCACCACTACTACCCAGTGGGAAATGCATATCGGTGCTGTTCCAGTATTTTGTTTGTTTTGTTGTGCGTGAATGTGTCAGTGTGTGTCCTTTGCTGGATTCATGTCTGCGTTTGCGCGCCTGCGTTACGTCCGCGTGTGTGTGTGTGTTCCAGATAACTACTCCAGATGTGTACTACTCCAGATGTGTTCATGATTGTCGCCATGGCAACTGGTTTCTCTGAGCGAAAGATGTCGGGAGAGAGACATAGATAGAAGAGGCGGTGGACTGATGAACTTGGTCGCCAGAACAGATATATTTTTCATGAGGCAGCTGGTATCATGGAGGAAGCTCAAGGATGCAATCAAATGTCTTTTTGAGTCAAGGCCCCACTCTGGATCATAAATCCACCACAGACAGCATGACACAGACAGTATGTTTACCTGTGTGTGTGTGTGTGTGTGTGTGTGTGCGACTGTGCGTGCGTGCGTGCGTGCGTGCGTGCGTGCGTGCGTGCGTACTGTATACAGTATGTGCAAATAAGTGTACATTTGCATGTGCATTAAAGTTTATATCTGGGACACCTGCCTGCTTTGTGTGTGTGAGAGATCATCACTCTTTGATCTTTTCCGCAAATCTCCACGATCTCAGTGAGGCTTAATGATGGATTTGATGTAATGATCAAGATAATAAGGTTTACATAAACACACAGTAGACGTAGATACTGACACACACACACACGCACGCACGCACGCACGCACGCACGCACGCACGCACGCACGCACGCACGCACGCACGCACGCACGCACGCACGCACGCACGCACGCACGCACGCACGCACGCACGCACGCACGCACGCACACACACACACACACACACACACACACACACACACACACACACACACACACACACACACACACACACACACACACACACACACACACACACACACACACACACACACACACACACACACACACACACACACACACACACACACACACACACACACACAGAATAGAGCGCGTAAGCTGAATGCTGTTGCAGCTGTCGCATCCATGATTCCCAACAAAGACAACATTGTCAGATCAAAGGGATATCTTTTGAGATCATCTACAGGTCAAGTTGTGTGCAGATATGCCCATGATATGGACTCGACATTTGCAACCCGCAATAACGCCGGCAACCCGGGGTCGCCCGGTAGGCAGATTTCAGCCGGCGGGCACTCCGATTATGTCCAGATGTGGACATTCACAAATCTGTGTTGATAGGCAACAGTTTCTGTTGTGTTAGCTGTCACATGCCCATATACTGTATGGAGATGCTTTACATCAGCACACATTGATTTTGCCCAAATATGGACATAGAGAGAGGGAAGGCAGGCAAATATGGACATATTGAGAGAGGGGGGTAGAGCGCAATCAGCCCGCCATATTGTACTAGAGACATTTAGACATCTTTCCTGTCTATCCATCACACCTATGTCGCACCGCAGATCTGACCTATTAAGTGATGGTGTTGGGGGCAGAAGGGAGTTCCAACCGCGCCTCTAGCCTATGGCAGGCCAGTCTGGTGCATCTCAGAGGTAGGACAGGTTACAGGAGGAAAGGAGGCACTGGTGCAACTCAGACAGTTTATTATCAGGGTGCAAGTAAAAAAGCGACAACGTTTCGATGTTACATCTTCGTCCGGTCATGACTGTCTGAGTTGCTCCAGTTCCTCCTTTCCTCCTGATGGGGTTGGGGGCTTTGTCAGAGTACCCGTTGTACCCATCTGCCTGTGTTGTTTTTGTGCCCATACAGTATATGGAGATCTGAGGTCTGTTTCTGTCTACCTGTGTCCCTTTTATGCCCATATATGTCCCTGATGTCATGATTGTCATCAGTATACTGTTATGCCCATTATATTGCACTGAGCATATTGGTTGGATTCTGATCTAGCCTGGCTAATAAGCCAGACTCAAATCACACTGTCGTGTGGTATTTGAGTCTGGAGATGCTGTGTATGGATCTTGTTTCCCGGGGGGCGGGTTCAAACATTTTCTCTTTGACGCAATTGGTCAGAGCTACTGTCAGTCAAAGGTCTCAAGCATTGAACATCACTGTACCAAAGCCCGCCCATATTGCATACCGTGTCCCGATTAGCCACACCAGTTCTCTGGTGTAGGAAATGGGCGTACAATTGAGCCTCTCCAGACCGTAATCCGCCGGTAGGCAATTTTTTTTTGTCAACGGCTGATTCGGTCTGGCTTATTAGCCAGGCTAGTTCTGGACAACTGGGCATGCAGAGTTTGCAATCAGTCCCATATATGCGAATGCCCATAATTGGCATAGCGGTCGGATCTGTGGCTCTGGACAACCGGATCTCTGTATTGGTATATTCTTTGACATGATCCTTTTGTACCCTACTACCCATATGAAGCTGACTGACCTGATGCCATGAAGACACTTTGAGGTCAGACAACACACTCCAAATTTGCGTGTAGCTGCATTGGGAACTCCTTATATGGTTATGGCTGAGTCATAGTGACATGAGCGTGACGACGTGGATCGGTGGCTGGTCCTCTCCGTAAAGTACATTTTTGCGCACGCACATTTTTACGCACGCACGCACGCACGCACGCACGCACGCACGCACGCACGCACGCACGCACGCACGCACGCACGCACACATATTTATGTATGTAGGATCCTGCTGTCAGCGCAAATCGTCATTGTTATGTACTGCTTCTGTTGTGATCATGAATTATTATGTAACCTGCCCCAGTGCCCATATGTGGAGATCCATGACGACGAAGGGAGAGAGGGACGGAGAAAGGGAGAGGGAGAGAGAGAGGGAGAGAGCCCACTTGATAACTCGGCGGGCGCTGGTGTCTGGAACCTGAACGTGCTAATCAAGGTGTCACAAAGCATGCTAACCCCGATAATGTCGGGAGTACCACGTTATGTGCTTGTATCTAATAAAAACACCACGTTATGTATCTAATAAAAACACCACGTTATGTGCTTGTATCTAACTAGAATTTCGCGGGCCTTCGGCCCGCTCATCCTAACGCGATGCGTCGCAAATGGGAAGAAGGCAATGGCAACCCATGATGTTTTCATTTATGCATTTGCTTGGAAAGCGCAAAGTGGCCAAGCTGGCTGAGTGGCCCTGTTTGGTTTTGTGTATGTGCGTATGAAAGCGAGCATGGCAAGGCGCAGGAAGAGTATACTGTACTGTACTGTACTGTAAGTGTTTGTACTGTACTGTAGTCATGTGTACTGTACTGTACTGTTCTCTGTACTGTTGTATTAGTGTTTTTTTATTATTATTATTATTACATGGATTAATATTCTGATGTACTGTACTGTACTGTTGTCTGTACTGTTGATGTTATAGTTAGTAGTGTTGTGTTATTATTTATTATTATTATTATTATTATTATTACATGGATTAATATTCTGATGTGAGCTTTCTTTCTGTACTGTACTGTACTCATGTGTACTGTAGTGTTCGCTGTATTGTTGATGTTGTTGTTGTTATTAGTGTAGTGTTGTGATTTATTATTATTATTATGATTGAAAGAGAGCATGGCAAGGCGCAGGAACAGTATACTGTACTGTACTGTACTCATGTGTACTGTACTGTTCTCTGTACTGTTATTAGTGTTGTGTGCTTATTTATTGTTATTATTATTATTACATGGATTAATATTGTGATGTACTGTACTGTTCTCTGTACTGTTGATATTATAGTTATTAGTATTGTGTTATTATGTTTTATTATTATGATTATGATTACATGGATTAATATTCTGATGTGAGCTTTCTGTCTGTACTGTACTCATGTGTACTGTACTGTGCTGTACTGTTGTTATGATTAGTGTAGTGTTGTAATTGTGTATTATTATTAGTATTATTAGCGTTTTGTGGCGTGTGTGTGTGTGTGCCATTTCAGCTGCATCGCGAGGCGATCCAAATTCCCCCCCCGCGCGCACGCACGCACGCACACACCACACACACACACGTGTCTGCAGTGACACTGCGTTGTACACAGCTGTTCTATTTCAGCCTTACTGACTGCCAGAGTGAGTGCTTAACACTGGACGCCAATCATCCAGTGTTAAGCAGTCATCCAGGATTCATAGAACCATAGTTACATACGTGACTTACGTGTTGTGTTGCAGCGCGTTGTTGTTGTTATCCATATATATGCGCGTCGGTTCGTCCCGATTGTACCACGCCAGGGGTCGACGCGGTCGTGTTTGCATGAGTGTAACTGTGTATGTAATCGCGGCGCTGTCCATCCAAGTTAGAATCAGTGTAGAACCTGTGTTGTTGTTCTTCGTCTTCTTCTACTTTTGGTTTCCGGCAGGCTGTACACTGTGTGTGTGTGTGTGTGTGTGTGTGTGTGTGCGCGCGCACGCACGTGTGTGCGTGTGTGCGTGTGTGTGTGTGTGTGCGTGTGTGTGTGTGTACCGTGTAACTTCCGGTATTGTTTCCGGAAGTGTGAAAGGTATCACGAAACACACGTGGGTCACGTGGTGGGGTTTTGAGCCATTGGGAAGGGCTGATGTAGTGTTGCCAGGTCCACGTATTGTAAGCGAGTGGTAGTGTGTGAAAGTATAGGCTGTAGGCTGTAGGAAGTCAGCTTTTGCGGCCTTGTTTATATAGACGTGGCAACAATGTTTGACAATGTTGGCGGCGCAGCCAATGAAAAGAGTGGAATCACGGGATGCAGTGTTGCCAGGTCCGCGAATTGTAAGCGAGTTGTAAGTAGCGTGTTGAATGGCATTTTTTCTGGGCTTGTTTTCATAGACGTGGCAACAAATTAGGCGGGGGTGTCGGTGCTTGTGGCGTGTTTGTGTGTATTATTTATATTGATATTATAAAAACACCACGTTATGTATCTAATAAAAACACCACGTTATGTGCTTGTATCTAATAAAAGCACCACGTTATGTGCTTGTATCTAATAAAAACACCACGTTTATGTGCTTGTATCTAATAAAAACGGATTAAAAGAAAAGCATCTTTATGTTGTGTGCTTAGGGCATGTGTGCGTGCTTTTCAGGTCCTGTTGTATGTCAACACAGAAACATCAAAGCTGACTTATCAAGTCCTGTTCTGCTGCGTTGTGTTGCTGCGTTGTGTTGTGTTCTGCTCTGCTTTGTCCTGTTTGCTTTGTTCTGTTCTGTCCTCTACTGTTCTGTTCGGCTTTGTTCTGTTCTTGTGCGTGCGTACTGTGTACGTGCCGTCGTGCGTGCATACATATATGTGTGTTGCGTTAAGGTTAAGGTTAGGTTTAGGCAGAGTTTTAGTGTCGTTAAATTGCTTAAATTGCGTTTTTTGTTCAAAACGGATCAATGCTGCAAACTTTGGAAGGCAATGAATATGGGGAAGCGGACAGGTCCGTGTTGATGACGTGACTATGGAGATAGTGTATACCGATTTGCGTGATGCATGGAAAATGTGTAGAGTAATGTAAAGAAATGTGTTTTGCAAAAGTCGGCCTCATGGTGGCGATTTGACAGGCTGTTGTGGAACAATTGTGGCAGAGGTTCGTCGTTGGCATCCAGGGAGTGTGTGTGCACATTTTGGCATCAGCCAGGCCAACGGTGCCGGAGATTACCTGTACACAGACGGACGGACACACACACAAACATGGAAAGAGTTCGGCCTGGTGGAGACAATTACCGGGAAACACAATCAGGAGGATCAAATGAGCGTTTCTCCTCTCCAAAATTAGAACTATTGTCTGCTTGAAGTGCCCAGGCCCAGGGCTAAAATGTCCCCACTCTGTTCTGTTCTGCTCGGACTGACCTATTATGTTCAGGCCCATACTTTTGAAAAATTAAATAGCTTTAGCTTTAGCTGATCGTTTTGCTGGCTGTGTGTTTACAGCTGACCGTTGGCCCTTTCAGAATGTAACGAAAGGTCCACAGTATGTATGTGTGCGTGCGTGCGTGCGTGCATGCGTGCGTGCGTGCGTGTGTGTGTGTGTGAATTTTGACAGGTACTCCTGTTGTCTTCCTGCTAATGGTACAGACAGTCAGACTGATATGCAGCCAGTCAGAATGCTAGCTGTAACAGCTCTGCTCTTTGTCTTTAGCAGAGTAAGCTATATGCCACAGACAGAGAGGCTATAGAGTCTAGAGGATTGGAGAAATAAGCTCTTCTGTGTCAGAGAGCCTTAAAAAAAAAAAAAAAAAAGAAACCACATCCCAGCCTCCTGACAACAGCATGGCACCGGTAAATGTGCTGATGGAAGGGTCCGGACCGTCCTGCCCCATCAGTCAAGAAAGATGAATGCGATTTTTCTTTAAAATTCTAATAATATCAGTAATATCAATGGAGCGCAGTTTCAAAATTAATACACCTTTTGGTGTTAGCATTATGTTATGCTTTAGCTATTGAAAAATAGCAGATCTACAAGCTTGTAGTGCGCCACCGAGTGGCGCACTACAAGCTTGTAGATCTGCTATTCTTGAAAAATCGAAGAACCACTGACATAGAAACATAGCTTTTTCAGAAAACTGTCAGGATGTAGAAGACATTTTTAGAATCTGATCTCAGGTCAAAATGGGTTAACTACAGTATAGCTCTGTGGGTGTGGACGATAACAACAAGCATGGTCCAGTTGTGAGAACGGACCGTGACTGATGATAGACAGACAAGGACTTTTGCTGCTCGTGGTTGTAAATAGCCACCGTGACTCCACAACACCTTTTTTAATACATGTGATGCGATGCGTTGTGAGCTTGTAGATCTGCTATTTTCAAAAGAATCTTGGAAAAATAGTGCAAAATATGGAATATCTTTGAAACACAAATCTGTGAAAAATATTTTCAATTGTCTACAAACAAAAATACATAGCCTACATTAATTTGGGGGTCCTTGAAATTGAACCACATAAAAAAGGAAGCAAGCCAAAATAAGCAACTACACTTCGAAACAAGCCCAAAAACCCACAATCCGCAACTAACCAATATTTGCAAGCACCATTAAAGAAAAACAAGCCCAAATTCACTTTTAATAACTTGCAGACATGCCAACACGTGTGTGTGTGTGTGTGTGTGTGTGTGTGTGTGTGTGTGTGTGTGTGTGCTCGCGCGCATATCTGTGTATAATACATGCATTTCTGTGTGAGCGGTATTTGTGTGTTCGTTCATTTGGACGCCAGTGTGAGGATGAGGGTGCACATAAGGTTGTTGGTATACAGTAGTTGTGCGTTTGTGTGTTTTTCTAGTCGTCTGACGCTGCAAGCCAACAAGTGGCCACTGCTTTTGTTTTTCAGATTAGTGTAATGGACTTGGCACAGAGCACATCCCAAAGAGGGAGGGAGGGAGGCTCTCTCAGACTGCTGTGAGAGCATAGGAGGAATTGTATTAGTATTGTACAGTATTAGGGGAAGATACTGTAGATGTCCTGATGTAGTGTTTCCCCTAGAATAACCCTTGTGTACTGTACATACTGTAGGCCAGTGGTTCTCAAACATTTCTGTCCCTGTAAATAATATTTTTTCATCCATGGCACCCCTGAATTATATTGTCACTTTATAGCACCTTATGTCATATTAACGGTGTATAAATATGTAAATCTTTCCCCCAAAGATACAGCATGTCACGAGGAAATAAATGTAATACAATTAATGTACATAACATAACACTGTACATATACAAAATAATAATCATCATGAAGAAATATCTTGGTAAATGATTCCACCTGACCAGTTTACATGGGTGTAGCACAGAACACGTGCACACACCCACATACAGATGCACACACACACATGGACTCGCGTAAGTTGGGAAGTGTGTGCAATCTGTGCATGCATGTGTGTGTGCTCTCCTAGGGTATGCATAAATGATGTGTGTGTGGGTGTATTCCTACTTGTCTGTGTGTGTGCGTGCGTGCGTGCGTGCGTGCGTGCGTGCGTGCGTCCGTGCGCACGCGTATATAGACAGGGGCGGTAGTCGTCCCTGGGGCTTGGGCACAGCTGCACGCCCTGGGGAGAGGGCAGAGAGATCAGCCTGTCAGCCTGCTCCATCAGAATCTCTCTTCCACTTCTTCCCTCACTTTGCCTTCTCACCACCCCTCCCCTTTGTCACCACTTGCTTTCTCTTTCTCTCTCTCCCTCCTCCCTCGTCTACATCCTACTCTCAATCTTTTCTCTAAGCGCTCTCTCTCTCTCTATCTTCTTTCCTTTATGTAATTGCTCACCCTACCTCACTTCACTCCCCAGCCCCACCATCTCACGCTCTCTCTCTCTTTCCCTTATCCACTTTCTTTCTCCCTCTCACCAGCCAATCTCTTGTCTGTTGTTCATCGGGAGCCTTTGGGGTGAAAGTGATGAGGTGAAAAAGGGAAAAGAGAAGCCAATGGAGAGAGAAATGGATGGATGGATGGAGAGAAAGAGAAACAGACGTGTGAGTTGGGGAGTGTCAAAAGGAGGAGGGGGGTGTGTGAAGGAAGAGTGTCTCTGCCTGCTTCTCTCTCACGCTCTCAGTGGATCACTCAATCAGCCTTTATTCTTCCCATACTGTAGTGTAGTAGATGACACACCTGGCTGTTTGACTGAGTGGTTCATTTTCTTTGTTATTATGCTTACTGGCACTGACTGACTGACTGACCGACTGACTGACTGAAGCTATCCCACTGACTGACTGACTGACTGAAGCTATCACACTGGCTAGCAACCTGTGACAGCTGTTAAAGTCAAACACACACACACACACACACACACACACACACACACACACACACACACACACACACACACACACACACACACACACACACACACACACACATTTTAATTATTTTATTTGGATCTGCACAAGAGGCGCAATATACAATAGACCCAAACACTGGTCACAAGAAGGTTACTTTATATGGTCCAACCAAATACAACTGCTGCACATGCTTAACACACAGAGGAAAAATCATAGCACATTGATGACATACTATTACTTGACACTACTACTACACAGGATGTTTTTTTTGTTTTAATTTTTTTAAGCCAAGGATAAATGAAACAACGCCTTCTCCAGATAGACAGACTGCCCATAGTAGCTGAGACAGAACAGTATTTAGCCAACTTTTTTGCATTTGTCTTTTGCAATCCACCCAATTGCAGACCCCTGAGCACAAGTTTATGGACATGGCCCAGACTTCCAAATACAAGGACAATAAGTTGACAGTTATATCCCAAGGCCATAATACGTTCCACCAAACGTATTTCATAAGTTTGGATGTAAAACAAGTGTCCATATCCAAATCAAATGGGCTATTTCAAAGATAGTGACCAGTTTTTCTAATTTCATTAATGAACACAATATCTGGGGTATTTGGAATATCTTGTAGTGAATTGACATGTGTGTCATTGTGATCAAACCAGTCTAGTTTTACAGTGTTGTGTTTATACATTACGTTTATACAACACTTGTTTTCCTGTCCTGTACTCCTCTGATCTTGTCTGAGACCAGGTCCACCAGACGGTCATGTCTGGCAATGTTCTTTTATAGTGGCTGCAACCATTTACGATTTGTGCGACTGTTTCTTTGTCATGTGGTACTGGATGTAGGACGCAGTGTGGGTCGTGTGCTGATGGGTACCAGGTTGCCAAGTTGAACACACACACACACACACACACACACACACACACACACACACACACACACACACACACACACCAATCAGTATGCTTAAAGACTAAGGGCTCCATTTTCGTCACCGCTAAACCTCATATCCCTAAACTTCTTTGCCTTTTTTTTTACTATTTTGAAAAACATTTTTGAATAGTTCAACTAGCCAATCTACATTGACACATTGTGAGCTTGTAGACTGGGCATTTTAACTATTGAAAAATGTTTTGCAAAATAGTAAAAAAAAAAGGCAAATAAGTTTAGGGATAAGGGGTTTAGCGGTGACGAAAATGGAGCCCTATGGCTCTGTATGTCTTCACGTTTGTGCTACCTGGCGAGTACACACGCACTGCTGCTGTGCATCCCGACGGAATTAGACCGGCCTTGGTCTCAGCCAAACTAACAAGACTGCTGGACCTGAACTAATACACTGTGGAGCGTGACGGGTGATCACAACTCATCCATTCACCCATCCATCCATCCGTCTAGCTTCTCATTCTCCTGTCACTTCATCCCTCGCTTCCACGGAGAAAAGCGAATGACGCCACGTCATAAAAATGAGCTTCCTTGAAATGACGGTATAGTCTTCATGGGGCTGCCATCACAGTTTCAGACTAGAAGAAGTTCCCCCTCGGGGCACAGGTCTCCACCAGGATTGACATTTGGATAAAATCATGAAGTGACTAATATAAAAAAGTGTTGCACATAAATGGGCCTCCTGGTGGCGCTCGAAAAGGCAGGATTGAAAAATGCAGGCCAGATTTCTTTCCTTGGGCTGTGCCGGTAGGGAGTGTGCATACAGCGTTTTACGCAGATCGGTGCAGTTATATGTGAAGACGCGACTTGGCCTGTTCTAGTGCCACCATGAGGCTGATTTGAAAACTGTCAAGTGGCAGTTCTTTGTCAGCCTAGTGGGAATATGCGTACACAGTTTCACCGCAATCGGACACTGCCTTGATGAGTTGTGGCATTTTATACAAAACGGGTACAAAACGGGCTACTCCTGAACACTTTGGAAGCCAATCTTAGCCAATCAGGATGGAATATGAGAAATCAAACAAACCCGTCTTGATCACATGATTATGGAGATCATGTGTACCGTTTGGATAAAATCTGAAGGAGTAATATAAGAAAATGTGTTTTACATATGTCGGCCTCCTGGTGGCGCTATAAAGAGCAGATGTGAAAAATTCCAGGCAAAGGTTTTTCCTTGGCCTCTAGGGAGTATGCATACAAGGTTTTACACAGTGCAGTTATAGGTAAAAACACTTATCGGCCAGTTATAGCGCCACCATGAGGCTGAGTAGAACATTTTCAAGTGGCATTTCTTCCTCGGCCTAATGGGAATGTGCATGCAAAATTTCACGGAAATCACACAATGTGTTCATGATTTGCGGCATTTTGTTTGAAACGGAGCACTCCTGCGAACTTTGGAAGCCAATCTTAGCCAATCAGGATGGAGTCTGAAAAATCTGAAAGACTCGTTTCGTTGAATGGCTAGACTGTGTACCAATTTGCGTGATGTTTGGACATAATCTGTAGGTGTACTGTAAAAAAAATTGTTTTGCAAAAAGCTGCCTCCTGTTGGCGCTATAACAGGCCAATGTAAAAACTTTGGGGCAGAGGTTCAGCTCTGGAATCCAGGGAGTGTGTGTGCAGAGTGTGGCTGCGATCAAGCCAGAGATTAGCTGTCTACAGACGGACGGACGGACACACGAACGGATGGACGGACAGAGTGCAAAACATACTCTCTCCCCATGACTTCGGCCTGGTGGAGACAATTACAATTTACAATTTACAATTTACAATAACTGCAATCTGGAGGTTTTAACTTTTCTTGAACTGTGAATGTAATGCATGGAGAACGCAAGGAAAAGAAATGCCTGCATGAATGGACTGTGGCAATTTGACAATGCCAGATTGCTGAATGCTCAATTTGAATTTAGAGAAGTACAGAAAGGATCCCCTGCCTTTTCAACATGCGCTGCCTGCGCGCTGACCCCGTCTTTAGTTTAGCATCAACACCAGCACAATGTATTCATTTTATGCTTTCATATTCGCTCCACTGGGTATTTTCCTCTGCTGGCAGTTGTTATTGCCTGAACCCCTATGGCCCCTTCCGCATCACACTGCTCCCTCCGGAAGGTTCTTTCTTTTTCTCACGGTTCTGTTGTACTCCGTCCTCCTACGCTCAAGATTGAGAGACATAAACCGAGTGTACTAGCATCATTAGTTGGAGAAACCCTTTATCAACACGGGGATCCTTCTGAAGCTCTCCTGACTTAGCTTAAACAGCTAAACGCTAACACGCAGAAAGACAACAGTATTTGTTCCTCCCTCTAAAACAAACGCAGCAACAGCATCCTCATTAACACCCCCATCGCCCAGGACGAAGTTATTTATCCTTTCTATTAGTAACGCCCGACGCCCAAGACGAAGTTTGATCCAAAATACGAAGTTTATTGATATGAAAACGGATCGCATCGCTCCACAACCTGGAAGCACCTGCAATCCTCGATGTTGCGCAACAGTGAGACGTCATTGAAAATCTCCCTCCCCTGTTTAGCCGACGACAACACAAATCTTAAAACGTTAATAACTCGCGATCTAAATCATCCCGTCTAATTATAAAAAAACCACCCTGTGTTTGACGGCCCTCCGCTGTCCAGTCGCTAGTCGCGATAGATTTATGCTTACCTCTCGTTGTTGTCGATCGCCTTTTAGAGTGGCGTGGCTATTGTTAGCTGCTACACACACATTCACAACAACATCCGGTCCGTCGGTAAAAGTGGTCCGTGTTTATAAATCGACTGGGCGCTATAATGTAATGGATTAAATAACCCCGGGCAATTAAAGTGTTAATATGATTTACAGGGTAGCGTACCTATGTTCCCTCAGCCCTATGTTCCCTAACCCCAACCCTAACTTAATATCTGATGTAAACAAGTCTTAGTGCTTTTTCTGGTTTATCCTCGTAGCAGATTTTGTATTGACCTGTACTTTCGTTTGAACTGCTGAATAAACATGTCAATCAATCAATCAATCAATCTATCAAGTCTTAATAAAGAAGACATTAAGTACGGTAGCTAATATTACACATATGGCGCATATACAGAAAATATAGCCTAGGTGAACTGAATCATATGACACATGAACGGATCATAAGAGTTACGGTATATCTAGAGAACAGACAGCCCCGCCCCCACCTATTAATTTCAATGAAAGTTGCTCACCAGCGCATCATCAAGCAGAAGTACCCTCTTCTTCTGCACTTGAGCACTAAGCAGGCGCACTATAGGGTTTCAGATGGTTTGCACAGTATAGTGCTTTCAATGCGGAAGTCTTGCAATTTTCTACAATTATCTTTGACGGACTGATTGATTGACTGCGTGTGTGACATTTACATTTAGACTCTAAAATGTAACCGTAAATGTCACAGTTAGTCAACCAGTCAGTCATTCAGTCAAATTGATTTATGGTCTGCACTCTGCAGATGTGTGTGCTTGAAAACAGGAGCTGAAACAAAAGCTATGTTCACTGCAGCTAAATATGGTTGATAATCCTCATGGGAGTGCTAAATCGTGTTCAAGTTCAAGTTTTAACTGCATTCTACCACTGAAGTGACCACCTGACATTTTCACACAGTACAGAATTAAGTGCCGATTCTGTTCATTTGTGCTGCTGCTGCATGTTTTGTACTAGATAAAAGAACCACACTATGGATAACCAACTTCATAGTGTGTTGTCATGTACAGGACTGCGGGTGTAGGTAGGCCTGCCAGATATGTTCACCTACAAGGTTTGTTCAGAGTCCCGCGTTTACACATTATTATGATTGGCCATACGTCAGAATGTGCTCAGCTCAATGTGTTCAGAAAAGGGTTGCTCTTTACTAAATCAATTGCAACCATTTCAAATTTACATTAGTGTTTAAATTACATAAACTTTGTGCCATTCGGTTTGTTTAGAGATAGTGCCTTAGTTGCTATGGAGAATGTTGTGGTTCGTTATATGGGTTTCAGTGTTAACTAGATAAAGTGCCCTTCGGGGCACAGGTCTCCACCAGGGCAGGTCAGGTTGTGGCCTCCTGGTGGCGCTATAATTGGTCAATGTGAAAAGGGTGGCATTTCTTCTTACGCCTTGGATCGCATTTTGAGGCATTTTGTTCCAAAAATGTGTTTTGTAAAAATCCACCTGTTGGTGCAGACGCTATAACAGGCCAATGTGAAAAGGGTGGGATATATTCCTCAGCATAGTAGGACAGTCTGTGAAAGATTTCACGTAAATTGCACGCTGCGTTCATGATTTGAGGCTTTTTGTTCAAAACGGGCCAATCCTGCAAACTTTGAAAGCCACTGTTAGCCAATTCGGATGGAATATGAACTAGAAAAAGTGCCCTTCTGGGCACAGGTCTCCACCAGGAGGATAGGAGTGTGTGTGATGTTTGGAAAAATGTTTAGGAGTAATATAAACATGTTTATTTGGGGTTTTTGTGTGTGTGTGTGTGTGTGTGTGTGTGTGTGTGTGTGTGTGTGTGTGTGTGTGTGTGTGTGTGACGCGACTTGGCCTGTTGTAGCGCCACCATGAGGCTGATTTTAAAACTGTCAAGTGGCATTTCTTCCTCAGCCTAGTAGTGGGAATAGGCATGCACAGTTTCACCGCAATCGGACGCTGCGTTGAGGAGTTGTGGCGATTTGTACAAAACGGGTACAAAACTGGCTACTCCTGAAAACTTTAGAAGCCAATCGTAGCCAATCAGGATGGATAATTATGAGAAATCAAACAAATCACATGATCACATGACTATGGAGAGCATGTGTACCGATTTGCGTGAAATTTGGATGAAATCTGAAGGAGTAATATTAGAAAATGTGTTTTACATATGTTGGCCTCCTGGTGGCACTATAAAGAGCAGATGTGAAAAATTCCAGGCAAAGGTTTTTCCTTGGCCTCTAGGGAGTGTGCATACATGGTTTTACACAGATCGGTGCAGTTATAGGTGAAAACACAAATCGGCCAGTTATAGCGCCACCATGAGGCTGAGTTGAAAATATTCAAGTGGCATTTCTTCCTCGGCCTAGTGGGAATGTGCGTGCAAGATTTCACGGAAATCACACGATGTGTTCATGATTTGCAGCATTTTGTTTGAAACGGAGCACTCCTGCGAACTTTGGAAGCCAATCGTAGCCAATCAGGATGGAGTCTGAAAAATCTGAAAGACCGTTTCGTTGAATGGCTCTAGAGAGACTGTGTACCAATTTGCGTAATGTTTGGACAAAATCTGTAGGTGTACTGTCAAAACATTTGTTTTGCACAAAGCGGCCTCCTGGTGGCGCTATAACAGGCCAATGTGAAAAATTTGGAGCAGAGGTTCAGCTCTGGCATCCAGGGAGTGTGTGTGCAGAGTATGGCTGCGATCAAGCCAACGGTGCCAGAGATTAGCTGTTCACAGACGGACACACGGACACACGGACGGACGGACACACGGACGGACGGACGGAGTGCAAAACATACTCTCTCCCCATGCCTTCGGCCTGGTGGAGACAAATATCGGACAGAGCCGTCTTGAACACATGACATGACTATAGAGATACTGTGTAACGATTTGCGGGATTTTTGGACAAAGTCTGGAGGAGTGATATCCCAAAAATGTGCTTTACAAAAGTCGGCCAAAATTTGGCATCGACCGGGTTAACGGTGCCTTGGAGATTAGCCGTTAACAGACGGACGGACGCACACACACACACACACACACACACAGAATAATCTGGCCTGGACACAATTAGACATACTAAAGTATGTATCTAGTATTGTGATACAGACAGACACCTGTTTGTTGCGATATATTATTAGGTTTAATGTCACTGTACTTACTGTGGTTTTGTGGCCTGCATTGTTGATTATGAAATTATCTCCATGTATATGTTTTCCTGTCTGACTCTCTCTCAGTCTCCACCTGTATTAAGCTAAATGATTCAAAAGCAAATAGTTTCGTTCCTTTCGTAGTTTTAGAAATATGATATATTTAATTGAGTGATTTGATTTTCATTTATAGAATAGAAGAAAATCTTGTGTACAAGATCAATCATTGTCTACATTAAATATCCTTCCACCCATCCATCTTCAACTGCTTATTGAGAGTCGGGTCTTGGAGGAAGCAGTTCCAGCAGGGGACCCCAGACTTCCCTTTCCCTGGCCAAGAGTGGCCCGTTCTGAATGGGGGATCCTGAGGCCTTCCCTGGCCAGCGTGGGGAGGAGATAATCCCTCCACCTGGTCCTCGGTATGGCCCGTAGCCTCCTCCCAGCTGGAAGGGCCTGGAAAATGTCCCTGTGGAGATGACCAGGAGGCATCCCTAAGTAGTACTTAGCAGTGGCTCCAAGTCACCTTTTCCCTAAGGGAGATGCCAGCCATGAGCCACCCTCCTGAGAAAGCTCAGGACCCTTATTTTTGACCATAGGTGAGAGATTGACTGGTAGATAGAGAGCTTTAAGGAAGAGAAAGAACATCCGCACACTAGTTTCTAGAGCCACGAGACTTACTTTATTTAGAGGCAACAAATTGCAACGTTTTGACCTACTAGGTCTTCATCAGGCAAATATGAGAGCTCGAGAGCTTTGCCTTCTGGCTCAGCTCAGCTCTCTTTTTGTCACAAAGGACAAAACTCAATAAATATGGATCTTGTATTGTACTATTAAATATATTAAAAAAGATGTATTTTTGAGGGGTGCTAGCCCCTCCTATACACAGGTTTAATGTTTGTCTTTATTTCAATGTTTGTTTTGTAAATGCCATTGACAATGACGGGAAAATATACGTCATAATGTAACATCATTACATCATCATATTGTCTCTTTGTTGTTTAATGTTTGTGTTGGCACCGTTTGTTTTACGAATTTGCGTGTCATCCTTACATCACCATTACATCACCTAATCAACATGAGTTAGACATTTAGACAATTTTTGTTTTTATTGATGAAAAGACAGAGACAACAAAACAAAACAAAAAGACAATACGAAAAAAAAAGAAAAAGAACAAAAGGACAAGGCTGCATTTTTCATATTACAAGATACATTCATTGAAATCCTCTTGCATTATCGCTAGGCTGAGAGAAGAGATCCCACTTTTTATAGAACTTATGCTCTTGTAGTCTAAGTATGAATGTTAGTTTTTCCATAACATACAGTTCCTCAGTAATGTCCATCCATTGTTCTTTCGTTGGTGGGTCCTGTTGGTACCAGCGTCGTGTGATTGCTTTCCTACTATTTGTTCTAATAAATATCCATCTAAGACTCCAGAAAGCCCTTTATGCACACACAGCACATAATTAAATACACAATTTCATCCAAGGTATTCTGTCATTAGTAAACAACATTTGTCAATCCGAAACACTGACAGTATGAACGCATAGCAAGTGTAAGACGCTGAACCCCTTACTGCTCCTGGTGAACAGGTTGGTGCCTTGCAGGGTTGCCTCCCTCCGCCATCTGTGGTTGCGTACTACGCATTAGCATATAATGTGTTGCAGTATCTGTGCCGTTTCCGGACTTGGGGTGTGTGAATGAGTGAATGTGAACTGTGAAGTACATTGCAAAGTGCTTTGAGTGGTCGGGAAGACTTACTGTGAATGCACTTAGTGCACTTTCCACCCATTTCACTAGTAAGAGACCACACCTTCGCTCAAGATTAACAGTTTATTGAAACAGAATGAGATGATTGCGGAATGGAGTGAGGAACCCAAGGTAGGGCGAGACTCAGGGTGGGGGCTTAAGGCCTATTCATAGTCTGGATTTTCGGTGGTGAGGTGACCACCGCTCCGGTGGTGAGCTGACCACCGGAGCTGAAATAACGTTGAGCGGTGGTGAGTAAAAACAGAGAGACGGGCTGGAGCGGTGGCGGTGGTTTGCTCTTCACCGCGGCTCGTGACGTCATGTTGTAGTTCGGTGGTCACCTCACCACCGAAAATCCCGACTATGTATGAGCCTTTAGTCTCTGGAGCTGACGGTCATCTTTGCTCTACTCGGAATGAGCGGTTGGTCGTCTCTGCTCCGTCACTGCCCCCCCCTGGATTCCTAAAGAATCGAGGCGGAAGGAGGAGGTTGGGGTGGAGGAGGATGGCGAATTTGAAGAATAGTGAAAATAGCCGATCTACAAGTGCAGTACTCACAACCCATGTTTGGTCTGTCGTGGAGCAACTTGGTTGAGAGATCGCAGGTGTATTTATGCTGTGGTGATTGCACCGGGGATTGGCCGGGTGATAATGAAAGACATGGTGAGTTTGATAAGGAGGGAGGAGTGGTTGACAAGGAGGAGGGAGGAGTGGTTAAGGTCAAGCGGAAGGAGGTCTCTTCTTGCGAAACTGCGTTGTATAAATACAACTTCCCTAAAATTGTGACCCTGTAGTGGGGTTGTGTGGGCCACAATTTGAGATTCCATGGGGTATTATGCATGTCTTAACCCATTTTGGGCGGGAACCCCTTTTTTTTAGCATTATGTTATGATTTAGCTATTGAAAAATAGCAGATCTACAAGCTCATAGCGCGCCACCGAGTGGCGCGCTACGAGCTTGTAGGTCTGCTATTTTTGAAAAATCGAAGAACGACTGACATAGAAACATAGCTTTTTTTAGAAAACTGTCAGGATGTAGAAGACATTTTTAGAATCTGATCTCAGGTCAAAATGGGTTAAGTACCAGGTCTTATTACTTAACTTAAGACCTGGAGGCGTGATCAATGCCCTTTGGCTATTCTGAGTGGCCAAACAGCATTGACCACGCCTCCAGGTCTTAAGTTAAGTCATAAGACCTGGTACTTAAGACGCGCATAATACTGCCCAAAGGCTGTCTGCATCCCTCATATTATTCCCTCTTAATTGAATACAGTTCTACGGTTGTGTACCGTTGTTTATCTCAGCCAGATGAACCCTGCAGGATATTCACAGTCCTGGGATGTGGAAAGAGGGATGAATGATGGAGAGAACTGAATTGGAGGGATGGATGAACTGTGGCATCCATTCCCGACCCAAGACATGAAACTATGTTCTCTCTCTCTCATCAAGTGCGTTGTAATAATCCTGACTCTGTTGGCACTCATAGCTAAACGCACTTAACAGGCGGTTCTTGCTTCCTACTGGGATTAATATGGCTTAGACAAAATGGTGATAGAGGCGAGGCTCCGTTTTGAAATGTCGACGACTGTTAGCAGAAGAAGAAGGAGGAGAATTGCAGGACGGTTTGTATACTAAGACATCAATTCTTCAGTAGTATCTCTCTAGAGGCTTTGCACAAAAGCGATAAAACCAGGTTTGTTTGATTCCAGCAGACTTTTGAGGAAGAGGAAGCAACCGGAGCTTTATTCTCAGTTTGAAACTTGGCCACTAGACATATCTTTCATTCAGTATCCTTCACCAAACTATTCAACAAGGCAGCAATTGCATTAATAAAATAAACAAAAGGCGATTTTTGCCTAAAACCCACCGTTGACCCATGTCACATCTTTAGACCGCATATTGCATCAACATCTCATTTTTAAATACCATTCCTTTTTTCTTATGTTTCATTCACAGCACTTCAGTCAGAAACACTCGCATCAAGTCAATATCACATCAACAAGTAGATACAATTTATTGCAACAAATGCAATATAGTTAAACTTGGCGTTATTGACTCCGCTTTTAAGATGTTCCCTACATTTTGCTAAGCAGCACGCTAAGCAAAATTTGGAAATGCTATGCAAACCCCCCCCAGGCCCATGTAGCATTTAATTGGATTAACATGAGATAACTTCAATGGAGTTTAACATTAAAGCCAGGGAACATTCAGGGAGCCATGCAAACATTGAATTTCAGTTTACTTTAGGGGTGCATGTGTTTGGTCCGACGTACTAAACAGTCCTACAGTCATGAGTTCGACACCCTACCCAAAACCCAACCCTAAACCTAACCTCACAGGAAGCCACAGGTTAGTTTTAACCTGCCGCACAAGTTGGGAGCCACGGGTGAGTTTTAACCCGCATGCACAGGTTAGTTGGTTAGTTAGTTGTAGGTTTAACATTGAGTGCTCGTTTGCACTTTCGCATTTTGGACACCAAATTTTGGTGTCCAAATCGAAAAAATGCGGAAGTAGACGGTTCTTCCGGGTGCTTCAAAACGCCACTGAGCAACTTCCACGCTCCGGTTCAGTCTCTATCCTTTTATTACTCTATGGTACACATAGGCGGAGGTTTGAACATAAACCCAAGCGGGCATGTCATAATGGGAAGTTTCAGTGAAAATAGGGGAACATTTGGTTAAACAAGTTGGGAGCCACGGGTGAGTTTTAACCCGCAGCACGGGTGAGTTTTAACCGGCAGTGCATGTCGGGAGCAACAATGTTGTTGAACTAATGGCTGTCGGACAGTAGTATGTCTAACCAATGTATGCACCCCTTACTTTAGACTTGCCATGCACACATTATCAGTTTAACATTCACTTTAAACGTTTGAGTAATGCAAGACTGACTCTGAACTCTGAGGTGAAGGCTGGGGTGGTGGAGGCAAGCTTTGGCCAGCAGCAGTGTGAGATAGCATTTGAAAAGTAGTGGAAGGAGCGAGCCTTATTTAAATGTACCGCCTTGTTGAGCCAATGAGGTGTGATTGGTGTGTAGAAAAGCGTTGCTGATTGAAAGCAATCAGCAGACTGATTACAGCTGATTACAGCTGAGCCGTACAGTATATGACTCCCGTGCCATGCATGAACCAACACAATGTTTCATTTGGCATTGATTCATAATATGTCCATTGACTTATCAATTGAAATCAATGGAAGGAATCAACTGAGTGCAGCATTTTGCTCTCCGCTCTGAGTGATGTGAATAAAGCTAACTGGAATATGTTTTATTTAATTCCATGTGAACGCCACATTATCAACATCTTAAGACTGCCATGCTCCCTCAGAAACCCCACAGGAATCTTTCAGAAACTTTTCCACCGAAGCAAAACGATCATCAGAGATCTCGAGACAGCCGAGTGGAGGAGGAGAGAAGAGAGCAATGTCAACCGCGGGGAGCATTTCAAACGCTCCTCCATTTAGATTCTCAGCTCGGGGGAGATGGCATTGGGGGGTGTAATGTGAACCTCGAAACTTAGCCAACATCACCTGCGCCAGATGACAGCGACTGGGAAAAGAGTGAGAGGGTTCAGGAGAGGCCGAGGGAGAATTGGGCCGATGTATCAGAGCGAGGCGGGTGAGAGAACGCGGCGAGAGGCCTTGAAGAGCCATGTCTCTTAAGTGACAGCGAGGCAAAAAGACGGATGAAGCCGAACGAGAGATGTGAGGCAAACAGTGTTCAGGAGGAGGGAGGAGACGAATAGCAAGAGAAGCGGATTAATCCATTCTGGGCGGGAACCCCTTTTGGTGTTAGCATTATGTTATGCTTTAGCTATTGAAAAATAGCAGATCTACAAGCTCATAGCGCGCCACCGAGTGGCGCGCTATGAGCTTGTAGGTCTGCTATTTTTGAAAAATCGTAAAAATGCGGCACAAATCTTTGAATATATATTCTTTCAGAGTGAACGTTTTTAACTAAAATCTTTGCTTCTGGGGAGGTCCCTGGAACAACATATTTTCAGATGAGGGTCGGCGGCCAATTACATATCATTTTTGAGGTCCTTGACATGAAATATTGAGCACCACTGATACAGAAACATAGTAAATTTCGACGTCAGGCCTAAATGGGTTAAGTGTGGAGCGGCGCTCACACATGCAGTGCTGTCACCTAGATAAAACCTCCAGCGGTTCTGCCATGGCACTGAGTGTCCCACAGACCCACACACCTTTCAGGCCCCAAAGCTCTTTATGCTCTTTCTCTCTGCTCTCTTCTTGCTTCTTTGTGGAGTTTCAGTACAGGCAGAAGAAATATCTACCATTGTTCTCCTCGCTCTCACTGACTCTTTCTCTACTACGTCTGTCAATTCTTTCTTCCTTATCCGGAGCACACAGACCGGCACATGTAATCACATGAACCCTAGCATCTCTCTCCTGGGCATGTCATAATTAAGCAATATTACACGAGAGGGTGTGGTTTAACGTGATTATTCCCACGACAGTGATGCGGTAAGGAACGAGACGAAGTCGAGTTCCGCAAGCATCACTGAAGTGGCAATAATCACGTTAAACCACACCCTCAAGTGTAATATTGCAATTATACAACAGTTACCCTTAAAACTAAGAAAATCGCTGAAAAATATATTTTTTTAATGACAGATGTAGTCACTACGACCACAAATGTCCCAAGAAACTAGCTAACCTAGCCACCGAGTTTGCTAGCGCTCTGGGAAAACAGAGCAGCTGAATTCTTTGTTTTGATTAGGTGGTGAATGGTGCTGGTTTGATCCACGGCTAGAAGCCGTTTCAACCAATCAGATTGCTTCCTCGAAACGACCTGTTGTATAATGGCTGAACATTCTCTGAAAATAGACCAAGGCCAACATTCAGCAACGTTATAATAGGCCAACATTTGGCAAAAACATCTGACCTAGTACAAGCTCATTATGCGTTAATTCGGAATTATTTAGCTTGCAGTCTTGGTAATCTCTCGGTACACATCAAAGCCCCGAGTGAGGCTCTCCAACGTTGAAGCACTGGGCCCTAGTGGTAAGAGTTGGGACTGCAGGCGGACCCGTGGAGTTATGAGGAGGAAACCCCGTGCAGCAGCTGGGGTTTAACCCATTCTGGGCGGGAACCCCTTTTGGTGATGTTATGCTTTAGCTATTGAAAAATAGCAGATCTACAAGCTCATAGCGCGCCACCGAGTGGCGCGCTACGAGCTTGTAGGTCTGCTATTTTTTTTAAATCGAAGAACCACTGACATAGAAACATAGCTTTTTCAGAAAACTGTCAGGATGTAGAAGACATTTTTTGAATCTGATAACATTGAGCGCTCGTTTGCACTTTCGCATTTTGGACACCAAATTTTGGTGTCCAAATCGAAAAAATGCGGAAGTAGAAGGCTCTTCCGGGTGCTTCAAAACACCACTGAGCAACTTCCACTGAAATTAATAGCGGGGGGGGGGGGGGGGGGCTATCGCTCCGGTTCAGTCTCTATCCTTTTATTGCTCTATGGTACACATAGGCGGAGGTTTGAACATAAACTGTTTATGAAACCATTCCCATTATGACATGCCCGCTGCGGGCATGTCATAATGGGAATGGTTTCAGTGAAAATAGGTGAACATTTGGTGAAAATAGCCAATGTAGATCAGCTATTTTCACTATTGACAATTTGACATACCCATGGGTATATGGGTTTACGTTGTTAAGATCTTGGGGAATGGGGATATTCTCTGCGGGCAGCAACCCGAGGGAGAACCGGGCACCTGTAATTTACTGGCCTCATCAGGTCCATTTTCTCCATGAGCCACTTTAGACTTTTGCTGAGCCAGCCACTTTGGTATTAATGCTGACTTCAGTCTGGGCCCACATATACAGTATATACAGTACGGTGTCATGCATATCGTTGCTGTTGGCGGAATCCTTGTTGGACGAAAACAGTTACTTTTCAGGAAATGGAAAAAACGATCCGTTTCAATACATAGATTCAATGTAATTATTTCTTAGTCACAAGCTGTTGTTAATCATTTTTAATTGTTAAATATTTGTCAAACCCACAGACAAACTAAACCACTTTCAACCTAGTGTTTTAGTCATCTAATTGGGTGTAGTTTTTCCAGAAATCTTCAAAAGATTTCAAAGATAACAAAAATAGCAGACCTACAAGATCACAATGTTATTGTGACCTGTTTTGAGCTTTATGTTGAATGTTCGCCCCGGAATAGAGACCCTAGGTTTCAAGTGGTTAGTTCACAAGGCTAACTAACCACAACGTGATATTACTTGAGATAGTTTTCATTTATTGAGGTACTGTGGCACCGAACTGGCTTGAAAAATGATCAATGGCATAGGTTGAAAAACGGGTCATTATGTTGGTCTAGGTAGGATTTGTGGTTAGCTGCCTTGTTTAGTATTTGGTTGGTTAGTTGGTTTGGAGGGGGTGCATACTTAGTTTAGACTAGTCATTGGTTGTAGGACTAATGACTGGTCTAACCAATGACTAGTCTAAACCAAAAACTGTCTAAACTAAGTACTGCACCCGGTTTGGAGTCGGATGGGGGTTGACTCTGGATTTGTTGGTGCCGGAGATTAGCTGTACACTGACGCCTGACGGACGGACACGGTGCAAAACATATCTCTCCCCATGCCTTCGACCTGGCTCTATGGGGCAATGGGGTGAGTTGTAGAGTGCTAGAGCGTGTATGAGTCAGTGCCCGCTTTGTACAGTATGTGTGAGTGCTCCTGGGTGTGTTTGCTGACGGGCTTGTTGTGTTGGTTGGTCTCCTGCAGATTACAGCAGTGACTTGGTGTACCCTGACCTGTAGTCAGGGGGCAAAACAACATACAGTAGTGTGACAACTGCCTGCTGTGAGGGTGTGAGCCCGCTAATGACATACCTTCCGGATCTGTTTATGCATTATAGTGTTACACTGAGTGGGAGAACCAACCCATGAGCCACACAGTAACGACATAGAAGCCTATTGGTTGGAGGCTGATGTTCTTTGACCTGCAGGGCATAGCTTTTGCGCCCTTTGCGCAATTGAAAAATAACAAATGACACAGTATACGCACGCACGCACGCACGCACGCACGCACGCACGCACGCACGCACGCACGCACGCACGCACGCACGCACGCACGCACACACACACGCACACACGCACACACACACACACAGTTGCAGGGTGAGAATGAATTGCCCCTGACACTCTGTGATCTGATGTGATTAATGTGAGCAGGGAGAAGTTGGGACGAAACAAGGGAGGAGGTGGAGGATGGGAGTGCGAGTAAAGGGTGGGGGCTATAGATGATACAATGCTGTTTAGAAAGCAGATGGAGAAAGAGGGGGGGGGGGAATAAAACAAGAATAAGTGACATAAATGTTAGTTATGACTGTGATAACAGTCTGAAAACAGAGCGGTTCCTTGAGAGGTTTTTCGCGCCCAGGCCAGCCCGGGGAGCGACAGTCCGTCCGGACACAGTCGGACAGACCCGGAATGCGTCTCGCAACTGGGATCCAACGAGCAATTTAGCGAACCAATCAAAAAGTCCAGCGAAACGCCCACATTCTGAAGAAACGCCCCTTTTTCTTAATCCATTTTGGGCGGGAACCCCTTTTGGTGTTAGCATTATGTTATGCTTTAGCTATTGAAAAATAGCAGATCTACAAGCTCATAGCGCGCCACCGAGTGGCACGCTACGAGCTTGTAGATCTGCTATTTTTGAAAAATCGAAGAACGACTGACATAGAAACATAGCTTTTTCAGAAAACTGTCAGGATGTAGAAGATATTTTTAGAATCTGATCTCAGGTCAAAATGGGTTGTAGGACTGGCAATGTTATCCCAGGAAGGGCGAGGAAGGGCGAGGCTTCACCCACTTATGTCATGAATAAATCAATTCTGAGACCTCCAGCTGTGCTCACCATAACGTGCACAGCCTTGCCCAGCGTGGACCGTGTGGAGTACTTCCCTCACCGTAGCTTATCCCAGATGGCCTAGTTTACACACACACACACACACACACACACACACACACACACACACACACACACACACACACACACACACACACACACAATATAAACATACACAGAGTCAAGAAAGTCATTAATTACCAACCAGGGAGACACTTTGATTGGGTTTTCATCCATCATCAATTACCCAAGATGGGAAGCAATCAAGTGCACCTAATATAAAGTAGATGAGGGAATCCAATATAATGATGAGGGCATCCCGACAGCGAAGAAAAAAAAGGGAATGTCCGCAGCACACGATATGTTTGCTCCCCTCTTTATTTTAACAGATTCTAAAAATGTCTTCTACATCCTGACAGTTTTCTGAAAAAGCTATGTTTCTATGTCAGTGGTTCTTCGATTTTTCAAAAATAGCAGACCTACAAGCTCGTAGCGCGCCACTCGGTGGCGCGCTATGAGCTTGTAGATCTGCTATTTTTCAATAGCTAAAGCATAACATAATGCTAACACCAAAAGGGGTTCCCGTCCCAAAATGGGTTAACCAAACAACAACGTTTTACCAACAGGTTTTACCTGTAAAAACAGAACTATTTTCATGGCAAAATGTTGATAGTTGAAGGATATAATGTACAAATATGAGATAGATTGATAAGAAATGTATAGACCCTTGTAGACACAGGGACTGAGCTAATTGTTCATGTAGAAAGTGAAATCCTGTTGTTAATCTAAAGTTCTAATTGTTCATTTAAAGTTAAATTATCATCCAGGAAAATAATGAGCAGGAAAGAATTGGATCATTTTTACAGTGATTGAATTAACACTCCGGACATTACTGCGTGCAGAATCCATCTGCTCGCGATTCAAACAAAAACGCTAAAGCATACCGATCTAAAAACACATGACTTCTTAAAGATGGAGTGCCACGATTAGTGCCATTATTATAAATATAAGGAGGAAGAACTTTTTCCAAAAAGTGTACAGTATTTGTTAAAATCATGCTATTATGTGGACACGCCCACCAGTTCATTAAGTATGCCTGGTTTGCCTGATGGGTGGTGATCCACCTGAACTGAAGCCGCACCCACAGCTGTAGTTGTATGATAAAGGGGGAGGGGTTAGGGCAGGGGCTGATAGTGTGATGTCACTATATTACTGTTTATTCCATTGGCCCGTTTGACTGTCAAGGGTTCAGCCTCCAGGAAGAAACCCTAAATACAAAGTTAATACACCATTGCACATAAAAACGACTCCAGGGTGTCTAATGAAGTACTGTAACATAGACACATGAAAAACTGGAAAAATACATAAATTGTGGCACTCCATCTTTAAGTGAGGCCTCAGAGGAGGGCGTTATGTAAGCATGTCATGAGTGGGAAGACCCTGTCCGCCCCTGAAAAGGATGGAACAAGGAAGTCGATATTAACAAAATGATACAGTGGTTTTGGTCCAGTACAGGATAGCCATTATCTCTGTACTGTAATGGAGCTGTAATGGGAGCAAGAGGGGAGAGAAGTGCCCTCAGCGTGGTTTACAATGGAGATTGATCCCACTTCCCCCAGAAAGTAGTTCTGCATAGACCAATCCCTCACCGTGGCTTTCCTCTGGAACGATGAGAGACTGGGACGATGCAAGTTGGGAATGCATGCCCGCCCAGTTATGCAATACCCGTTGTACCTGTTGTTAGAGTACCCCTTGTACCGGTCTGTTTGTCTGTGTCCCTATGCCCATATATGGGGTTCTGTGTCAGGCACAGAGACGCCCAAATATGGAGTCTAGGCCAGTCTATGACGTCATATTAATGAGACACACACGCACACACGCACGCACGCACGCACTCACTCACGCACGCACGCACGCACGCACGCACGCACTCGCACGCACACGCACACACAGTGAGAGCGAGATACAGCGGGTTGCCAAACAGACAGACAGGCAGACAGAGTGAAAGGTATAAATTAGTGATGGAGACACACAGACAGATAAAATCTCTCTCCTCCTCCCTTCCTTCCCCTCTAATTCTAACGCTGTGTCATTAAAGAGTCCACGTACACCTCGCTGTTAGAATGCTAAGTAAGCATGTCGTCCTGGAACATTGACTGGCCATAAACCACCAGGGGTTAAGAAATTAGCTGTCTCTAATGGCCACTGCCGACAGCAATGGTGGCAGCAGTTTAGCAGTACTGTACAGATACTGCTGGCTTTGGAAATTACATGCTTGCCCCAGCACTGTTATTCACTCCCAAGAGGAATGGTCAATAACAATGTCCGATAAAAATAAATAATGTATAGTGTAATTTAGAGCATCGTTCATATATACTTCACACTTTTATTATGCTTTATGCATATTTAACCCATTTTGGCCGGACCTCGAAATTTAAAAATATTTTCACGATTTTTAAAAAATAGCAGACCTACAAGCTCGTAGCGCGCCACTCGGTGGTGCGCTATGAGCTTGTAGATCTGCTATTTTTCAATAGCTAAATATTATGTAAACATAATGTTTAAAACACCAAAAGGGGTTCCCGCCCCAAAATGGGTTAATGGGTGTAATATTTGGCATGTTTTCAAAGTAAAAGAAAATCATAACTTAAATAACCCCTTGGCTCTTAGACCAAGCAGCTGGAATATACTGTAATCCTATCGTGTTTCAATACTTGAATAGTATCACTGATCAATAAAGTTAGCAGCAATCCTTGGGATTAAACTTCAGCTAGATCTCTCAGAACATATGCACTTATGCAGGTATGCTTTTTAACCCATTTTAACCTGAGATCAGATTCTAAAAATGTCTTCTACATCCTGACAGTTTTCTGTAAAAGCTATGTTTCTATGTCAGTCGTTCTTCGATTTTTCAAAAATAGCAGACCTACAAGCTCATAGCGCGCCACTCGGTGGCGCGCTATGAGCTTGTAGATCTGCTATTTTTCAATAGCTAAAGCATAACATAATGCTAACACCAAAAGGGGTTCCCGCCCAGTATTTTTGGAGCTGTTTCTTGGCTTTATTTCAGATAGAGTGCAGAGAGAAACCAAGTGCAGCGAAGGGGTCGAGACATGTGAAACACGACGGGAGGAAAGCGGGTTCTCGTGACTCACAAGGAGTATAATTATGGTCGGTTCAGTACAAACTGCATGTACTGAACCACCACTGTCGTTTCTAAACCCGTCAGTAAATTGTTTGCTCTGTAACTGTTGTCACAGTTGAGGTCAGATCAAAACCGGCATCTTTGACCCCCACACCGGCATGTTGAATCGCTAATGCGCTAGGAGTGTGCTGCTACGGGAGATATGTCACAGATACCGGAGCCTGACGGTATCTGTGATGTCACAGATACCGGAGCCTGACGGACGGAAACAAATGACGTTCAGTGGCGGAAAGTACTCACATACTTTCATTTAAGTAAAAGTATCAATGCTGCAATATAGAAAATACTCTAGGAGTAAAGTAAAGGTGTCAAAATGTACTTAACCCATTTTGACCTGAGATCAGATTCTAAAAATGTCTTCTACATCCTGACAGTTTTCTGAAAAAGCTATGTTTCTATGTCAGTCGTTCTTCGATTTCTCAAAAATAGCAGACCTACAAGCTCGTAGCGCACCACTCGGTGGCACGCTATGAGCTTGTAGATCTGCTATTTTTCAATAGCTAAAGCATAACATGATGCTGACACCAAAAGGGGTTCCCGCCCAAAATGGGTATTAAAGTACCAAAACTAAAAGTACTACTAATTATGCAGAAATTATACAGATCTACAAGCTCACAATTTAGTAGATCGGCTTTTTTTCAAATGGCCAAAATGTCTATAGGGCTGAAGTGGTTAATGTATGTTTTGTAATAATAATCAAAATCTGCAAAGTAACTACTGTAGTAACTAAAATAAACGTAGTGGAGTAAAAGTACAATTATTTGGATCTGAGATGTACGTAGTAGAAGTAAGAGTATTGGAAATATTCAAGTAAAGACAAGTACAAATACCTCAAAAGTTTACTTAAGTAAATGTACTTTCCACCACTGTTAGGGTGCACTCACACGGTTAATGCAATGCTCTGTGCTCGTTGGATCAATGCTGTGTTGTGTCATGGCCGCCCAATGCATTTCCAATGGAGGTCACATGGTTTGACACAACATAGGGGGAGGGGTCTGTTGTATGGCTTTCAGCTGTGTTTCGACTGCGCCCCTCCCCCTCATACAACACAATGTTGTGTCAAACCATGTGACCTCCATTGGAAATGCATTGGGCGGCCATGATACTACACAGCATTGATCCAACGAGCACAGAGCATTGCATTAAAGGTGTGAGTGCACCCTTAGGCTGAGCTCACACCTTTAATGCAATTCTGGTGCTCGTTGGATGCATGTTGTGTAGTGTCATGGCCGCCCAATGTATTGTTGTTTGACACAACATTGTGTTGTGTGAGGGGGAGGGGCGCAGTCGAAACGCCCCTCCCCCTCACACAACACAATTTTGTTTCAAACCATGTGACCTCCATTGGAAATACATTGGGCGGCCATGACACTACACAACATGCATCCAACGAGCACCAGAATTGCATTAAAGGTGTGAGCTCAGCCTTAGGCTGAGCTCACACCTTTCATGCAATTCTGTGCTCGTTGGATGCTCGTTGGATGCATGTTGTGTTGTGTCATGGCCGCCCAATGCATTGCCAATGGAGGTCACATGGTTTGACCCAACATTGTGTTGTGTGAGGGGGAGGGGCGCAGTCGTGCGCCCCTCCCCCTCACACAACACAATGTTGTGTGAGGGGGAGGGGAATGCATTGGAAATGCATTGGGCCGCTGGGCGGCCATGACACAACACCCAACGAGCACAGAGAATTGCATGAAAGGTGTGAGCTCAGCCTTAGGCCTCACTCACACCTTTCGATCTAGCATACAACATTGATGCATGCTTGTTGTATGAATGTTGTGAGTGTCATGGCTGCCCCAATGCATTTCCAATGGAAGTCACATGGTTTGTAGTCCACATTTTGGACTACAAGTTGTGTTTCGACTGCCCCCCTCCCCCTCATACAACACAAATGTTGTGTCAAACCATGTGACTCCCATTGGAAATGCATTGGGGCAAGCTGTGTCACACCCTTTGTATACAACAAGCATACAGCAATCTGTTGCGACCGTGTGAGTGAGGCCATACTTGCAATACATTTCGGAACCTGCGGTTGACACATAATGACAGTTTGTCAGTTTGTGAGGAGGAGGACATCACAGCAGACAGAGAATGAAAGACAGTGATGGTTTAAAGCACTACTAGCTTCTGTGGAAGTAAAGTGGTTTCTCTTCTCTTTGATGAAATAAATAGCCATCTAACTTTGTAGCATTTATCTAAAGCTGTGGGGGAGGAGGGGGGGGGGGGGGGGGGTAGATTTTCTATGGTGTCACGGTGTCACTGGGGATCATATGAGAGAGGTTGCACTGTGCAGCTTTACCTCATTATCCCATCTATAATACCAGTTAATTGGAGCTGTCGAGTTGCTGATAATCTGACTTAACCCATGTTGGGCGGGAACCCCTTTTGGTGTTTTAACTAAGCATTATGTTATACTTTAGCTATTGAAAAATAGCAGATCTACAAGCTCATAGCGCGCCACCGAGTGCCGCGCTATGAACTTGTAGGTCTGCTATTTTTGAAAAATCGTGAAAATGTGCCTCAAATCTTTGAATATATTGTAAATCAAATCTTGCTTCCAGGGGGTCACTGGAACAACATATTTTCAGATGTGGGTCGGCGGCCAATTACATATAATTTTTGGGGTCTTTGACACGAATTATTGAGAACCACTGATATAGAAACATGAGGTTTTTCCGAAAAAATGACATTTTAAAAAGACATTTTTTAAATTTCGACGTCAGGCCTAAATGGGTTAAAGAGAGCAGCATTCGAATAGACACCGCCACAGAACCTCCGCCTTCACTACGGAGACATGATTACTGAGTGATCAAGTGTGAGAGACTACGGGAGAGATGGCTGAGGAGAGAAGCGCGTATTAAACGGACATGTCGGCAACTTTTCTCTCTCCCAAGCCCTGCGGCATCTTGCCTGACAGAACATGTAATGTAATAGATTGGACAATATTGGACCTCTGGGGTTTTCCCTTTCCATTTGTTCTGGGCGTCTATTGGAAGGCGTTGATCGTTGACCAGACGACAGGGCGAGGCCAGGAAGGGCTGTGGCTGTGTGACTCCCTCCTTTGTGAAGGGACACAACAACAACCACTCGCATCTTGTGAATTCAATAGTTTGAAACTGCATAAAAGTAATACTTTTCAGATGGAGGATCGTGAAAACCACGTACTATTCATTCATCCAACACTTGTTAGCACGTATCTGTCCGTATCATCTATCTCTCCATTCAGCGGTTCATATGCCTCTGAGACTTGAACAGAAGCAGGTCCAGCTTTGGGCGAGTTCATGCTGTGGTTCATTGCAAAGGAACATGCATCCATTCGGTCGGTGACCTGATTTTTCCTCTCGCACTTCTTTCCTCTGTCTAGAACACACGACTCTCTCTTACGCCTCACGTACGCGTAATTTGTTTCTTACTCTAATTGCACACTCACTGTTTCTCATTTTGCTGAAAGTTATGTTGCGTCGAAGGCAAAGCACCTATTGAAACACGCAGGAGAGTTTTATCTTCACTGTGATGCCACGCACGCACGCACGCACGCACGCACGCACGCACGCACGCACGCACGCACGCACGCACGCACGCACGCACGCACGCACGCACACACACACACACACACACACACACACACACACACGGCTCTGTGAATGCACAGCAGCGGAAAAAGGCTGATCATCAAAGCTCCCATCATCCTCTGCCTGCCAACAAGCTATACAATCACTGACCAGTACAAAGAGAGAGAGAGAGAGAGAAAGAGAGAGAGAGGATAGACAGACAGTGAAAAAGACAGAGGCTGGAGAGGTACAGTACTGTACGTAAACAGAGAGAGAGACAGAGAGAGAGAGAGAGAACTGGCGACAGAGAGAGGCAGAGAGCGATGTCATCACTAGTCGTTGGTGAGCGAGCGTGCGTGTATTTAAAATGTGCATCGCTATCTGCATGTAGGCATGCCTCTGTGTTGTGAGTCCCAGTCTAAAGCCCTATAGTGGAAGTGGCCAGTGTGTGTGCTATGCGTGACCTGCCATCTATTTCCTCTGCTGGCACACACCAGACAGCTACCCGACACTGCATCGGAGGCTGCTGCCCGCAAAACACAGCTTAACAAGGCTCCTGGTCGGCATCATCGGTGTTTGTGTACTGGGCTTTCTGCATGGATGGGTGCACGGTATACAAGCAAGGGGGGCCCATATAAGGGATTGTGTGAGCGAGTGTGTTTGTGTGTGTGTGTATCGTTAATTAAAGTGCAGCAGATGCAGTACAGTACTGTATCACAAGCAGCGATCTAGGTCAGACAGGATGGTCTTCCCTGCTGTTGAGGAGGGAACACCTCCCTCGCTCCCTCGCCCTCTCCCTTTATCCCTCGTTCCCTATGGGTGAGCACATGATACACAATCAGCTGTTGTTCCCTTCCAACACATTAACCCCCTGACGTCGAAAAAAAAAAACGATTAACGATTTTTTTAAAATAGCAGACCTACAAGTTCATAGCGCGCCACTCGGTGGCGCGCTATGAGCTTGTAGATCTGCTATTTTTCAATAGCTAAATTGTAACATAATAATTGTAACACCAAAAGGGGTTCCCGCTCAAAATGGGTTAATCACAACTTCTGTGTCTGCTTGCAAAAGCATATGGCTATATAAACCAATGCTGTTTACACAATGAATTCGATAAATTAGCCATGTTTGAACTGGCAAACCACCAGCTAAGAAAGCATAGCCGGTACTTCCCTTTTTCCAGGCTGGTGAACAGGCAAATATGAAAAGTCAACAGAGGTATATACACAAGCAAATCAATGCAGCTAAGATAAGCAATGATGCCGATCCATTGGCATGGGCATGTTGCAGCCTTAACACTGGGATCAGTTTGCAGAACCGTCATGTATTAAGCCTGATTTATAGTTGAGTACAAACCGATGTCTCACACACAGAAAATAGCCAATCTAAAGTACAAGCTCTCAACACATTGTGTTGTGAGCTTGTAGATCTGCTATTTGTGTGTGCACCCATAAGTAACGTGACACGGAACAAGTAGAAAGTATAGTGTTTGACATGCAGCGATCTGAGCTGTAACTGGCTGAGGCTACTGTGCTGCGGGAACATTTCTAGCCCATTTTGGGCGGGAACCCCTTTTGGTGTTAGCATTATGTTATGCTTTAGCTATTGAAAAATAGCAGATCTACAAGCTCATAGCGCGCCACTCTGCTATTTTTTAAAAATTGAAGAACCACTGACATAGAAACATAGCTTTTTCAGAAAACTGGCAGGATGTAGAAGACATTTTTAGGTCAAAATGGGCTAGTTGGTTTCAATTAGACAAATCTACAGTATAGCATCTGATATAGATTGTTCTAGGCATTACAGATTACACTATTTGGAGACCAGGAAGGCAGATTAAACCTGATATGAACCGATTCCCTCTCTCTCTCTAATGGCCATAATGTAGTGATTAACGCTGTTCCTTAAAAAGGAACTCTGTCTGTCTGTCTGTTATCTCACAAAAACTTTACCAAATTAGTGCTTAACCATCACTGTCTTTCATTCTGTTTGCTGTGATATCCTCCTCACAAACTGCCAAGCTGTCATTCTGTGTGAAGTTAATTGTGAACCACACTCGCACATGCACGCACGCACACACACACACACGCGCACACGGCCTCACACGCGCACGCACACACACACACGCATGCACGCACGCACACACACACACACACACACACACACACACACACACACACACAGCAGGCTGTTCTGTACCTGTTCATTGGTACTGTGAATGTAAAGCACCTCTCTTTGAAAACAATCTGTGTGTTGGCTTAATCATTTCTACGAGGATGCATGCGGGGTGATTTGCCCAGAAGCAGGAGACAAACAGTGAACAGAGAGCTGGCATCAGGTGTGCATTGAAATAGCCTCCTTTGTTCTCCTGCTGCATGTAGATAACACTGTGTTGCCACAGGGTGTGAAAACCACTGGATTCCATTAGAGAGGCCAGTATAGCAGGAGAATAGTGTTTAACCCATTTTATTCTAAAAATGTCTTCTACATCCTGACAGTTTTCTGACAGTTTTCTGACATGTTTCTATGTCAGTCGTTCTTCGATTTTTCAAAATTAGCAGACCTACAAGCTCGTAGCGCGCCACTCGGTGGCGCGCTATGAGCTTGTAGATCTGCTATTTTTCAATAGCTAAAGCATAACGTAATGCTAACACCAAAAGGGGTTCCCGCCCAAAATGGGTTAATAATATTTTTCTGTTTTTTGGTGATGTATAATCATTTGCAGCTTTGTGCCTGTCCGGGCATCCCTGCCCAAGGGATGCCATATATGAGATGGCACCATGGAGAACAGGAAGGCAGATAGCTAGTTGCCACTTACCTTCCATAGTCTTGCACGCGTTATTATTATGTATCCCACCAACGTTCTAGAAAAGCCCTGCTGTGATTGGCCAGTAGTCGTCGTGAATGACAGTTCTCGTTTTTGCGACCAGTCATTAGTCCTACTACAACTACAACCTATCTCAAACCCTCACCCTAAACCTAACCTCCCACGGGGCAGCACACCTAAACCTAACCTTAACCCATGTCTAACCAATGACTAGGTCTAAACTAAGTATGCACCCCCCTAAACCTAACCCGAACGGCCTAACCTCAGTAAAACGATGCCTTCCCGGGAGCCAATCAGACACATGGTGAGGCGGGTCTACCCTAGAACGTTGGTGGGATTCATAATCACGCGTCTTGCGTACCAAATATGTTATTTCCTGTCAGTTCTAATCAGGCGGCTGAACGATTACAAAGGTCGACATTTGGGAGATTTCAGAGCATCGGTTTCTGAGGTGAAACGGAACAAAAAAAGTGATTTCTGCTGCCACCTGTGGCATTTCTTAATTCTCCTACCACACACCTTAACCCATTTTGGGGCGGGAACCCCTTTTGGTGTTAGCATTATGTTATGCTTTAGCTATTGAAAAATAGCAGATCTACAAGCTCGTAGCGCGCCACCGAGTGGCGCGCTACGAGCTTGTAGGTCTGCTATTTTTGAAAAATCGAAGAACGACTGACTAGAATATAGAAACATAACATAACATAAACTAATCTTTATCTCAGTTATGACAGCAATGACCCTCCCCCTGTAGCCTGCATCTCGTCATTATGACATTGACCCTTATCCATTGTCTGCATTGGTTGTGGCCTCCATTTCAGCACAGAGAGGCTCATTTGTTGATCTCCTAACCGGATTAGTGCCTGGCTGATTAACTCTCTGTTATCCCCTTCTGCCACTTGTACGTAACGTAGCTACAAGTATAGATTGAACCGGCTGCCTCGTCGTGGTGTCCTATACGTCAATCCACAGCCTTCACTTTCCCTTTTTATTGCAACTATAGTCCACTGGGGCCATCATGCAGTGGTGATGGTGGCGGTCAGGAGCTTTTGAAAAATGAGGAGAATTAAAAGGGTGAGTGTTATTGTCTTTGTGTTGTGTGCTGTTGTCAGAAACCGTAGGATGCTGTTACGTGCAGGTTCAGTGGTTTCAGCGTGGGATGTCTACTCCTGTGCCAGCTTCCCACACAGCGTGGGTTGAGTTAACCCATTTTGGGCGGGATCCCCTGTTGGTGTTTTAAAGCATTATGTTATACTTTAGCTATTGAAAAATAGCAGATCTACAAGCTCATAGCGCGCCACCGAGTGGCGCGCTACGAGCTTGTAGGTCTGCTATTTTTGAAAAATCGTTAAAATGTGGCGCAAATCATCGAATATATATTTCAGAGCGAACATTTTTAACTAAAATATTTGCTTCTGGGGGGGTCCCTGGAGCTACATATTTTGAGATGGGGGTCTGTGGCCCAATAGAGATAATTCTGGGGGTACTTGACATGAAAAAGGTTGAGCACCACTGACATAGAAACATGGGTTTTTCAGAAAGATGTTAGGATTTAGAAGCCTTTTTTTTAATCAAACTCAGTCCAAAATGGGTTAACCTGTGGAAGTCCACTATAGTCACCTAGTTGGATGTCTGTATTTGGATCTGAGACTTGATCTGACTTCAGTCGGGCTGCTTTCGCTAGCAGTTACTGCCTGTTCATTTTTGCTCAAGCTGCACTACACTACAGTTAGCCTGGTTTTACCACTCCCCCTTGAAATAGTATGCGATTTAGGTGGTTTACGAGGCTACGTTATCCCTGTTAGTGTCTGCTCTAATCTGCTGGTCTATTAAACAGCCCCAACGATATTAGAGAACAGATTATAATGCATATTTTCTACGTATCAAATTGAAATGTGTGTTTTTCTCACCACACTCCCTGACCAAAAAGTAAGGCTTTATGCTTTTGTCTTGCTTTTCTCTCCTGTCTTTGGTCATACTACACTATAGCATACAACACCATGGCAATTCTGGAAGTCCATCACTGTGACATCACCAGACTTTTTTTCGGGACTCGAACCCACGACACCCTGTCAGGCTACATTGAGCCTATAGGTGCCAACCTTTTACAGGGTCGATCAATCACTTGCTGGGCCCTATAGTCTCACCTTCTCTCTGCCTTGTGGCCGAGTCTCTCATGCGTACACGGCCGGGACGATAAGGTGACCACTGAAACAGGG